>NC_142652.1:55836500-56153000 GCF_055504915.1 Nelumbo nucifera
CTTCACTAGTTGTGGCTTCCACCAAGTAACTTTCTTGGTCATAGCCATAATGAACTGGAGGCCTGGAATCCCCAGTAGATCTCTTAGGTTGGTTATTAACTAGAGCTTGTGGGACATCTCCCACTACCCCTGAGCTCTCCTCATTAAGAATAACTTCTTGATGATGATTGTTCAGGATGTAATTATCTTCCAACAAATGGGCATTTCGAATACATAACACCTTCTGTTCTCCTGGGTCATAGAATAAATACCCAATAGAACCTTTTGGGTAACCTATAAATAGGCAACGACTGGTCTTGGATTCCAATTTGTCATCACTTGTTCTTTTAACATGTGTCAGACAACCCCAAATTTTCAAGTGTTTTACACTTGGTTTTTAACCGGTTCAAAGCTCATAGGGAGTCTTCGAAACGGATTTGGTAGGAGCCCGGTTCAGCACGTATATCGCAGTCTCTAATGCATAACCCCAAAAGGATGTGGATAGCTTTGAGTGTATGAGAAGTGATCGGACCATATCCAATAAAGTCCGATTCCTTTTTTCTAACACACCGTTTAGCTGTGGTGTAGTAGGAGGAGTTAGTTGTGATACTATCCCATTGTCTTTTAAGTAGTCACTGAATTCGTCAGAGAGATACTCGCCACCTCGATCTGATCGAAGGGTCTTAATTTCTCTCCCTAACTGTTTCTCGATTTCATGTCTGAGTTCTTTGAAATTTTCAAAAGATTCAGACTTATGTCTCATTAGGTACATGTAACCATTCCGTGAGTAATCATCGGTAAAGGTTATGAAATAAATGTGCTGGTTACGTGTCCTAACATTCATGGGACCACATACATCAGTATGTATAAGGTCAAGTGTGCCTATCGATCTTTCATGCTTACCGTTAAATGACCGTTTCGTCATCTTACCCTAAAGGCAAGGTTCACAGGTTGGAGGATCTTCTACAGTTAAAAAATCCAAAGGACCATTCTTTACCAACCTTGTGATACGATCTATGTTAATGTGGCCAAGTCGGTAATGCCACAGGCACGTGGGGTTAACTGTATCACGGGTTCTTTTCTTGGGGTTATTATCCGACATAGTTTCGGTTATATTTCTTTCTAGAGAAGGATGGAGAACATGGAGACCATTCTCAAGTTCTCCGTATGCGAGGAATTGGTTATTTCTTTTGATAGTAATCATATTACTAAAGAGAACAGAATATCCATCCGCACATAGTTTTGAAACAGAAATCAAATTTCTTCTCAAATTGGGTACATAAAGACAATCTTTTAATGTAATTGTTCATTCTCTGAAATACAATTCTACAGTTCCTATGGCTATAGCTGCAACACTTCTAGAAGTCCCCAAGTAAAGAATCACATCTCCGTCACTCAGTCTTCTACTTGTCTTGAACCCTGCAATGTATTACATGCATGACTAGAAACCCCAGAGTCAATACACCAGGAAGCAGAAGTTCCCAATATATTGGTTTTTATGACAAAGGATTCGAAATTACCTTGTTTCTTGGTCTCCAAGTATTGAGGACAATTCCTCTTCCAGTGGCCAGCCGGCTTACAGAAGTGACAAGCATATGATGCTTTGTCCTTCATCTGCCTTTTGGGCTTGGTAATTTTATTCTGAGGCTTCTTCTTTGCCTTCCTTTTTTTCTTGCCTGATTTGCCACATTCAACAAGCATGGCAATGGGATCATCATTCTTTATCAGTTCTTCAGCCCTCTACAACATATTGTTGAGTTCCTGGATGCTAACATTTAGCTTGTTCATGTTATAGTTCATGATGAACTGATTGAAGGAAGGAGGCAAAGAGTTTAGGATGACATCAACCTTTGTGACATGATCTAGCCCAGATTGAAGAGCCTCCAGTTCATTGATGTACCCCATCATCTTAAGACAATGGTTATGAACTAGCTGGTTTTTGGACATTTGTGCGGTCATGAACTGTTTTAGGACCTTTTGACGAGTAGAACGGTTCTGCTTCTCATACATTTTCCTTAGACTATCCAAGATATCCTTGGACAATTCGATCTGATCGAATTGTTGTTGTATTTGATTATCTAAGGAGGCTATGATATAGCATTGGGCAAGAGAATTTTTCTCCTCCCATTCTTAATATTCCCTCCTGCGGGCCTTAGAAGCCCTATCACCCGGACGTTATGGAGCAGGGTTTTTAGCTACCTTGTCCAATTTCTCGGACGTTAGGACTAGCATAAGGTTACGATACCAATCAGCATAATTTTGGCCCTTAAGCTTGTTGTCGTCCAATAATTTAGCGAATTATCCGTTTGCCATTTCTGATAAAGGGCAAAGCAAATATTAGTCCACAACTTTATTTGATTCATGTTATCTACATAGATATGACTTTTAATCTATGTTCCATTTCCATTTATTAATCTTTGAGATTTCCCTCCTATCTCAGTGACGGATACTGCGAATTATGTCTTTGGAAATGTGGGAAATCACATAGGGTGCATGAACCCAACTGTTTCAGTTGCATAACCCCACCACCTTCTATGAAGGATCATATCCACTCATCTTATGAGTTTTCCCTTTGGCCTCTGTCAGACAAGGTTCATTGCCATTTTAGGTTAAACCTTTCTATCTAATGAGTGCTCACCCATCATATTCGTGAACGCCAAGGTACCATGAGAGAGTTTTTTATTTTAGGATAGGCCCCTCCCACATCGGTCTATGATGCCCGTATCATCTTATGAAACAATCCAACAGATCCAACAACAAATGGATAACCCAATTTTATGGTGCATTTCCTCATTACCGAAGGACCCATCTTCATGTTAATGATGGAAGGCTTTTAGAGAGTTCATCACATGAATCTCCCTATCACATGCACTCATATTTTAGTGAAGGGAACGGAATATTACGCCCTAGTTTTATTTAGGTCAAACGAAAGTGGCTCCCACTGACTTTCATAATGCAAGATTTAGATGGGCCCTAAACGGCTAGGGTTCTGCACAGTTCCTCTTGGGGAGGAAGCTGGTGTGGGGCCCACCACGAAGGGAGATCATCCAATGATCGTAAGGACACCATGGCAATAATGTTCCTTCAGCCATGTTGTGCACAAGAGCCACATATCATCGAATCAGTATAGGCCAAGTACTTATGGCCCATGAACGTTGCACATCACACATCCATACATCACATGCATGAAAATCATAATTGATACAATCAATTAAATAACTGTAAAACTCATAATTAAAGCCCATATAATTTACTGATTAACATTACCTAGGTATATGGGTTGAACTGCAAAGAACAGTTCGACCCATATAGTTTTTATGCTGAAATGGGATAAAACAGTTTTAACATATTCAAACTGGGTTTTACAGATGTGGGCTGAATTGCATCTTGCAATTAACCATCAACTCCTGGACCCATATAAGAAAATTTAGGGTTGAGAACAGCCCCCATCGAACCACAGATTCGGTCCAACCAGTTTTGTCTAATCTGGTTAGAATGAGTCTAGGGTTTGATTTTTAATTCAAGATTTAATTCAAGAAAAATTGATGTGAAATTAAATAACTGATACAAGTCAATCAAGAATCAGTAGGAGGGTTGTTCGTAGGACTGCTACTTGCAAAACAAAAATTAGACCGTAGCATGCAGTTTCCAAAACTGCAAATCGCAAATGGCTGAACCCATATTTGCGAAAATTTCTCCTCTGCGCAATTTGCTTCATCTTCGAATGGAATAAAATAGAAAACCTATTTTCTATTAATATTACATCAGAATTTAATTCCTATACATTCCGTCTAAAAATTAAAAATAATTAATTAAAGACCAAGAATGAAAAGAACAGCAGGTGCACAGATTTCTTGCGCCATTAAAGAATTCGATCTCCATCATACGAACAACCCAAAAATCAAGAAGAATTTGTAGAATAATTCTAAATATAAATCAGATTTATAAAGATTTAATTTCAGATCAATCACCCAAAAACTGGGAACCAATTTCCTAGAAAACGCTAACTGCGCAAATCGGGTAGAATGCCTTCTACCCATTTGCGCAGATCCAGATCTGGTTTAATTTTGGTTCAAGATTTGAACCTGGCTCTGTTACCACTGAAGGGATAAGAGATCCATCATATGGAAGGCCGAACCCTGTAGGAAGGTTGGGCAAAATTTCAAAATTCCTCTCTCCCATGTGGGAATCGCAATCCCTATTTTAGAAAACTGCATTTTCAAGGATCAATCTTGAAACCAAACCGGACCAGATCTGAAACTGAAAGGAAGTAGGGTGATATACCTGATCCGGAGTAATAGTAAACCCCCAATGAAGGTGTTCACGCCCAAGGAGAAGACCAAAGAGTGCTTCCATTGAAGATGACACGGTGCGAGGTGAAGCAAAATCAGTAGGACAGTTCTTCAGCAAGAACCGAATTCTTCAACAAGAATATGATGGAGGGCTGGTGAGCACGACTTCAGATTGCCTCTTCTAGCAAAAGGCAAAATCAATAACTATTCTTTATCACTCCCACTAGTGGAGATCGAACTGGGTAGGGCGGCAAGAGTAGGAAAGAAGTAGAAGACAATGCAGCCAAACTGTGTTGTCTCTCTCTGGAATTCAATAGATTGTTAGATGATCTGGAGGTTTGCCCTGCTCTTCTATTTATAGCTTTAAAAAGAGGATCTCCTAATCCCATTAGGAGTTTCCTAATCCAAATCTCTAATTTGGACCTGGACTCTCTTTAAGAGATAAGGATAATCCCTTATCTTATCTGTAGAAAAAATCAGCTGATCCAAATCCCAGAACCGCCCCCTTTTAATTAATCTTATTAAGCCAATTAGATTTGGGCTTTAGGCCCATTAAGTCCATTTGCTCATTAGCCCTCTTAGTCTACTGCCCAGTTGGCTGTCCTTGTATGGCATGGGACCCAAACATTGATCTACACATCAGCCACTTGGGTTCAGCCCAGCCTCTGTAACAATGCCTAGTCGAATTCTCTGTAGGAGATAGTGAACCCCTGAGTCCATCACCATGGGCTCTTAATGGGCCCAACATTTACACTAAATGGTCCTTGGGTCAAGCCACCTTATAAAAATCCAAGGACTGTGGGCAGATGCAAGATTAGCCCATCAGGTATTACCTTCAATGGTTTTACACTTAACCTCTCAACCCATAATGATCAAACACTGCCCGACAAGAGAGGACCTTTCCCTTGGTTGCAAGGTAAAGCGCTTCACTCTCTACTCACTTGGATCCTGATGTAACCGTTTCTGGTCACGTACCATTTTTTGTGATGTATAAATTTTTTTGGCTAAGTACCTCGTTATTTGACCCGGTGGTGACGTGCCTTGGTGATGAGCTACTTGGTGGCGAACTCCCTGGTGGAGAACTGCCTGGTGGCGAGCTCCTTGGTGGAGAGCTACTTGGTGACGAACTACTTGGTGGCAAACTCCCTGGTGGAGTACTGCTCGGTGGCGAGCTCCCTGGTGGCGAACTGCTTGGTAGTGAGCTCCCTGGTGGTGAACTGCCTGGTGGCGAACTGCCTAGCGGCGAACTGCTTGGTGGCGTGCTCCCTGGTGGTGAACTGCCTGGTGGCGAGCTCCCTGGTGGAGAGCTACCTGGTGGCGAACTGCCTGGTGGTGAACTGCCAGGTGGCAAGCTCCTGGGTGGCTACTGCCTGGTGGCGAACTGCCAGGTAGCGAGCTCCAGGGTGGCTACTGCCTGGTGGTGAACTACCTGTTGGCGAACTGCTTGGTGGCGAGCTCCCTGGTGGACTCGTCATTTGACCTGCTCCTAGGCAGCCTGCAACTCAGAGGATGGTGGAGCTCCCTGGTGCATCACAACCCGACTACCCTCTGCATGAGGTGAATTCCTCTCCTTTTTAAGTGGCGGGAGCTGAGGGACTTGCGAGAGCTGAATCAGGGGACCCAGGGGTATTTTCCCGACGGGGGCTCTCCGATGTCTAAGTTAGCATTCTGATTACAGAGAGCTTGGAGAGAAATGAGAGAGCTAGAGAGCAGGGGTTACCATCCTTTTTTCCCCTCTCCTTGGCTTTGGGGGTCGGAGTCCTTATATAGTGGTGTCCTCGCGGGTTAGGTGGGTGAAAAGCCTTCAAACGGTAAGACTCGTCATATCCCGTCAAAACCGGGGTATGGTGGTGAACTCCTCGAGGTTGTCAGGCTGACGCTTGTGTCAGGCGGCTAGGTCAGCGCCTGGGCCAGGTTGTCAGGTCGGCGGGTCGGTGTTTGGGCCAGGTTGTTAGGCAGGAGATCTTCCTGCGATACGCCAAACTACTCTTCTGTACCGAGCTACCCTACAAGTGGCGAGCTGCCCGGGGGAGCTATGCTGAGTTCCTTGGGCTATTCCGAGCTGCTTGTGGCAAGCTTTGCCGAGCTGCCTGGCTCCTTGGTGGCGAGCTCCTTGGAGAGCTGCCTAGCTCCTTGGCAAGCTCTTTGGTGAGCTACCGAGCTCCTTGGCGAGCTCCTTGGTGAGCTACCGAGCTCGCGGGGTATGGTTCATCGGTGGGCGTCTTATGGGTCGCTAGGTCATCCAGGTCGGATCATGTGCCGGGGTGATCCAGGTCGGCTTGGTCGCGTAGGCCGCGTGCAAGCCGCACGCCAGGCCACCCCAGGCCGGCCAGGTCAGTGCCCCGGCGGGACACCAACTTGGTAAGTTGTTGCCTGGGTGTCCCCTAGTTGTCACGAGGTGCCACGTGTCACAATTTCATTGGAGGGCCAAATCTGCCCTCATCATTTGCCCCCCACTCCCGAGCAGAGAGTAACTCAGCGAAGGGAGTAGATTTCTTTTGGCTCGTAAGTCGACGAGCTAGTAAGTGCTGATCCAATTCCTTAGGCTTTGGGAGCTGCCTGTATGTGGCGAGCTGCCAGTAAGGCGAGGGGGTCTCCGTCAGTTCAGTAGTGTAGCCCTTAGGCTCTGGGGCAACTTATAGTTCACTTTTGCTGATTTTGCTCTTGCTGAGGAAGCGACTGGATATTTAGCAATAGTGTGGCCCGTAGGATTTGAGAGTGACTCGTAGTCTACTCTTCTTTGACTTTTTCCCGTGCCAGAGAGGCGACCGGGTCTTAAGCAGTAATGTGGCCCGTAGGCTTTGGGAGTGACTCGTAGTCTACTCTTTTTTGACTTTGCCCGTGCCAAAGAGGCGACCGGGTCTTAAGCAGTAATGTGGCCCATAGGGTTTGGGAGTGACTCGTAGTCTACTCTTTTTTGACTTTGCCCGTGCCGGAGAGGCGACTGGGTCTTAAGCAGTAATGTGGCCTGTAGGCTTTGGGAGTGACTCGTAATCTACTCTTTTTTGACTTTGCCCGTGCCGGAGAGGCGACTGGGTCTTAAGCAGTAATGTGGCCCGTAGGCTTTGGGAGTGACTCGTAGTCTACTCTTTTTTGACTTTGCCCGTGCCGGAGAGGCGACCAAGTCTTAAGCAGTAATGTGGCCTGTAGGCTTTGGGAGTGACTCGTAGTCTACTCTTTTTTGACTTTGCCCGTGCTGGAGAGGCGACTGGGTCTTAAGCAGTAATGTGGCCCGTAGGCTTTGCCTGTGAGGTGTCGAGCTATGATTGTGCTGCATCAGCTTCGTAATGCCGGTCACCCATTCCTACAAGAAGCTACTAGGAGTTCAACTTTCGGGGGCAGCACTACTAACTTTAGGTTGCCAGCTCACACGGGAGCCTTGGAAGGCTTGACCGGTAAGGGCGCCTATGTAGTCTGTTGGCTACCAACTCCCGCGGAAGCCACGAAGAGCTCATCTTTGTAGAGGGAGGACCTTGCAGAGAGGACTGATGAGGCATTATCTGAATTGAAAGTAAGGTTGGTAGAGCTACTTAGTCTGTTAGCTCCCTACATAGTCTTTGAGTTCATAAAAAATGTAAACTATAAAGCGATAGCTACAATTTCTAAAAAGTGAGGACTTAGCTTTGGTAAGATGAGAACTTAGCTTTTGTAGGATGAGAACTTAGCTTTTTGTAGCGTGTTCCCACAGACGGCGCCAATTGATGTAACTGTTTTTGGTAACGTACCATTTTTTGTGATGTATAAATTTTTTTGGCTAAGTACCTCGTTATTTGACCCGGTGGTGACGTGCTTTGGTGATGAGCTACTTGGTGGCAAACTCCCTGGTGGAGAACTGCCTGGTGGCGAGCTCCCTGGTGGAGAGCTACTTGGTGACGAATTGCTTGGTGGCAAACTCCCTGGTGGAGAACTGCCCGGTGGCAAGCTCCCTGGGGGCGAACTGCTTGGTGGTGAGCTCCCTGGTGGCGAACTGCCTGGTGGCGAACTGCCTAGTGGCGAACTGCCTGGTGGCGAGCTCCATGGTGGCGAACTGCCTAGTGGCGAGCTCCCTGGTGGAGAGATACCTGGTGGCGAACTGCCTGGTGGCGAGCTCCCTGGTGGCTGCTGCCTGGTGGCTACTGCCTGGTGGCTACTGCTTGGTGGCGAACTGCCTGGTGGCGAGCTCCCTGGTTGACTCGTCATTTGACCTACTCCTAGGCGACCTGCAACTTAGAGAATGGTGGAGCTCCCTGGTGCAGCGCAACTCGACTACCCTCTGCATGAGGTGATTTCCTCTCCTTTGTAGGTGGCAGAAGTTGAGGGACCTGCGAGAGCTGAATCAGAGGACCTGGGGTATTTTCCCGGTGGGGACTCTCCGATGCCTAAGTTAGCATTCTGATTACAGAGAGCTTGGAGAGAAATGAGAGAGCTAGAGAGTAGGGGTTACCATCCTTTTTTCTCCTCTCCTGGGCTTTGGGGGTTGGAGTCCTTATATAGTGGTGTCCTCGCGGGTTAGGTGGGTGAAAAGCCTTCAAACGGTATGACTCGTCATATCCCGTCAGAACCAAGGTACGGTGGAGAACTCCTCGAGGTTGTCAGGCTGGTGCTTGTGTCAGGCGGCCAGGTCGGTGTCTGGGCCAGGTTGTTAGGTCAGCGCCTGTGTCAGTCGGCGGGTTGGTGTCTGGGCCAGGTTGTCAAGTCGGCGGGTCGGTGTCTGGGCCAGGTAGTCAGGCAGGAGATCTTCCTGTGACACGCCAAACTACTCTTCTGTACCGAGCTACCCTACAAGTGGCGTGCTGCCTGGGGGAGCTATGCCGAGCTGCTTGTGGCGAGCTTTGCCGAGCTGCCTGGCTCCTTGGTGGCGAGCTCCTTGGCGAGCTCTTTGGTGAGCTACCGAGCTCCTTGGCGAGCTACCGAGCTCGCGGGGTATGGTTCATCGGTGGGCATCTTATGGGTTGCCAAGTCGGCCAGGTCGGATCATGTACCGGGGTGATCCAGGCCGGCTAGGCAACGCACAGGCTGCGTGCAGGCCGCGCGCCAGGCCATGCCAGGCCGGCCAGGTCGGCCAGGTCAGTGCCCCGATAGGACACCGACTTGGTAAGTTGTTGCCTGGGTGTCGCCTAGTTGTCACGAGGTGCCACATGTCGCAATTTCACTGGAGGGCCAAATTTGCCCTCATCAGATCCCAAGAATTAAAACCTTTTGCAAGCATTTTGAAACCATACTATATATATATATGTATGTATATCTCTATATAAATATATTTTGCAAAACAATTTTCAATGGTTGAAATCGACTGCCAGCAGTTTTGGTTTCCATTAGAGAGAGTGCATCCCCGATCATTCACTTTGTCCGACAAAGGGGCTGATCCTTACACTATGATCACCCACTCAGATGAATTCTTGGACTGTCCCAACATGCTCACGTTTTGAGCCCCTCTAAGGATCTCACTGATTGGCATATCCAAGACATTCCAATCCAACACCCAGTGCAGTACCATAATCGAGTCAATGGGTCAAGTGTAACATTCCAGTTTTGCTCATTTATCTCCAAGGTTCAGGGCAATACTGGAATTTTGGTCCGGTTCAGGGTTTCAAGAAAACCCACACTACATGTACCTTAGGTCTCACCCTGGCAGCTGAGACAAGCCGCCCCAACCAACTTGGCAGCACATCAGTGTCAGCCTTGGCATGATAAATCTCCCCAGATCTATCCAACGGCTGTGAAGATTCTAAACTAACATGAGTCTCATATGTGTCCAGTTTAAGGGCATTACACAAAAGCACACCACAATAAAATGAATCAAATATGTACTTTATTCATTTACATTAAATGCCATAGTGTACATCATTCTGATTGGAGTTAAGGTACACTGTCTAATAGAATCTACCCATTTGCTCACCCCTAATCTACATTCACTAGGCCCATTTGGCTAGACCTTAACTCCTTTATCACTTGAAAAGTCATCGATTGGGTGTAAATGGGTATACAAGGTGAAATACAATCCTGATGGTACATTTGAATGGTACAAAGCACACCTCGCTCATTGCGAAGGGTTATACCTAAACCACAAGGATTGATTACAATGGAATTTATGTTTTAGTTGCAAAATTGGTTACTGTTCAATGCTTACTTCTTCTTGATGTGACACGCCAATGGAAACTTCACCAGATGGATGTTGATGATGTGTTCCTCCATGGAACTTTACAAGAGGAAGTCTAGATGATCCTACATCCCGATTTAGTGTCAGTAGGGGGCCTTTGTATTTGCCTCTTGAATAAGTCTATATATGGCTTGAAATAGGCATCTCATAATTTGTTCGACACTTTAGCTTAAACCCTCAAGCAACATGGGTTTTTATAGTTCACAATAGACAATACTCTCTTTACTCTATCCAAGATAGGCTATTTCTTAGTTGTACGTGATCTAGTAATCGTAGGGGAGGACCTTGCCACCCTGGGTCGGTCTCTTTTTTGTTGGAAAACTAAGAAATAGTCTATTGTGTCCCAATCCTCTCTCTAAGCCGAGTATCATGCAATGGCTGTTGCTACTAGTGAACTTATTTGACTTAAATGTCTATTCTCTGATCTTAGTTCATGCCACCCTCAACCAATGATGCTCCATTATGATAAGAAGGCTGCTTTACACATTGCTACTAGTGAACTTATTTCGTAATGCTTTACACATTACGAAAATGTTTTTCGTAAACATTTTCAATCTCAAACAGTTGACATCTTCACCAAGGCCTTAGGATATGATCATTTTCATTTTCTTCTTCCGAAGTGGGTGTCATTTCTTCTCCAACTCCAACTTGAAGGGTTAGAATATTCCAGAGTTCTTCAGTTGTTACGTTTGTCATTATATTATGCCAATTGGCATTCACACAACTTGTATAAACAAGTGGTTTAGTCGGTTGTATGTATATATATGTATGTTTGTATGTGTGTATGTGTATGTAGAGAGATTTGAATGAATTAATCCCATCTTCATTATTTTTCACCTTCTTTTCAGAATGTGACATATTTTCTGTTCTTTCTTCTGAATGCAGGATTTAATTTAACTGAATTAAAAAAATTGCTAGCTTGAATTGTTGTATTATAAATGGTATTTTATCAGGCAAATTCGAAATGATAAGTTTTTTTTTTTTTTTTTCCAAACTTGGGTCGAACTTGTAATTCATTTTTCAGGTTAGATAACAAAACTTCGAATTTCTCAGACAAAGCGGTGGCTCATTTAGATTAGAACTTGGTAGCTTACAATCAAAATCTACCCACCATGGACCCAAGTTGTTATGTTATTATTTGTAACGGAGGAGTTGAGAGATTTTCTTTTTCCACGTTTGGAAGGTGTAAGTTAAGGCTCCAATGGAAATTTGATGGGAATATTTTGGTCCATTTTGGTGTGAATAGACAAAATCTCAAATATAGTATTTCTTTTTGATTTAGTTAAATTTGTATCTATGAACCCAGTAGTATTTATTAAGAATGGCAACAGGACGGGATGGGGCCGGGCCATCCTCGATTTAGGACACATATACTCTGCCCGATACCCACTTTGTACCTTGGCGGGACTAAAAATCTTTTTGTTTTTTAGATAGAAACAAAAGGAGCTACACAAAACGGGAAAAGCATCGGGGGTAGAAATCCTAGCCCCATTCCTGCCCCCGCAAGGAAACAGGGTCATTAAATTTGCCCGACCTCACCCCAACCATTGCTCGCAACCATGTCATCATTCACATTTTGGGTTGAACTTGAACTTGCCCCTATCTAAGTTGATTTTTCTAAAAGTTTTAATATCTTTATACCCATGGTTGAACTAGACAACTCGACCTGTTAACGGTCTAAATATTGACTGGATCGGATCACAGTTGAACCGTCCAATTAGAGTTGTCATTTGACTAGTTTTGGGTTTGGGTTGGGCAGAGCAAACCACTCAGACCTAATTGAATTGGATTAGCCAGACAATGCTCTCTTTAATCTATCCAAGCTATAGGCAGTTTTGGGTTGGTCGGGCCACTGAATCATCTGTTTGAGTCGGGTGGGCTATGCACAAACCACACTGACTCAAGCTCGATCATTTGGCCCAGTTTGGATACATGGTTGATTTGGGTTCAAGTTTGTATTGATTGAGCTGGTCTGAATCTAATCAAACCACTGAACCAAACCGGATTCATCCAAATCAGATTGGACCACCAAGCCTTATGGCTGTGTTCGGGTTAATTCGGATTTGGTATTAGTGAATCATGTCGGCCCAAATTGGATTAAATTGTCAGACCATTTGTCCAGGTTCAGGTTCAGGTGTGAGGTATAGTTGCATCATCCCTGTGTCAAATTCTGCTTGGAATTTATTATTATAGTTTTGAGTTAAAAATAGGTATTAATATTTTGAATTAATAATTATTTCTAATTGATGTGGGGTGACCCAACCCACGAGCGCCAGACCTGGGAATGAGATCCGCTACAGCAAGAGTTACTCTTCTCCTCTCGTACGGAGCCAATCGCGGATCGCCCACGTGTCCCTGTAGAGCTCTCTTATTGTCCTCGTACGACACCCATCTCAGGCGTTCATCTCCACCTACCTGTAGGCAGCTCAAGTATAAATAGGGGTGCTCCCCTCCAGGTAAGGGGGAATACAATCTGTGTCTGGACTTGGAACTGATCTCAAAAGCTGTATTCTAATTCTCCTCTTCGTACCCTGAACTAACTTGATCGTCGGAGACTCTGCCTCGGGTTCCACCTAGGGCCTCTGACGTATTCTGCCTTGTAGCACCTCAGCCACCTACCTTTGGCTTCTACAATATCCGTAGCCCTCTCTGCCTCGGCCTGCATACCTCAGCCTCGACAACAAGCTCCTCGAACCCTTAAAGCCTTCAGCCAGTCTTCGGATTCTAGGGGTGAAATTACTTTGTTGTCCTCGGCCATCCCGAGCATCAACAATTGGCATCGTTGTGGGAAGCATCACTAGGATGTTCCCTAAAAGAACTTTAACAAGCAAAAAAGTCCCCAAGCTCCAACCAACTAACATGGTACGAAGGACAAGAAATACACAAAATCTTGTCACCAATGTACAGTTCCAGGCCATGCTCGACCGCTTGGAATACTTGACACAGCGAGTTGAGCAGAACAACCCTCAGGCAGGAGGAAGCCCCACTGGGGAGTCAACACAGCCAGGCCGGCATGGGTCCACCAGCCAATCGATGCCCCGCCTTGGCCACGCGCAACGGACCGAGCCCTTAGAGTCGGGTAGCAGTCGTCCAGCCGACCCGTTCTCCCGAACCATCAGACCTCCCAGCCGAAGGGAGGAGGAGCATAATGATTGGAGGATAGCCGACAGCTCTCCGAGCAGCATCACCAACGCCAAAGGGCCAATCCGAGGGCCGAAGGCGAATGCTGCAATCACCCCAGCGCCCATTCCAGGGCCAAGGGCCGGCGTCAAGCCTCTTCGCTTCATGTCTCAGACCTCCGGGACGTCCTGAATGACTATCATGCTAAGCGCGAAGCACGAGGTCTTAACTCTGAGCACTCTGAGGTCCTTGCCGAGCACCACAGTGTTCGTGAAGACTGGGATGGTGTGCAGGCCAAGCCCGACCCCATGTTCGCCGAACTTCGAGCTGAGCTCGAAGCTGTCAAAGCCGAGCTCCGACAGGTTAAGGAAGGCTGAACTGACACCTCGGACAAAGCAACTACCCAGGGAGAATGGATGCCTTCTCTCCTGATATCATTGCCGAGCCTCTATCCTCGAACTTCAAGGCTCTTGCCTTGGAGATGTACGGTAGGAACACAAACCCGGACGACCACCTGGAAAGCTTCAGGGCACTCATGATCCTGTATGGATACTCCGACGCCTTGACGTGTCAAAGTTTCCAGGCGACCTTCAAGGCACCCGCTCGGCGGTGGTTTTCTAGCCTCCCACATCGATCCATCACCTCATGGGAGCAGTTTTCCAGCATGTTCCTTGCCCGCTATATCAGCAGTCGGCGCCTTTAGAAAAGCGTTGTCTCGCTGATGACTATCAAGCAGAAGCTAGGAGAGAGTTTGCGGTCATACATCGACCGCTTCAAAAAAGAACTTGAGGTCCATGACCTCAACCCCCTGGTCTCCATGCATACTGCCATCAGTGGACTCCTCCCCGACTTGACCCTCAAATTATCCGTTGCCAAAAGCCAGTCAAAGATGAAGCTGAAATTCCTAGAAAGGGCCTATAAATACATTGCCGTCGAAGAGGCTTTGGCTACAGACACCCATGTGAGAGGCACAGAGCACTGGGATGGAGCCCCTAAGAAGAAGAGGAAGAACAGTGACCAGGGTTGCAGCAATGACAACAACAATAGGAATCCACCAGCCTCGGCCTTGGCTTACAATTAGTACATGCCACTCAACTCCACCTGCACACAAATTCTGATGCAGATCGGGCAGGAAAATTTATGAAGTGGCTTGAAAAGTTGAAAAAGAACCCCCACCAGGGGAACCCCAAAAAATACTACAAGTTCTACCGAGGTACCAGCCCTGACATCGAGGACTATTGTGATCTCAAAAATGAGATAGAATCTCTCATTCGTCAGGGCCAACTCAAGCAGTACATCAGAGGCGAGGCCGGCGCCTCATCGTCTCAGCAGCAGTAGGCGTCATCGACGTCATAGTGGGAGGCATGACCTCCGGTGGAGCATCAGCCTCGTCTCGCAAAGCCTATGCCAGGCAACTGAACATCTAGGGGTCGACCCCCAAGAAGCAGAAGCAAGAACCCCTCTCCTTCACGGACGAGGACCTGAAGGGGTAGCAGTCCCCCATGACGACGCATTGGTGGTCTCGGCCGTCATTGCAAACTTTGTAGTCAAAAAGACCCTTGTTGATAGTGGCTCCTCAGCCGACATCCTTTTCTATGAAGATTTTGAGAAAATGAAGATAGCTTCGGAGCGCCTCCAATCAGTAGATACCCCACTAGTCGGCTTCTCCAACAACATTGTCAAACCAAAGGGCAAGATCTCCTTACCAGTCACAGTAGGGGTGGAGCCTCAGCAGGTGACAAGGATGACAAAGTTCCTGGTCGTGAAGATCGGCTCACCCTACAACCCCATCATGGGGAGACTAACTCTTCACGCACTCCGGGAAGCCATCTCCTCCTACCACCTCGCGTTGAAGTTCCCCACTGAACACATCGTCGGAGTTGTTCATGGGAACCAGCACGCCGCTTGTCAGTGCTATGTGGCAGCGTTGAAGGGCAAGAATAAAGAAGCTCTACCACTAGAAGGGCTTGACCTCAGGGAGGATCCAGTGAGATGAGGCCAGCCGGCCGAGGACCTCATCTCAGTCCCCCTAGACGAGGATGAGCCCGACAAAATAGTCCGCATTGGGTCCAACCTTCCCCCCGATAGCCAATCTGAACTGGTAAGTTTCCTTAGACTTAATGCCGACGTCTTTGCTTGGTCCGCCACTGACATTCCCGGAATTGACCCCTCGGTCATTACACACAGGCTAAATGTGAACCCATGCTCTAGGCCAATTCGATAGAAGAAGATGAATTTTGCATTGGAGCGTTGGAAGGCCATAGAGGAGGAAGTTGAAAAGTTACTCGACGCCGGCTTCACCCGAGAGGTACACTACCCTAACTGGTTGCCAAATGTGGTTATGGTAAAGAAAGCTAATGGAAAATGGCGGATCTGTATTGATTTCACAGACCTTAACCGAGCCTGCCCCAATGATAGTTTTCCTTTGTCGAGGATAGACCACCTCGTTGACGCCACTATAGGGTATGAGCTACTTAGCTTCCTGGATGCCTTCTCTAGATACAATCAGATAAAGATTCACGTAGAGGATGAAGAGAAGACCTCATTCATCACCGAACATGGCACATACTACTACCGTGTGATGCCCTTTGGCCTCAAGAATGCTGGGGCCACCTACCAGCGTCTTGTCAACAAGGTGTTCAAAGAACAGATGGGGAGGAACGTCGAAGCCTATGTGGACGACATGGGTGAAGAGCCTGAAGGCCGAGACTCACGTCTTAGATCTAGCCGAGACCTTCAACACCTTGTAGAAGTATAATATGAAAGTCAACCCTAGCAAGTGTGCCTTCGACGTCACATCAGGCAAGTTTCTTGGTTTCCTTGTCACTCAGAGGGGCATTGAGGATAATCTTGAGAAGATACAGGCCATACTAGACATGGCACCCCCACGGACGGTGAAGGAGACCCAAAAACTTATCGGCCGAATAGCAGCCCTCAATCACTTCATGTCAAAGTCGGCCAACCGCTACTTACCCTTCTTTCGTGCCATCAAGATGTTGAAAGAGTTTCAATGGACAGAGAAGTGCCAATGCGTCTTTGACGAGCTCAAGGCGTACCTCACTTCGCCTCCCCTCCTCACTCGGCCGGCCGAAGGGGAAACCCCATACCTGTACCTCTCGGCTAGGGATGAAGCAGTTACTCCAGTCCTCATTAAGGAAGATGGCGTGTGGAAGCCAATGTACTTTGCCTGCAAGGTCCTCTACGACGCCGAGACCAGGTACCCCGAGATAGAAAAGTTGGCTTTCGCTCTCGTGATTTCGGCAAGGAAACTTAGGCCATATTTCCAAGCCCACACTATAGTGGTCTTGACGAACCAGCTCCTCAAGGCCGTCCTTGCCAAACCTGAGACCTCTGTATGCCTGACGAAGTGGGCAATCGATCTTTCTGATTTTGACATCCAGTACCAGCCGAAACCCGCGATCAAAGCACAAACTCTGACAGATTTCATAGTAGAATGCACCTTCATCCGAGCCCTTCGCCAGCGCCCATAAAATGTTAAGGGAGATCATGTGGGCGATGAGGCTCAATCCCGATGGAAGATTTTTGTTGATGGCTCTTCCAATGCTAAAGGAAGTGGAGCAGGCCTCATCCTCCCCACCCCAGATGATGTTTCCTTGGAGTATGCGCTAAGGTTTGACTTTCAAGCATCGAACAACGAAGCCGAGTACGAGGCCCTCCTCGTTGGTCTCTAGCTTGCTAGGGACCTCGACCCCTCACACATCGACACCTTCAGCGACTCGTAGCTAGTGGTAAATTTGGTGAATGGCGAGTACAAGGCCAGAGAACTAAGCATATCCAAGTACCTCGCCAAAGTCCAAGATTTGGCTTGCCATTTCCAATGCTTCTCCTTGCAACGGGTCCTGTGAGCTGAGAATGCACGAGCCGACGCCCTCTCCAAGTTGGCAAGCACCTCGAATGGAACCCTAGACCGGGCTGTACATGTCGAGAAGCTACTTCGGCCTTCCATTGAAGAAGTCCAAGTACACCCCATAGAGACCGAACCTTCATGGATGGATCCCATCATCAACTTCCTATCAATTGGACGGTTGCCCGAAGACAGAATGAGGCAAAACGACTCAGAAGACAGGCAATCCACTATACCCTGCTAGAAGGGAAGCTGTACCGAAGATCCTTCACCTTGCCTTACCTCCGATGCCTTCGTCTAGAGGAGGGCAACTATGTGCTACAAGAAATTCATGAAAGCATATGCGGTAACCACCTCAGCGGGAGTGCCGTAGCCCAAAAAGCCCTAAGGCAGGGCTACTTCTGGCCTACCCTCCACAAGGATGCAACTAAATTGGTGCAAAAGTGTGATCCATGCCAGAGGCATGCCAACTTATGCCACAGGCTGGCCACCACTCTCTCGGCCCTCAGCAGCCCATGGCCCTTTGCCAAGTGGGGCATGTACCTCCTTGGCCCCTTTCCTCTGGCCATGGGGTGCAGAAAGTACCTCGTTGTTGCAGTATACTATTTCACCAAGTGGGTGGAAGCCGAGCCCTTGGCTACCATCACGGCACAAGCCATCCAAAATTTCTTTTGGAAAAACATCATCTGCCACTTCGGCCTACCCTACATGCTGGTCACCGACAATGGGAAGCAATTTGATAACGCCAAGTTTCGGGAGTGGTGTGCCTCCCTCAGCATCAGGCAACAGTACACCTCGGTTGGCTATCCTCAAACGAACAACCTAGCCGAGGTCACCAACAAGATAGTATTGGATGGGCTGAAGACCAAATTGGACCAAGGAAAAGGCCTATGGGCTGACGAACTGAACAGTGTACTCTGGGCTTACTGAACTATGCCTCGAACAGCCACGGATGAAACCCCCTTCGGCTTAACCTACAACACAGAAGCAGTAATCCCGAAAAAAATTGACCAACCGACACTCCGAGTCGGGGCATTCAATGAAGCCAAGAATGATGAAGCCCTCAGAGCAAACTTAGACCTGGTGGAAAAAGCCCGAGAACAAGCATAAATAAGGGTAACCACTTACCAACAGTGAGTGGCTCGCTACTACAACTCCAGGGTAAAAGAAAGACACTATCAGGAGGGAGACCTTGTCCTCAGAAAAGTTATGGTCCCCAAACCAGGAGTAGGGAAGCTGGCCCCCAACTGGGAAGGTCCCTACAAAATCAAGCGTGTTGTCGACCCCAACACTTTTCACCTGGAACTCCCAGACGAGCCTCAACTTTGTCTTGCCCCCCCCCCCCAATAAGGTAGGCCACCTCGGCCTCGTTGAAGCTAATGTGTAGGGACACGGGAGTCAAGCGAGCCTCGACTCTGCCTAGGCCCTGTGGAGCTAGACGGGAGCTCTGTCTCTGCCACCCCTCAATACAGTAGGCCTTTTTGGCCTCGCCGAAGTCAACACTTAGAAGAATGGGAGGCAGGTGAGCCTCAGCTTAGCCTCGACCCCCACTCTCACGTCGAGCCCCATGCTCTGCTTCGGCATCCCTCCATCATAGGTCTCCTTGGCCTTGCCTAAGTGAACACTTAAAAGGGCATCAGGCCAGGCAACCCCCAGCCTAACTGCGTAGGTTTTGCCTCGGCCACCCCTCCGCCACGCTTCTGAAGCACAAAGTAAACTGAAGAGAATTATACTTGTATCACACTATGTTTTTCTTTGGAGGGACATGGACCCTTCGGCTGCAAAAGCATAAGTGCGAAAAAACACAAGGAAAAACAACACAACAAATGCAACAGTTGAGGCAAAAAATAAAAAAATGCCACTGATTTTGATTATGCACAAAAAATTCTTTGGCTTTAAAAAGTTGTTTCATGGCCCCTCAGGCCAAATACATGTACATTGTCAAAAAAAAGAAAGAGAGAGAGAGAAGAAGAAAACAGAAAAAGCCCAGCTTAGGCCTTGCCTCTTGTAGGAGGGGGAAGAGTAGAGTTGGCAGCCTCGGGAGAATCAGGGATCACCTTCAGTGATTTGGCATCAAAGTCAAGCAGATCCACCGTGAGGGCCTTCTTAGTATCCTCGATCCCATCTAAGTAAGCCTCGGAGACAAGATCAGCCAGTTCCTCAGCCCGCTTCTCTGCCTCCTGGGCCCTCTTCTCGACCTTAGCGGCCTTCTGTTCGGCCTCCGCGGCACGCTTTGCTGCTCCCTCGGCCACCCTCTTCTTTGCCTCGGCCGTATCTCCTTGGCTTGGGTGAGGCATCGCTATATCTCGAAAAGAAGGCTTGTGATGCGGGCCCTCTTCGTCTGCTCCTTGGAGAGGCACTCCTGCGCCTCCTCCAACTATGCTTGAGCCTCCATATGGAACTTTTGTTTGTCGATGATGCTCTATTGGAATTTATGGTACTTTTCCTTGGCAGCGGTGGTAGCTTGTTGGAGCTTTCCCTTATTCTCCTCCAGCTTATCCATTTGGGCCAAGGTCAGCTTCAGCCGGTCCCCGAGACCAACATAGTGAAGGCAGACCTACAATAAAGAAACAGTCAGTACTCCACAAAAAAAAACAAAAAGGCATGAAGGAAAAGGAAGAAGCGTTACCTCGGCTAGGCTTCCCAGGTCCTGAGTGTAGATTCTCTCGAGCGCGCTTTCTAGCTTCTGAAAGCGGTCCCTCGAGAGGAGGGCCGTTCTTTCCAGGGCTTGACCAACCCCCTCCTCGCGGACATTCCATTGGGTACAGAAGATGTAGTTGGACCACTCGGTGAGCTCCTCCAAGGGTGTGGGGGCAGAAAACGACCCCATTTACTTTGTGGGACCCCCTTGAGGCGTCCCCCGTCGAGCCCCCATAACGGGCCACCTTCTGTGGGGGCTGATCCCCCGCAGCTTCCTTGGGCGGCCTCTTCTGCCTTGCCTCGGTCTCCTTGGCGGGCTTTTGCGACCTAGTGGTCGACTTCGGCGGCACGAGCTGCTCCTGCCTCGGCGGCTCCTCCTCGGTAGTTTTCTTACCCTTGGCAGGGACTTGTGAAGTTGCTCCCTTCATGGGAGCCACTGTAGTGGTCCCTTTACCATGGACCTGGTGAGAGGACTCCCCCTTCGCAGGGGTAGAGACCTTCTCCTTTTGCCCGTCAAAAGTCCTCTAAGGCATTTTAGCCCGCTCCTTCTGCATGGCATGAGCACGTTCTAGAACAGCCTTGCGGGCATCCATCGACACCTTTGCAAACAAAGCAAATCCATCAATAATGCTGCAAAAAAAAGGGAAAATGACGTGTTAAGGAACCGCATGGCCTCTCCTACTGGGGAGAGCAGGGCTGAGCCCCGCAAAAACTAGTGGGACCTCCTCCTTCACCAAAGGTTGGGCTTGGACTATCCCCAGGTTGAGAACCCACGCAAGATCATCATTCTCCTCATTCGTGAGTACGGGGACACTCTTCTCCACAGCCTGACTAACCTCTCCCCATCCTGACTTGAAGGAACAACCCTCGGGACATGACAAAAAGAAGAATTTTCCCTTCTAGTTATGCATGGAAGAAGGGTTGTCTATCGGCTCGGTCCTACGGGGTTGGAGGTAGTACATGTCGTTCTTGGAAGAATGCCTCCTTGGCACAAACAACACTCGGAAGAGCCTTGGTGTCAGTTCCACCCCCTGGAACCAAGCCACCACCAACATGGCCTCTATAGTCCTAACAGCGTTGGGCACCTGCTGGCTAGTAATCCAATACGCCCTCAACAGTTCTGAAATCAGCGGATGAAGGGAAAACCAAAGACCAAACTGGAGAAAATGTTGGTAGATGCGGATCTCCCCCTCCTTAGAAGTCCACGACCGTTTGCCTACTTCGGGCACCCTCATGCCATAGGACGAGGTAATGAAGTACTGCCTTGCCAGAGCTTTGACCTGGTCCCCATCCAGAGAGTTCTCGAAACCCAGGCGGAGGACATCGGTCTTAGCTACTGCTTGGGCAGCCCTCGTCCCGGGAACATGGTCTAGGATTCCGTCCCCCTTGGCTGGGCAGGACCCTTTGACCTCCCTTGGTGTCACGAAAGCGACACTCTTATAGGGAGGGTCCTTGCCTCGACGGTTGCCTTTGGCACCCTCAAGGGCTACCCTCCCCCAAAGCACATCAACCTCCTGCCGAAGGAGGGCAAGAGTAGAAGGACTCAAAGGGGAAAGGGGAGAAGGGGTATGGAAAGAGCTCCCTTCCGACTCATTCGGAAGATCATAGCACTCAGGACCAGAATTTGAGAAAGACATTGTTTAAAATTACTTAAGAAATGTGGAGGAAGAAAGAGTGATAATGAAGTGTTGAAGGTTGGAGAGTCTGGAAGCTGAGTTCACTCGAAGGTAAAGGCACTTAGAGGCAAACGACAAGAATGCTGCCGCTAAGGGCCCTATTTAAAGGAGAACGAATGACCCAGATTTCTCGAGATCCAATGGTTGAGAAGCCACCGCCTCCACAGCCCAATCATGGCACGCCGCGTAACACTCATCCTCGGAAGGCAAAACGACGCGCTAGCGACGGCACAGATCGTCCCTGATCCAACGGATGTAAAACGCCTCCACACTTAAGAACCAACCACACCATACCCCTAAACGCCCATCCTCGGAAGGCGAAATGACGCTCAGGGTGCACCTGCGATCCAGCTGTGCTGCACTCACAAATGCCCATCCTCGGAAGGCGAAATGACGCTGAGGGTGAACCGACATGTCTGCCCACTGTGAACCACTGGCTTACGCAACCCAGTTGCGCGAATGCGCTTACCAGTTTGAATGGAAAGCCATCCCGCGCACAGATCCTCGGGCCTCATAGGCCCTCGGCTTAAACAACCTTCGGCTTCATAGGTCCTCGGCCCAAATGGCGGCACCAGATCATCCGCACTGAGCACGCCTCCCGGGTCACTTGTCCAAAGCAGCAGTGCTATAGACCACTCGCAGCCTCGGCCCAACTTACGAAGACAAACCAAGCAGAGACGCGAAAGAGGATGCCATTGCAGGGTACACCTCGACTGACAGGTCCATTGGTGCTCACTGTTACTACTCTCATCAGCCGAAGCCGAATTTTTATCCTCGGCCTCGGGAGTGGGGGCAAGTGATGTGAGGTCACCCAACCTAGCCCATTCGAGGCTGGAAGGCCCAGTCCACGAGCACCAGACCTGGGAATGAGATCCGCTTCAGCAGGAGTTACTCTGCTTCCCTCGTACGAAGCCAATCATGAAGCGCCCACGCATCCCCGCAGAGCTCTTTGACTGCCCTCGTACGACACCCATCTCTGGCGTTCATCTCCACCTACCTCAGGGCAGCTCAAGTATAAATAGGGGTGCTCCCCTCCTGGTAAGGGGGAATACAATCTGTGTTTGGACTTGGAACTGATCTCAAAAGTTGTATTCTAATTCTCCTCTTCGTACCCTGTACTAACTTGACCGTCGGAGACTCTGCCTCGGGTTTTCACCGGGGGCCTCTGAACGTATTCTGCCGTGTAGCACCTCGGCCACTTGCCTTTGGCTTCTATAGTATTCGGATCCCTCTCCATCTCGGCCTACATACCTCGACCTCGACAACAAGCTCCTCGAACGCTTGAAGCCTTCGGCCAGTCTTCGGAGTCTAGGGGCGAAGTTACTTCCTTGTCCTTGACTATCTTGAGCATCAACACTAATAATTAAATAGAATTTAATACATCGATCAATTTATGAATTGTATTTATGAGTTAACTTAAATAAGAAAATATCTAGACAATCCACACTTGTAGCATTAGTTGTTTATGCAATGGATACCCAATGGGTTGCGCGAGTTCAACCCGTTGGGTATGAATGCCACCCCTATTAATGGGTCCATATCATGGTTTTCAAAACTGGATTGGATCGGATGATTGGACCAGAAAAACCAGGAACCGGTCAAGTGACTGGTTCCGTTTTCTCCAAAAACCGGATTTCCCCCCAAAACCGTTGATTTTGGTCAACAAACTGTTGAACCAGGCGGTTAATCGTTAGAACTATTTGAATGGTTTTGACCATTTTTTATTTTTTTTTTATTTTTTTGTCAGAATGGGCTGAGCGTTCGGTTCGAACGGTTAGACCGTTCAACTCGGTATTCGGACCCCTAACCAGTTCGGTCACCGGGTTGGTTTTAAAAACCATGGTCCATATATGTATGCATCTCAAACATCATCAATCTTAATCCCGCTAACATCTTTTTTTTTGGATAATGAACTACACAAGGGGTAACCCTCCTCGAAACCCCTAGACCAGCTAACCCGGATGCTAGATGAAGTCAGGACTCAAAACCAACTATGCCAAAAGAGACTTTACCAGCATGCTAGTTGGAACCTTTCTAACCCTTTTAATTAGGTCTAGCAAATAGCTCCCCACCAGGCCAAAATTGTACAAAAAGAGATTATTTGCATAGGTATTTGGCATCATAATACTTACTGGGAGCATCATACAGTTTTTTCAGAAAAATATGCTTATTTTATGTTTGGAACTGGTGGTGCCATATAGGCGTTTTTTGAGAAAACAACACTGATTTTGTTTGGTACCAATGTTGGTTGTAATGTTTTCAACATTGATCTATATTATTCAATGTCCAAGATGATGCTACATTGATGTCACATCATTATACCACTGGCAGCAATACACCGTTTTCTCAAAAAACATTATTTGATATTACTCCAAGCCACACTTTTTCAATTTCCAAAGCGTGATTCAAAGCAACGTTGAAGCACGGCTTTCTCTGATATAGTGCCTATGTGGAACCATTTTCTTAGAAAGCGATATTAATGCCAAACATTTAAATTCCCCACATTTTCAGCATGAAAATGGAATCTATGTATAAAAGAAGAGTGTAGGAAAAAAGTACAGAAAATCCAGGCTTCTTCATAGACAATTAGTTGGGATCACTCAACTAAGACATTGTAACAACCCTAAGAAGGTGAGATCAGGGTCCATACTTGGTCGGTTGGACCATCTTTTTGCATGAACAGCTTAGAATTGACTCATATTCATTATAATAGTAATGCCTTTGGATTGTGCTAAAAACCTGAAAGAAAAAGGCCATATATAACTACAATCCCACGGGGCCCACTTTTAGTATTTAATAAAAGAAAACAAAATGTAGTAATGAGTTATAAGATTTGTGTATTTATTATTTGGGGATAATAATTTGTTGTTAGTGGGGAAATTTTTGGGTTGTCTACATTCAACAGCCTGTTATGTCGATACTTAGTCAAGCAGTCCATGGATTAGATTTTGGTCCAATAAAAAGAAAATCCAATCTAATTTGTTTTAAGAAGGTTTTTAAAATCGGACTGGACAGGGAATTTTTGGGTTGGTGGTTTGATCGTTCAATCTGAATGAATGGCTTATTCTGACAAAAAAAAAAATAGGCAAAATTCATTCCTGGGTCAAATGGTTCAACGATTTAATTATCTGGGTTAGTAGTTCATTGATCAAATCAACGTTTTTTTTGGCCAAATAATAGTTTTGGGGTAAAATGGATCCGGATAGGTGACCGGATCCAGGTTTTTCTGGTCCGATTGTCCAGTCGAATCCGGTTTTAAAAACATTGCGTTTTAATATAGACTAACGGCAAGCCCGTTCCAAAATTATAAGTGGCACTACACGCTGCGTTTGATTTCCACAAATAGTAGTGGAAACCTATACAATGTTCGATTTCTGCTCTTTTAGGCTGTGTTTGGGTTGAAGGGAAAAGCAGGGAAACTATACAATAATGTTTGTACATATTTCCCTTCTTTTCCTTCCCTTTTCCTATTTTTTTCTTTGAACCAAACATAACCTTAAAGTTCCCACTGTGACATGATTCAAGATCCATTACCCTGGTGATGACATGTTGCTAGAGTCCGAAAGGGCAAAAGCATAAATGATGAAATGGGATGATTGTATCCATTTGTTCAAGGATTAAAACTTTTTATTTCTGAACGTTTTCTTATCATGAGTTGTTTTTCTCTCTCTTAACTTCTAGTTAGGATGATTGAGTGTAGTTCGTAAGGGTTCTTTTTAATGGTTGATGGAGTTGTTTCTCTACTTCTGTAGTATTAGACTATTAGCATTTGCTTCCCCCTATTTCATTTTCAACTTTTATGCTGATAAGTTGCCATACTTATTTAGTTAATGAATCCTTATTGGTGGAAATTACTGCTTACACTGGCACTAAGGATTGGTTTTGATTTGTATTGGTTTATCATGGTTTTTGAACTGCCTTGAACTGGATGGTCGGATTATTCAGCTTGGGAACCATTCAGGCAATCGGTTTTGTTTTACCGTAAATTCGATCTTTGATAAAAAACCGTTGAACCAGTCAAATTAATTCGGGTGATTGAACCATCGACCCCCGTTGATCTATTCAACGATTTTTGACCATTTTTTATTAAAACGTACCGTCCATTCAAATCACACGGTCAAACTATCAACCCAGAAACTGGTGGCCAAAATAATTCCATTTCCGGGTCATTTTTTAAAACCATGTGATTTATACACCTGATGATAAAAGCAGGGTCCTGTTGTCCATGTCAACAGATCTCTCGTAAACTTAGGGAACTTATTTACATTGTTATTGGGTGAACCTCTGTTTTGCATCGTTCATGACACAAGGTTCAGTAAATGATGTTACATTATAGACACTATTTGATGCTTTGTTGGTGATTCTTTCGATTGTTCATCTATCAACTTCTAATTAGGATGATATTGAGTGTTTGGATTTATAAGTTGGTCTGCTCTGCTGACTGAACTATATAGCTGGTTATTGATTTTGTTTTCTTTTTCAAAATTTTAGTTAACTATCTACATTCTAATGTCACCCTTATTTCTTTTCCAGGTGAAAGGTTTGGATGTGGATCATGGGAGAATCAACCGTGAGTTTGTTAACTTGTTATTAAATTTTACCATCTTCTGTGGCTCTTAAATGTGACTGTTTATTTTGTATGACAGCCTATATGTCTTCTCCCTGCCACATTTAGTTGATCTTGTCCGAAAAGGAAAAAAATGTAAAAAAGAGGTAATCACTATTGTTGGATTATTTGTGTTTTATAAAACTACTCTTTTATTTAATTATTTTTCTGTTGTTGGATGCATCTATTTTGCAGCATGGACTCATTTAGCTCCAAGGAAACCCAAAAAGGTTCAAGCTCTAAGAAGTTGTGGTTATTCTCGAGTAGTGGGGTATAGGGATTCATTGCTAAAGGATTTATTAACCGTTTTAATTTCTTTGAGATTAGGCTGTGTTTGGTTTCGATGCAAACGCAAATATGTATTCTATATAAATACCCTATTTTTGGTTTAAGAATGTAAAGTGGGTTTTTAGTGTAACATCTTTTTTTTGTATTCTTCCTGTTTGTTTGAAATCGGTGCAAAGCTTGGGCCCATCATTAAATGCCTTAAAAACTTTTGATCAAACACACCAATTATCAAAAGGGTACAAAAATGTATCAAAAATTGGATACAGTAATGTCCTCTCCTTAGGATAAAAAAATGTGAGAAAACACATTTTTGACCTCTTAATTATTGCATTTTTGCATGTCAAACAAATGCTCACAAATCCAAATTTGGGGTACATAAATACCCTGCTTCGGTGTTTATATCGCAAACAATCGCAACCTTAGTTGGAAAGATTACAAATACAAATTTGTAGAGTGCAAAACCTTGTATTTTATATTATTTTGTATGTATTTATACTATACATATTTGTATTTGTACTCTTTCCAAATTGAATACAAATACAAATGCAAATTTGTATTTGTACAAATTTTCAAATTGAGTGCAAAACCTTGGAAGGAGTACAGATGCAAATTTGTACAGTACAGATGCAAGTAAAGTAATACAAAATTCAAGGTTTTGCACTCTACATAACTGCATTTGTAGTCTTTCCAAATTGAGCCTTAGAGGCATGAGATATGTTGTTATCAAGTCAAATTTGCTAGCTTTACTTTTTGGTTTGGTTACTAAGTGGAATAGTTAAATATTACATGAGGCACTTACATGAGGCACGCAGTCTAGAACGAGCTATAAATTGGGATGTGCTGCTTGCGGCCTAAACGAAGGCATGTGGGCCATGCGGGATATGGCACAATGATATGCGGGTTGTGTTGGGTATGACATGATGGTATGGGTCATGTTGGGCTTGCATTTCTAGGCCCATGGCATGACATGACAGTGCGGGCCGTGCCCCCCACGGCCCGTGACCTGGCACGACCCAGCACACGGCCTGGCCCGGCCCATGGGCCTATAGTGGGCTGAGTGCGGCCCGCCCATAGAAAACTAGTTAGGGCATATTCATGTATTTTGGCTTTGGAGGGAGAAACAATGACAATAATCCCCCCAAAAGGCTATATAATAGCTAGTTTAGGGGGCATTGGGTAAAGTGATAATTGCCTTTATAATGACTAAAATACACCTCCTAACAACTAAAAATGACTAGTTTTTCAGGGTATTTTGGGCAATTGAATTATTTCCAATTCCTATAAATACCCCTATCCTCCACCATTCTCATCACACCAATTCTCATACTCTCTTATACCCACTCTCATACTCCCTCTACTCTCTAATTCTCAACTTTATTTAAGTTTCAACAAGAAGAATGCTTGCTCAAGTATCTCAAGTTAGAAATTTGGAAGGGTTGGTGGCTTCAATTGTTGAAATCAAGTTGAGATTCCAAACCGGTATTTCGGGTAAGTTGCAATTAAATTAATTTTTATTGGATTGGACTTGGTCCATCCATAATGAATTTATATTGGATTGGATTGAATTGAGCCAATATTTGGTCCATTGATAGAATATAAGAATATAGGTCTTAATGGACCAGGTTTAGGTTAGAACTAATCTAAATTAAAACAAATTTAAATAGTTCGGATGGTCTAGACATTAAATTGGACCAGTCCAAAATGGTCCGAAATATTCATTGGAATGGATTGGACCTAGTCCATTTGTAATGGACTTACATTGGACTAGATCGGATTGAACCAAATCCAATCCAATTGACACTCATACTTAAAGATAAGCTATAACTTTAAATGTTTTTTTTTTATTATTATTGTTTTTCTACAGAAACTTAGTAATTTCATGGGTATTTTAGACATTTTTGTGTCTCTTCTTAATGGATTCTAACAAAGGGGAATCTACTTGCAACTATATTAGAAAGTTTAAATGAGGTGAATGCAATTACCAAACATCAGGGAAAATTTCAGCAATGGTCAGGGAGGCTTCAAAATGGCATGACACCGCATCATAAAAGTAGTAATGGATTAGGTGAATTTTCATTAAAGCCTTGTTAGTTTTTCAAAAGGTCAGTTATCTGAGTAAGTGCACTTACTCAAGAAAATATTTATTGGGAAACACTTACCCAGGTAAGTTCACTTACTCATGTTCTTTTGATTCCCAAGTACGTTTTATAATAAAATGCCAATGTTAGAATGATCAAAGTTGTCCCATTATGTGTTGTAAACTTTTCTCACAGTGAAAAAATTACTCATCTACTTGATAGATGATCACTCAGAGAAACTAACTTTATTGTGGGGCCCAAAATTTATTAAAAAAATAACACTATAAAGTTGGTCAATGGGAATCACTTTCTCCCCTCCTATTTCCAAAAAAACGAACAGAGCCTAAAGTCCACAAGGATTTGATTGGTTGGTATCATGTCTTTCTCACATCATAAATTTTTTAAATTTAATATTTTTACACTTGAGGAATCCTTTTATTTTTGCTACTTTGTATCATCCATCTCTCTCTCGGCTCTAATGTGCCATTCAACTAGCAATTAAAAGGCAAGAAAGGCAAGAAAGTGTTTTATGCTTGAAATGATCCAAACTGGTATAGATCCAATCCAATCCGATAAGAGAATCGATTGTTATGCATGGTCCAATCCAATCTAACAAAAATAATGGATATATTGGATCAATTCAAATCCGATCCATTGACAGGTGTAATCAACATGTTAGTCTCTATGAACTCTATGTAACAGTAACAGCGTTGACATGGAGCTACAGCCTACATGTCACATGGAGAGGGAGCAGCCTTTGGACATTATAGGCTGTCAAACATCGTAGCTTTCAACTCACAAGCATATTCAAAGCTGAATAATCTCATTTACAACCATATTATTGGAGGTGTTATGTGTGCCGTGCCCACATTTTCGTGCAGGTACGGCACAGCTACTGTAACGGGCCGTGCTGGTTTGGCCCCTGAAGGTTGGGGGTGAAGCTCAGCACGAGCCTGGGCTCATAACCCGTGGACCTTAGGTTGGGCTCGCCTATATATATATATATATTATATATCAAGCAATAAGTTTCCACGCCAGCAGTCCTTTCCCTCTTTCTTTCCTTTTTTCTTGTTTTCTTCTTATGTCATGTTTGGTTGCAATACAAATGAATTTACACTGATGTAAAATCATGATAGTGCAAATGATTTGAGTTTAAATTTTGATCGATTTTTTGTTTTAAATTTTAGCTTATTTTATTTGATTGCAGTACAAATGAAGTAAATTAAGACATGAAGCAGGATAAAGTAAAATCAAACAAGAAATTGTATTTTTTACATTTGCACTCTTATACATTTGTCCTAGTGCAAATAAATTTACACCACAACCAAATACAGCCTTAATTTTCTCTCCTTTCTCCCTTGTCCATTTCCAACCCTTTCCTTAATGTCACATCATCATCCCTTTTTGCACCATCTCTACCCCCCCTTAATATATCCCCAACATCTTACGTCTCTATCGAGGTAAATTATACGCTTTCCTATTTTCTTATTTCTTTGCCTAAATGACATCTAAAATATCTCCAACTCCTAAAACCTCTCATAAATTATTGTTCTCAATAATTAACCCTTACCTTTCTTTCTAAAACTCTCTCTCTCTACAATCATGTTTTCACTATTTGCTTTTGATGAGGGGTAATTTGGTCCGAGTTGTTAGGATGCGGACACGCGGAGCAACCTGTTGATTAGAGGACATCTCAGCATTTCCGAACACCTCAGCAGGTCAAGTCAGTTTGGGCACCATGGCTAAGACCGAGGTCCAAGTAGCTTGTCGTGTCTTGACCTGTGAAGGTGCCACGTAGCGTTTCTCTAGAAGGGGCGCTAGCTGTCTCCGATCTCTTCGGGATCACGTCAGTCGTCAGTAGGGCTTATCTATATCTCGCCCGAATTGGATGGACCTGGCTGGATAAGCCTTATCCACTCACGTAGGGCTCGCCTTCGGATACGGAACAAGCTCCCAGTCTGACAGGCCAACAATCTCGGAGGTGTTTCATGAGAACTACAGAAGCTCACCTATATAAAGGGACCACCATCCTCCTTGTTAGGTATACACGATTTAGCTCTTAGACACTAGCAATCTTACTTTTAGCTCTCTTTTAAAACCTCCAATTCGCTAATTGAAACATCGAAGTACCTACACTGGATAAAGTACCCCGAGACCTCTGATACTACTTCTTTACAATTCCATCAACCACGCATTAGACCGACGTCCAAACTACCTAAATGATCGGTCACATTGATTGGCCATGGATAGAATCAATCGGTATCATATAATTATAAAAAAAAAAAAAAGAGTCAATTGGTATTTTGATTGATCAAAAAGCTCTTGCCATGCATATCATACCTTTCCGGCATAACATTTACATAATAATTTAGAAACTTCAATGTGATAATATAACCTTAACAAAACTGAAATTAAGATGTTAAAATATGTTTTCTAACAACAACTAACTAATGTATTATTTATAAAATTTATTCTTTCAGACATTAAATAAAATAATAATCACAAAGAAAACCTTTATATTATTAATTATATAATTGGTTCGGATCTTAATCAATTCAAAAATCAAAACGGCAAAAACCAGTCTCGAGTAATTATTGTTGGTTGTGATAAAAGTATAAAACTACATAACCAAACCAACATATGGTTCAATTTTGTCGAGTAAACTCAATCCATTAATAGTCCTATCTAACAAACAATATTATTTCGCAATTCATGGGTTTTGATAAATTGCTAGAAACAACAAGAAAATGCATATGTATTGATGATATGGTTTCTGCATAGTCCATTTTACCAGTTGGGCAAAGAAGGCAACCAAAAACGGGTCAAGATTGACCCACATTCAACATAATCACTATGTTCTTCACTATTGCGGGTAATTTGACCCAATATATGATTTGTCTCTTGGACGGTTGTGCTCTTACCTATCCATTAAACAGTACCAATATACCATGTTCAATACAACTTATGGCTAGATCAAATGACCAACAAACATGTTAGAACCAGTTATGTACCCGAATTAACTTGGTTTTGACATGTTAATTTTATTAATAATTCATTATATTATTATTATCCTGGGCCTGCCGGCGCTAATGGCAGAAAGTTTTGAATTCGAGGAAATACACTGTTCATTTTCTCCTACCTCTCCAACCTTAACCAACCTAAACCAGAGGTGGCGACGACCTTTTCTCCCTCATCTCTTCTCCGCGGCTCCATTTTTTCCCATCTTCCTTTCTCATTCTCTCTCTCTCTCTCTCTCTCTCTCTCTCCATTTTTGTTATTCTTTCCCTCCCCCATCGAAATAATTCCCGATTTCTTACCATTCATCATCCCTCAAGCCAACTGTGGCAAGGGAGATCGATCTCCTCTATCCTTTTTCGTTCACTTCTTTTTTTATTTTGTTAGATTTTCTCTGATTTTTCTTCTCGGTTAGCCACCGAAACGTCTTTCCTTCCCCCTTGTTTTTAATCCTAGATCTCACTGCTGTCACTGCAAGTCCTGGCAGCGGCTGGTGACCTCCCCCATTTCTTTCCCCACATTTTTCCTTCTCTTTCTCTCTGTTTCTCTTCTCTCTCTATATCTCTCAGTGTCGTTCCCGACCCCTTCCCGTTCATTCTATCTACTGCAATTAGTTGCAGAATCGAACCTCCACCAACAGCTATCAAACTCTTGTCCATTTCATTACTGCCACTGCAACATCCGAATCTTCCTCCTCTCTTTGTTATTTTGGCACAAAGCCCCCACCCTCCGGCTATGGTTATGAGCCTCAGACAGCGCCCAGCTGTCAGACGGCGGATCCGATGCTATGAGCCTCAGACAGTGCCCAGATGCGGCCGCTGTTCACGGTGGTGGTCCGGACCCTGTCTCCAGCTGGGGTTGTCGAAAGCACTAACGATTCCCGTGGGATACAGACGACGACAGTGGTGGCAATGGCAGCGGAGAAACAGAGAGTGGAATGGTTGCGGAGTGGTTTACCGTAGCTGCCGCCGGGGAGAGGGACGATGAAGAAGAATGGAGAGGGATGGAGGGTAAAATTGGGTTTTGAAAAAAAATCATACATCACGTGGTATCACGTGTCAGAGCATTAATGGATATTAACGGAGTAGAACAATTACCGCAAAACAATAACTAAACAGTAGAGAGATTTACCCTTATTATTTACTAAACAATAGGGGTAGTTTAAGAGATTTACCCTTATTATTATTATTATTATTATTATTATTATTATTATTATTATTATTATTATTATTATTATATAATACTGGATTATAGATTTAAAAAAATATTAACACAAAAATTATAACTTTAAATTTCATTTGTGATTAATTATTAATAATACTATAATCATTAAAAATACCTCTAAAACAAGATGAAAATAGATTTAGTTATGGTTTAATATAAGCAATTAATAAATTTATAGTTAATAAAATAAATTTGAATTTTAAAATTTATAGTAAATAAAAATACAATGTGTGTTAGTTTAAAATCCATTTAAAAATAATTGCATTAATAAGCACTATAAAATCAATAAAAAAATTATAGTTGATTAATTATTAAATAATATTATTTTTAAATTTAATTAATTGGATTGAAGTTAGATTGCTTTAGCCTAATTAGGAATGTCACAAGGATCCTTTTGCTTCAATTTCGCTTGACAAAGTTTGTACATTGCATTGGTCCCAATTAAAACTAACATTTATTAATATTAAATTACTTTTATTTAAAACAGTAAGAACTAATATAGACTCAAATTGACATGACCCAACTAGGAATGTCATAAGCTTCTTATGCTTCAATTTCAAATAATATCTATGGTCGGGTTAGTTCGATTTTGGTCGGTTTAAAAATAGCCAAATTGAAACTAATCCAACTTGATCGGGGTTAGGAAATTGTTGAATTGAAGCTGATTGGAAATACTAGATAATTGACCAACTCGGGTTGAGTTGTGTCAGTTTAGTCAGTTTTATTGTTTTTATCAACAACCTTAGCTGAAATTAATTATTGTTATTTTTGTATTGCAAAAAAATAATAAAAATAGTATAAAAATATAAATAATTATTAATTATTTAAAATTTTGAAATATAAAACAATTGTTTCCTCTTATGTGTTTCTATTATTTAACTTTCACTTGACAAAGTTCGTGCATCACATTGGTCCTCACTAGTACACACACACACACACACACATACACATGAATAAACTGTTTTGGTCATGCCATGCTGTGGGCCAAAATCCCTTAGCTCAGGGGGTCGTGCACGACCCATCATTGTAATTGGCACGGCCTGATCCATGCCAGGCCATACCAACCTACTAGTGGCTTACGCCTCTATGTATTAGTAAGGTTGCAACTTGGGCCGGGTTGGCCTGAACCTAACCACATACTATCATTTATTTCTTTTAAGGTTATCACTTCACTTAATCCTAATTGAAAATACAAAAACCTTAATATTTATGTTTTTTGAATATTTTAATCTTTATCTCCTCTATGTTATTTTTCACCCATAGCTTGCTGCCTATAATGATCTATTATAAGTCATAACTCTTAATAAACTATAGTCATTTCAAATACTTTTTTTTTCTCAATTTTGTAATTAATGTTGTGTTTGGTTGTAGTGCAATTTTATTTGCATTAGTACAAAAATGTATAGGAGTTCAAATGACAAAAAATGCAAATTCTTATTTAATTTTGTTTTGGGTTTTACTTTATTCTGCTTTATGTCTTAATTTACTTTATTTGTATTACAACCAAACAAAATAAGATAAAATTTAAAACAGAAATAGGTCAGAATTTACACTTAAATCATTTGCATTGCCATGGTTTTGCATCAGTACAAATTTATTTGCATCGCAACCAAATGCAGCCTAAAGAATCAATAAAAACATCAACAAACAAATACTAATAAAACATAAGATTAATATATGTAGTGAAAGTTGAGTTAAAATATGAGATTAAGAAGTTCTACGAGATTATAAGGGATGGAAAGAACGTTGGGTTGGGCCCAACCTGATCCCAGCCCAACCCAAAGTTGACTTCGGGTTGGGTTGGGTTAGGGTTAGGGTTGAAGAAACTTAGTTAGGATTGGGTAGATCGGATTGGGGGTTTAGAACTTAGGGTTGGATTAGGATTGGCCTCAACCCGACCTAACCCAGCCCAACTTGCAGCCCTACATATTAGTAGTCCTAACATCTAAATGTCTTCTGTCATTCATGGTTTTATTGGTTTAAGTGCTGGGTGGACCATTCTATTAGTAAAAATAGCCAAAAAATTGAGACTTCGAAAGCATGTTTTGAAACTCCATGTCATGTTATTGAGGTTTTCTTAAACTTGCTCTGAATTTTAGATACCTCTAAAGACCCCTTTCAGATGACCATAACACCACTCTATTCAACTCTATCCTTTAAACAAAAATACCTGTAATCAAGGATTAAAATATCGATCCAATATGCCTAATGCATCAGATAATGCATTGACACACCAATACAAAGGGTTTTAAAAATATTTAAAATGTCTTAGGCTTCTTTCCCTACCCCTAATGATTATAAAATAAAAGTAAAAAAATAAAATAAAAGTAAATAATGATTATATTGATACGCATCGATACACAACTTTGTGTATTGGGTTTATATTTTAATCATTGCCCATAATTATATGCTTGATCCATAGTTGAAGGCCAAAACTTAAGACATATTTTATGTGAAAAGAAATGATAAGGTGAAGTGAAACATTGAGGTGTTGTGAAATGAGTGAAGAACATATAAGATAGGGGTCTGTTATCATAGTCAATAAGGTATATTGGCTGATAAAGGTTAATTTTGTTATTAAATAAATAATAATGCTACATGTGAATCACTTCTATCATGGTCATGATCCAAAAGAAGGTAGTTATCTCATAAATAAAAATATTTGACAAGGGGATCTCTGAAGGTATTGAAAAATCAAGCAAGTTTAAGGCTGTGTTACTTTTATAGTTCCCTACCCTTTCCATTTTTTTCCTACCTTTTCTTTAAAACCAAACATAACCTATGAGAATCTCTAAAAATTTAGAGTGAGTTTTAGATTAAAAAAACCATGAAAAGCTCACAAAAAAATAGTGGTATTGTTTCAGAACCAGAACCATACCAATCTCTTTTTGAACAAGACGATTTTTTTGAACCACACAATGCATAAGTGGCTGCTCCGTTCATGGTTTATTTTCTGAACCAATGATATATGAGCATTAGTTGTATGGTTTATGTGTATATGTACTTTCACCACTTGTTACTTATATGGTCATCATCAAATATAGACATTTCGATTGGAGCCGTATTGGTGTGCGAGACACCCCATGTAACTACCGTGTCATTCTATTCTTACATCAGTAAACCATGTTTCTTGATTAAAAAAGAAACACAGATCCCCTTTGAAGTCTAAATCAAGGGTTGTATTGGTCGATACATATCGTATTGGAAGCTTCCCGATACATCTTTCCGAAGGGTGTTTTGGGGTCTAACCCGGTTCGGGGGTAGATGGGCCTTAAACCGACCCTCTGAACCGGGTTGAAAAGAAAAAAAGAAAAGGGGGAGTGACACAGATCCCCTCTGAACCATAGCATACAGAAACATTGATTGTGTTAATGAATCAGATGAAACAGGAAAGCAACCACCAACCGAACACCCCTTTACTAGTTCAACTGTCAGGTCCAATCCAAATATGGCAACTATGAATATGAGTAATAGTACCGTCATTCTTTCGTTGGAGACAGTTCTTTTGGTCAGCCAATATTGATTGTAAAATTGGTGTTACTCTGCGAATTTTGATTTTTCTTTTGTGGGATAGGGAGCCCAAATGAAAAATTCTCTCTCTCTCTCTCTCATGAAGCGAGTCTGTGTCTCTTTGAGAGTAGAGCTTTTCCTTTCTCCCTGTAACCCTTCCTAGTTTTCCTCGCCGATCTCTGTCAGCGTCAATTTCCTTTGCCCAGATGGATCGAATGGTGCAACCAAAGAAGACATTGAGAATGAGATTTTCCAGAGCTTTGCAAATATTCTACAGGATAAAACTCCCATGAGGTCAGTAGCCAAAAAAGATGTAAGCAGTAGGGAGAACTACGAGAACTGAAAGAATATTTATGTAAAGCCTAGCAGTTGAAAAGTGGATATGATATAGTTTATTATGGAGGTAAAACTTTTATGGTTAAGTTCCTTTCGAAATTTTATCATGATATAGTGTTTGATGCAGGCCCATGGAGTTTCAATGGTGATTTCATTTTAATGGCTAAATGTGAAGCTAATAAGCCCAAATGAACATATACCAGCCATTGATCGAAAGTGTTCCCTATACACTTCTGAGTGGGGAAGAGATGATAGTCCCTTTTGCTTATGAACGGCTGCTGGCTGCCCCGATTCTGCTCGTCATGTGGTTTACTTGGGCACGAGTTTGAGGGGTGCAAAGTTCGGTTCGATATAATGGAGAAGATTGAAGAGAGCAAATCACTAGAATTTAGAAGCATCGGAATTCATTGAATGAAGAGAAGTAGCGTGGTGATTCTCACCCAGAGAATAATGAAGAGGAGGGTGACATTGAACATACTGTAGCAAACCTTTGTCTTGAATGTAAATTCGACATAGGAGGGATATAACAGTTCTTTCACTAGAAACTGAAACCAATATATGGGATCCTTTTCACACAAATGGGACAAAAGTTAAGAAAGAAATGCATAATTGGGGACATGAGCATTGTTGTTACATAGCCTGCCTCAAATATTCAACAGCTTGAGAAGGGGATAGCTCAGTTACAGATGCAGGATAGTGAATTACGAGATACAAACAAAGAGTTGGAGTTGACAAAGCAACTAGAGGTTTGGTTGGATAGGGAGGAGTGTTACTGGAAACAGCGCGCAAGAGTTGATTGGCTTGCAAATAGAGACAGAAATACAAGATATTTCCACGCTGTTCCTTCTAATCGATGGAGAAAAACACAATCCATTGGCTGAAAGATACAAACGGTAGGTGGACCTCTTCTCCAAATTGCATCATGGACACTCTTATCTCATTACTTTCAGAACTTGTTCCATTCTAACAGCCCATACCTCAATGATTTCCTTGAATTGGACTTGCAAATAACAGATGCCCGTAATGAAATACTTTGTACTATTCCTGATGAAGAAGAGGTCAAGCGTGCTATCTTTTCTATTGGAGCACATAAGACCCCTGGACCTGATGGAATCCATGCCTCTGTTTACCAAACATGTTGGTCGACGATTCCAAATGATGTGGTGGCAATGGTGCAAAATTGATTTATTAGGCACTGGACTTAGTAATGTTTCCTACAAAATCATTGCTTAAATCATAACTAGAAGAATGAAGTCTCTTCTTCCCCAGCTTATATCTCCCTTCCAGTCAACATTTACACTGGGTCGGCAAATCACAGATAACACAGTCATCTGTAAAGAGGTAATACACACTGTGAAGAAGCAGAAAGGTAAGAATAGCTACTTTATGTTGAAATTAGATCTCAATAAAGCCTATGATAGGCTTGAATGGGAATTTGTGCTCAAGGTGCCGCAATCTCTTGGGTTCTCTAACCTTCTTTGCAACTTGATATACAATTGTATTGCCACTACTAGCATTGTTGTTATGGTTAATGGCTGTGTTGGAGATTTTTTTAATCCTTTTAAGGGACTCAGACAGGGCTGCCCATTATCCCCCTACCTATTCATTTTGTGTACAGAGATCCTATCTCGTTTGCTGATTTCAATATTGGAGAGCGAAGAGGTCCATGGCGTTAAGTTTGGCAAGAAAGGAGTAAGAATCAACCATTTCCTCTTTGCTGATGACGTTCTGATCTTTGGGAAATGTTCTTTAGCTGAAGTTCAATGCTTAAATGATCAGTTACAACTCTTCTGTGAATGGTCTGGCCAGGAAATTAATTACCAAAAATCAGCCATCTATTTCAGTCCCAACACTCATGCAAGGACCCGTGATCGAATCCAATCTATGTTGGGTCGGGGGTCACTACTCTAGGGAAGCAAAATTTCTACTTGAGTGGTCTTATGTTTTGCTCTCGATCCTTTAACGGCTGACTGGAAATTTCTCCTGGACAAGATTAAAAACAAGCTACAAGGGTGGCAATCAAATACTAGAAGTTTACAACTTCCTCGTGTGAAGCTTTTTGTTTAGAGGGCTGTAATTGACTCATTACCCACTAAGGTCAGCTTAGTTATGTTGTGGGTCCTCCTCAAGTGGGAGCCCACAACCTTTTAATATAAAAAAAAAAAGCTCGTTTTTCTCTCTATCGACGAAACCGCCGAACTCAGAAAAAGGGAAAAAAAATTTTGGAAAGGGGACTGTCATCGGTTTTCTTTTGCGAACGGAACAGGGAACCTCTCGCCTCCTCCATTGTTCGAACTTTAAGCCACCACTGATTGTCGCCTCCATCTCCATCGCTCCAGTAACAGTCACCGCCGGCCGCTACAGGCAGTAGCCAACAACGCCAGCCGCGTCTTCAACCTTCAATGAGAGAAGATTACTGCTCAGTCTTCATCAAAATGGATAATCATTTGTGCTCCGTTTTGATGATTTTTCAGTATATTGTTCTTGACATCGTGGGCTTTAATCTGTACGGTCAGATTTTTGTTTCTTCGCCTCTTTTGATTCGTCTGTTTGTACCCTATTGTGGGTTATTTGGACTGTTTTTGGTGATTTCCAGTAGTTGATTGTGAGTAGGGGCTTGTGGTGAATCCTTTTGTTTGGAGACACTTTGCTGTACTTATTATGTCTTTATAGTGGAGATTTTATTGACTAGGTCCCGTGGTTTTCACTCCTCACATTAAGGAGGTTTTTCATGTTAAAAATTGTGTGTTTCCTTGCCTATTTATTTTTGGTGTCAAAAACCTAAAAATAAATCTAATGAAGAATGGGCTTTTGAGCATGAGATGGTTTGTGGCTTTATTCGACAATGAGTAGATAATAATGTTTTGAATCATATTACTAATGATTCACATACTAGAACCTTGTGGGATAAGCTTGAGACTTTGTATGCCTCTAAATCTGGGAACAATAAACTATTTTTGCTGAAGCAGGCTATGAATTTGAGGTACAAGGAAGGTACTCCTATTTCTGATCACATAAGTGAATTTCATGGGTGCTTTGATCAATTGTTCGACATGGGTATTAAATTTGAAGGTGAAATTTTGGGACTTTGGTTGCTTAACACTCTACTTGACTCTTGGGAAAATTTGTGTGTGACTTTGTCCAGTTCTGCTCCTGGTGGTGTAGTGACCTTGGAATATATAAAAACTGTTGTTTTGAATGAAGAAGTTAGACGACGAACTCAACAGACATCCTCTTCTCAATTAGAGGTTTTGATTAATGAAAACAGGGGGAGAAGTTATGATAGAGACCGAGGACAAGGTAGAAGAGGTAAAAGTAAGGCTAGAAGCAAATCAAAGTCTTAAGTACAAAAACCTTGAATGCAATTATTATGGTAAAAATGGACATATCAAAAGATTTTGTTTTCAGCTAAAAAAGGACAATAAATGTAACAAAAGTAAGCAGCAAAATAAAGATAATGACAATGATGATCGTGTTGCCACCACAACTGCATGTGATCTTGTGATTGCCTATGATGAGAATTTGATTAATGTTGCTTGTAATGAGACAAGTTGGGTTGTTGACAGTGGTGCCTGTTTTCATGTTACATCGAAAAATGATTTTTTCACATCTTATACTCCGGGTGATTATGAAGTTTTAAAGATGGGTAATAATGGTTTGTCAAAGGTGATTGGCATTGATTTCTACCAGTGTTCTTGATGATGATGGTTATGTTAGTACCTTTGGTAATGGACAATGGAAACTCTCTAAAGGTTCTTTGGTTGTAGCACGTGGAAAGAAGTGTTCTAGTCTGTATTGGACCAAGACTTCAGTTTCCATTGATGGTGTAAATGTAGTTGAGTGTGATAACCCGTCAGGGTTATGGCACAAGAGACTTAGCCACATCAGTGAGAAGGGACTTGATTGTTTGGCCAAGAAGAATCTACTTTCAGGTTTGAAAGGTGCAAGGTTAGAAAAGTGTACTCACTGCTTGGCTGGGAAACAAAATAGAGTCTCTTTCAAGAGCCATCCTCCCTCTAGGAAATCAGAGTTGCTTGAGTTGGTTCATTCAGATCTCTGTGGTCCGATGAAGACAAAAATGTTTGGTGGTGCACTTTATTTTGTTACTTTTATTGATGATCATTCAAGGAAGCTTTGGGTTTATGTCTTGAAGAGTAAAGACCAGGTACTTAGTGTCTTTAAGCAGTTTCAGGCTTCTATTGAGAGGGAAACAGAGAAGAAACTGAAATGTATTCGCACTGATAATGGTGGTGAATATTGTGGACCGTTTGATGAATACTACAGGCAGCAGGGCATTATACACCAGAAGACGCCCCCTAAGACTCCTCAGCTTAATGGCCTGGCAGAGAGGATGAACAGGACATTGATGGAGAGAGTTAGATGTTTGCTTTTAGAAGCAAAGTTGTCTGGATCTTTTTGGGGTGAGGCTTTATATACTGCTGCACATGTTATTAATTTATCTCCTGTTGTTGCTTTGCAGACTGATGTTCCTGATAGGGTGTGGTACAAAAAAGATGTGTCCTATGACCACTTACATGTCTTTGGCTGTAAAGCACTTGTGCATGTGCCAAAAGATGAAAGGTCCAAGTTAGATGTTAAGACAAGACAGTGTATCTTCATTGACTATGGTCATGATGAATTTGGCTATAGATTGTACGATCCAGTTGAAAAGAAACTTGTAAGAAGTCGTGATGTAATTTTTATAGAGGGTCAAACCATTAAGGATATTGATAAGGCAGAGAAATCAGAGTCTTTCAGTACTAATGGATTGGTTGATCTTAACCTATTTTCTGAGACATATATGCCTAGTGTAGCTGAGTTTAGTAATCGTGATGATGGCCAGAATCATATTCATGATGATTTGGTTGAGGATAATGATGGTGATGTTGCTGATGATGTTGATGATTCTGCCAGTGGTGCTATTGGTGAACCTATTGCCCCACTTAGAAGGTCTTCTAGATAACATATTCCCTCTACTCGCTATTTGTCTAATGAATATGTGCTTCTCACAGATGGGGGAGAACCTGAATGCTACAAAGAGGCTATGGAGTCTGAGCATAAGGAAGAATGGATTGCCGCTATGAATGATGAGATGAAATCTTTGGTTGACAACCATACTTTTGAGCCGGTCAAGATGCTTAAGGACAAGAAAGCTTTGCAAAATCGATGGGTTTACCGGTTAAAGACTTAGGAGAATACTTCTAATCCATGATTTCTAATCCATGATACAAAGCTATATTAGTTGTCAAAGGCTACTGTCAGAGAAAGGGAATTGAGTTTGAGGAGATTTTCTTGCCTATTATCAAAATGTCTTTTATCCGAGTCGTTCTTGGTTTGACAGCCAGTCTTCAATTAGAGGTTGAGTAGATGGATGTAAAAACTGCTTTCCTTCACGGTGATTTGGAGGAAAAAAATTACATGGAGCAACCAGAAGGTTTCGTGGTGAAGGGCAAAGAAGACTATGTCTGTAGATTGCAGAAAAGTCTATATGGGTTAAAACAAGCCCCGAGGCAATGGTACAAGAAGTTTGAGTCTGTTTTGATCTAGCAGGGATTCAAGAAGACTACCTCAGATCATTGTATTTTTGTGCAGAAGTTTTCTGATAATGACTTCATCATTTTATTGCTCTATGTTGATGACATGTTGATTGTTGGTCATAATTGTTCTAGAATTGACAGGTTGAAAAAGGAGCTTAGTAAGTCTTTTGCAATGAAAGACTTGGGACCAGCAAGACATATACTTGGCATGCAGATTACTCATGACAGAGAGACCAAGAAGTTGTGGTTATCTCAAGAGAAGTATATTGAGAAAATACTTCAGCGGTTTCATATGGATAAAGCTAAAGTGGTAAGTACACCTCTTGCTTTACACTTTAAGCTTAGTACTAGACAAGCTCCTTCTAGTGATAAAGAAAAAGAAGACATGCAACGTATTCCTTATGCATCTACAGTAGGAATTTTAATGTATGCAATGGTTTGCACAAGGCCTGATATAGCTCATGTAGTTGGTGTTGTTAGTCGTTTTCTATCAAATCCAGGTAGAGAACATTGGATTGCTGTGAAGTGGATATTGAGATATCTTCGGGGTACTTTTAGTTTAAAGCTCTGTTTTGGAATTGGGAAACCTATTCTTTGCAGTTATACAGATTCAAACATGGCTATTTGATTACCTTTGCAGGGGGAGTTGTGGCCTGGCAGTTTAGGTTGCAGAAGTGTGTTGCATTGTCTACGACTGAGGCTGAGTTCATTGCTATTATTGAAGCATGCAAAGAGTTGCTGTGGATGAAAAAGTTTGTGCATGAACTTGGTTTCACTCAACAGAGGTATGTCTTATATTGTGATAGTCAGGGTGCTATCCATCTTGGCAGGAATCCTACTTTTCACGGTAGATCTAAACATATTGATGTGCTGTATCATTAGATACGGGATGTTTTGGATTCTAAGTTGATAGAACTTGAAAAGATTCATACAGATGATAATGGTTCAGACATGTTGACAAAGACTCAGCCGAGAGGAAAGTTTGAAGTTTGTCATTTGATTGCTGGTTTGGCATTTGCCTCCACTTAAGTCGGAAGGGGAGTTTCTCTCTATCGACGAAACCGCCAAACTCAGAAAAAGGGAAAAAAATTTTGGAAAGGGGACTGTCATCGGTTTTCTTTTTGCGAACGGAACATGGAACCTCTCGCCTCCTCCATTGTTCGAACTTCGAACTTTCTACCACCACCGATTGTCGCCTCCATCTCCATCGCTCCAGTAACAGTCACCGCCGGCCGCCACAGGCAGTAGCCAACGAAGCCAGTCGCGTCTTCAACCTTCAATGAGAGAAGATTTCTGCTCACTGTCTTCATCAAAATGGGTAATCATTTGTGCTCCGTTTTTGATGATTTTTCAGTATATCGTTCTTGACATCGTGGGCTTTAATCTGGACGGTCAGATTTTTGTTTCTTCGCCTCTTTTGGTTGGCCTGTTTGTACCCTATTGTGGGTTATTTGGACTGTTTTTGGTGATTTCCACTAGTTGATTGTGAGTAGGGGCTTGTGGTGAATCCTTTTGTTTGGAGACACTTTGCTGTACTTATTATATCTTTATAGTGGAGATTTTACTGGACTAGGTCCCGTGGTTTTTACTCCTTACATTGAGGAGGTTTTCCACGTTAAAAATTGTGTGTTCCCTTGCCTATTATTTTTGGTGTCATCTTAGCATTATCTGTTGTCAGGATATTTTTGGTGTGTTCCCAATTCTAGATGAGATGGAGTGTCCTCTTTGTGGAGAACATGAGGAGAGCTTGGAATATGTATTGTTCTATTTCCCTGTTGTTATGCCAATCTGGTTTGGTTCCACTCTCTCTATGTTTGTGTATGGACTGTGATTTAAGTAAAAGTGTAGCCCAGAGGTTAACTGATTGGTGGAAAATGGACCAAACCCTGCAAGAAAGACATGTCCTCTTGAGTGTTGTTGTATTGATGTGGTTCATTTGGTGGCATCGGAACAAGAAGGTATTTGAACATCAACCGTTTAGTCCCCTGTCAGTTCTTCATAGAGTGCAAGCCTATATCAACTTTATACTTCAGTCAAGCTGAAAATAATCTCCTCCACTGGTTGAACGGCAGCTGCTTTAAAATGTCTCAAGTCGATGGATTAAACCTCCCCAGAATTGCATAAAAATTAATGTAGATGGAGCTATTAGCACTGAGGCTGCTGGTGTTGGTATTGTGCTCCGTGACCATAATGGTTCTCACTTATTTTCACGAACAATTCCCCTGTTTCCATGCACATCTCTTGAAGCGGAAGCTCAGGCCTCTATGGATTGGAGTTTGCAATGGAATTAAATCTTCACCAAGTGCTTATAGAAGGCGATGCTTCAGTTATAGTTCAGCTTCTGTTGGTGGACACAGTACAACCACCGTGAAAAATCAGCTCTATAATTGATGACTGCAGAAGCTATTATTCATGCCTTTCTTCTATCTCGATATCTTTAGTTAGGAGGACTGCTAACAAAGTGGCTCATTGCTTAGCGCGTTGGGCGTTATCTTGTAATAGACCATATACTTGGTCTCTTTGTCCTGATGTGTTTATCCCTTTTCTGATACTTCTGATCTGAGATAATTGAATTGATGCAGTGGCACTTCAAAAAAAAAAAGAAAAAAAATAAAGTGAAAGTCTGTTTCCTTTAAGAAGATCAAAGCATGATTATAGCTATGAAGTATGAATTAGTTTTTGTTGGCTTGGAAAATTCAAGCCAAGCTGGACAATTTTGTGTTATGACTGAATAAGAAGTCAAAGAAAAAAAAAACAAAGTTGTATTTAAGGAGCAGTTTCCATTTTGGAAACCAATTCAAGTTCGATGGTTTTGCTTCACAGGTTTATTGGAATATTTGGGTATTTTACAGCACTCTTGGCTACTGGTTACTTAGAAGGATCCATTGTTGGATCCCCAATTGGAATGCATCTTCAAGCATGTAAATACAGAATCCCCACGCAAATACAATACCGCGGACTATACTTGCAAACTCTGAAGCTACATCCCTATTGGGGATCCTGCTAATTGGTAATCAGCATAGAATTTTACCGAGGTAAATAGGTAACTTTTGGGAACCAATTTTTGAGTATTCTTTTGGGTTCATTTCCAGAAGTATAAGTTTGAGTCTTGTTTAAGATTTTAAATATAGGTCAAAATGGTGTTTCTCCAGGTTGCTCTTTAGCTCATTTTGGTTTGTGTTTTCATTATAAACCCCTATTTCATAGTAGTGGGTTTTCTGTATCTACTTGAGGGTGTAGGCAGTTTGTTTTGTTGAACCATGTAAATCTTGTAATCTTATGATTTGTATTTTTTCTATCATGTTTCTCTATTTCTTGTTTCAGTCAAACCCATTATCATGTTTCCATAAGTTGTGAGTGGCATGTGCTTGGTAATGTAGCCTTTTCATTGCCAGTATTTTTGATGTTTCAACTGGATAAAAGCACCCTAAGATTGCGTTTGGTTTGAAGGAAAAGGTAGGTAAAGGAAGGGAAACCAATACAAACTTTGAACTGCAAGCCATCTAGATGTTCATTGTTAATAGGGAATTGCAACCCTTCATATCCATCAGTAGGAAGAAACTAAGGAAGCTAAATATAATAAAGAGGATAGTTCCATCACTTTCTGCATTATCAAATCAATAGGGAGACTCTTCAATCATCATTTTTTTACATCAGGTAACTAGGGAATAACCTCATCACTGATATTCCCCCTGTGAAGGGTACTCAAGAAATTGGTGTCAACACATACATCTTGCATGCATGAGAATCCACAGTGGCTGTCAAATTACCCGCGAATCGTGTCTTCAGAGTCTTGTGCTGCATGAGAATTGCAGGTATAAGGAATCTTAAGTAGATACCCACAATACATAACTGAAAGGGATGTATTAATGTTCAAAGTGAAGACATATCAAGGGTTCACAATCTGTAATTACCTCCCAAAGATCTCTTGCCTTAACCAGGCTGTGTGGTGGGATGCCTATGTCATCCCAGTTAGCAGTAATAGGATTACGTGATGAACCTCGGTTGAATAGGAGGACAACAGTCCTATAACCAGAAAGAGGTCCAGACCAAACCTGCAGCAGGAGAGATACATCGATCATTTTCCTAATTATATTCACCAAAAGCCACAGATATTATAGTAGATTGTCCTTGATGTACCTCTAGATCTCCCTCCATTCTAACTTTTTTTGCCTGAACACCAAGTGGATCTATTTGACATTCACAATACAAGTTAGAATACTGAATGTATGCAGATCAAAATGTTTTGTAATAAATCTGATTCTAATAGAAGATACTTGCCCTGGTTAACTGCAATAACCTCCTTATTTGAGATGATCTCCATAGTTTCTTTGGTTGCATTTCTCACATCACATCCAATAAGAAGAGGAGCCTGCATGGTCATTATTATTGATACGTATATCAAACCAACCAAGCATAGGCACAGAAACACATGGAAGATAGCCTTTTGTTACCTTAGAAATGGACCATATGCTAAAGTGGGCAATGTATTCATCTTTAGTCATCCCCCCATTTCCTACCTCAAGCATGTCTGGATCTGCTCACACAACAGATGACTGGATTCTGAGATCAAGGTCATCTCTATTTTAGTCATTATAAATTTACTGTTAACTAGTTTTTGGCCCTTCTCAAGAAAAATCCTGGCTCCACCCCTGTTTACAATCTTTATATGGGTATCATCTAATCAATCACAAAACTCCCATAGATATAGTGATTCTTGAGTATTTGCATTGTATTGTAAACATTGGACCAATACTAACCATTCCAACCACCAGGCCTTGCAAGATCAGCATAGACTTCATTCATGTCAGCTCTAGACACCATGCTATTGCCAGAAAACAAGTAGAAACCAATTTTTAATCAAGATATTTGGGGTAGTGATAATTGAAAGAAAATGCTCGAAAAGAAAGAAAATGCCTTTACCTATCCCAATTATCTGCAATATCATTGGTAGTTCTCCAGCTATTCCCTACGTTAGCACCCCAGAGAGCTGGGTGTAGATCCCCCCTACATCAGCAAAGAGGAAAGAATAAAAACATCAACACAAAAGAAGATAGGAAATAGAAGTTATTAGATGAATATTATAATGAGAAAGAGGCTTTCCATTCACATAGAGAGAAGAAGATTGGGCGGCCGGTCTTCATCAGAGCTCGGGTCATTACAGGGTACCTATATGAAAAATGAAGAGACTCCATTGTAATGAGTGGCCTCAAAGTGGAGCTACTGAAGTTCAAGTTGTTCTAATAAAGCAGTGAAGATAACTAGGAATAATTACCTAATGGTTGGCTTTGAACCATCATTATTGCAATTATCATACTTCAAATAATCAATACCCTAAAGCACAAAACCAAATTGGCAGTTCATTATTGGAGCCCCTAATGGTTCTGAATAGGATATTTCAAACTATTTGTTGCATAGAACAAGCTATATACCCATGAGGCAAAGGTTTTGGCATCTTGTTCTTCATGACCAAGTGAACCTGGCATCATTTTGCTACAGGTGAAGTACCTTGACAAATTAAAGAAAAAAACAGAAGAAATGTAAGTCCCAGTGTCCTTTTTTATAATGCAAACAAGATAAGAGAACAAAGAGAATGAAAGGCCAGATAACAGTATGTAAGAGATGGATATTTCAGGAGTTGCACAAGATTAAATATTATAATGTTTAGAGAATCTTTATACTTGTAACCATGGGGCAATGTCAAGAATACAGATAAAATACTGTTACTTACCCTGCATCTGAGTAGATTCCTAGCATAAGTCCCTTGCTGTGAACATAGTCAGCCAGAGCTTTAATCCCTGATGGAAAGGTCGACTTCTTGGGCACTAGATTTCCCTGAAATTCCAAACACCAACTTTCTTATTCAATATTCATATTCATGAAATATAATGAACCAGCATTTAATATTCTGTTTAATCTATTAATATGCCAACACTGTTATTAGTTAAAAGAAAAACCAAGGTTGGGGTTGATGAAACTGAAAATATGTTTTCTTGTTTTTTGTAGACAACATAATTGTTAATAAATTTTAATTAAATGTAAAACTGGACTACCATTTCATATTTAATTAGTGACCAAATTTTCCTTGTGTACATAAATTTTATAACGCATTAAAATGGAAAAGAAAGATGAGAGAGAGAAAAAGAATTTAATAACAAACCTTGTCATCGCGAGAGATCTCAGCCCAGCAGTCATCTAGTACGACAATAAATCACATTTAGCTAAGTATCAATAATTTAACTGTCATTTCAGAGAGAGAGAGAGAGAGATTCCAACAAAAGATACCTATATTAACATACTTATAGCCAAGCTTGGCAAGCCCAGTTGACACCAGAGCATCAGCTGTTAAATCAAAAAGTTGGTAAGAGGTGTCAACAATGAGAAAATGAACTCATTTCAGGCTGAATTATAAGAGGAAAGTTTGTTTCTTCTGCTTTTTTTTTTTTATGGAAATTGTCTAAAACTCATCACAAGTTTCAGCATTTCTCTTAAACTCATCACAATTTTTCAAAATGTCTAAAACTCACCATGTCACTAACTTGATGTTAAAGAGACTAACGGGTGTTAATATATTACCATTTTAACCTTCATAGAAAAATATAAATATATACAAAATAAATTCGTAGGTGTTAATATATTACCATTTTAATATTTAGACACGAAAAAAGGAAAAAGTTCAAAAAAATATTTTCAAATATAAAATACATAAAAATATAGAAATTAAAAAAATATAAAAAATTGCAAACAAAATAAAAATTATTTTCAAATTATAGAAACTATAGAAATTGAAAAAAATCAGAAAATAAAAATTGTAGGAAAAACACCAAAAATTATAAAAAACACAGAAATTGTAAATAAATAACAAAAATACAGGAAAATTTATAGATTGTAGAAAATAAACAGAAATTATAAAAAACATTGGAAATTATAACAAAACACTAAAAATGCAAAAAAAAAGACCATTTTTCCTCTAACTCACCATTTAAGGGTAATTTGGTCATAAAAATTGTTATTTATGCTGACATGGACACCTCTGTTAAGAAGCATTATCCATGCATCAAAAGGAAGATGAGTTTTGAAAAATAAATAGATGAATTTAAGAGAAATGTTGAAAACTCATGTTGAATTTTAGACAATTTCCCTTTTTTTATTTTATTCTCAAGACATATTAAATAGCATTAAACATAAAATAAAATTGTGAAGCCATGGATATTCTAAATTCCAATGCAGACAGAGTTTGACTCCACAGAACAGAATAAAAAGTGGGGCCCAGCTGGGGTTTCTGCCATTAATCTTATCTACCTACCACTAGCACTAGGGTTGCTGTTATACTCGGATATGGATCCGACCCGATCCATGTCCTCAATTATTTGAGGGGCTTCACAGACTTAAGTTTACACTCACCTGTTTCTCTGATAATCTTCTCGTCTATCTTGCAGTTGAAGTGATTCCAGCTATTCCACCTGAACAGAGAAGAAACAAGACGTCAGAGTCTCAAAACACACGGAAGTGAAGGAGAGATTGCAGTGAACGTGGACTGAAAGTAGTTAGAAAAAAACCAGCCATTAGCCAACCTAAAACACACATGTATACAAAGAAACAATTGATGGTGTTATTTGTTTCTTCACTAGAATGGACCCATCAGTTAGAGTTAGACTGCAGCAGAGATAAAGAGGCAGCAGACATGAACAAGAACAAGAAGGATGGAGGATATCAGAGAGAGAGAGAAGTCGATAGTTACCCCATGGGAGGGGTCTTGCCGAGTCCATTGGCGAGCAGAGTCCTACGCTTCACATCTTGGGATTCCGCCTCTGTCAATCTCGACGCAGCAGAAACAGAAACCAAAAAGCAGAGGAAGATGATGAGCACATTAATCAATAACAATAATGGAGAAGAAGCACCAGATATCTCCATCACCAGATTCACCACCACTCTCTCTCTCTCTCTCTGTTGGACGATAAATAGATAGAAAGAAAACATTGATCGAGGTGGGGAAGCGAAACACGGAGTCCTATTTATAGACGTATTTTGTGAATGAGCCAGTAGAACGGAAAAGAGTGACGGACCACTACGCAACAACACTACAAGAAAGGCTACGCGCGTATACTTCAAACTTTAGTCTGCCAAGCAAGGAAGGAGCCTGGATTCTGGAGAACAATTCAATTAGCCTCTCAATTAATTGATTTCTAGAAGGATCCTCTATTAATTTAAAGATTATCCGTCAAAAATATTAATAATATATGATGGATTAATCTTAAATTAATTAATACCTGAATCTGTAATCTTGTTTAGTCTGATCTGATCATCATCTTATATTTTTTGGGGTAGAAACAGAGAGCACCAATAGAAAATTCAGGCTCTCCATTTTTGAATTTTCCACCTCCGTTCCGTTGGTTTTCCACAGCCTATCCTCTCCGTGATTTGTGATTTGTGAACTATACGCTGCCAATATATCAGGAGCTGCCAACTGCAGCCGTACATTGGGAACATCTCCAGTTGGGACAATATCAGGAGCACATTTTGTTGATAACATATATCTCTTTCTATAACAATCATGGTAGATGTTCTCAATGCATGGATGAGATGTGAGGAGGCATCGTCTAGGGAATCCATCCGAAGGTTGAGAGTTGACACGTGTCACCTCACCAACATATAAAAAAAAGTTGAAAACCGTGCCATCTGATCTGACGTGGCATCTGGAAAGAACCTCGTTCAATGGAAGCCACATACCGAATGAATGGGTATTGAAAGAACCAGGGCCCACCGTTGATTGCTGGGACCTTCCAATGGTAGTAGGTTTGTTATTGTCTGGACATACAAAATATGGACCACCGATATCACAATTGCCAGCCCACTGGGCCATAACCATCATGGCTCAAAACATTCTGATTCCACTATTTTCGCCCCAGACCAGAGTGCTTGGCAATAAATGGTGGGTCCCATCTAACCCTATTCTGATTTACTTCTGTGGTTTATGATTTACGTATATAACTTAAATTCTTTGTAGGTCTAGGTATATCCGGCAAAAAGTTGACTCAGTCCGCGAACCCGATCCAATCTAATTCAAAAAAATAGGGTTAGGGTTTCATATTTAGCTATCCGAATATGAAAATGACTTGATCCGAACTAATCTAGAAAAAATTGAGTTGGGTTGGGTTGGGTCATGGGTCAACTTGCTGATCCGATTGTCAAGTCTAATTGGGACTATTTATGCATTGTTAGAAGTTTCCATTCTTTAATTTTTTTATTTAGTCTTTCTCTTTATTGTTTACTCTTTAAATTGTTAAATGTTCAGGTTTTTTATTTTATATTTAGAATTTTAAGGTTAATTCCTTTAATTTTGGCATTTTTCATGTAGTTTTTTCTTTATTTTATTTTTTAATTTCAGTTATTTTTTGGGATGACCTGAATCGACCCATGGGTCAATCCTAACCTGAACATTTAGGATTAGGGTCTAGCATTTGATAATCCAATCCGAAATTCAACCTGACCTAAAATAAACCCGAAGTGTTTTGACCCAACCCACCCAACCCAATTGCCAGGTCCGTCTGGCCAACAAACGCTAAATGGGAGCTCCAAACAACTGCATGCATTAGCTAGTTGTGAGTTGTGACAACTTGGACCGGATGAACCCGAACCCAACCCGAATTCAGTCCTGAAAATTAGGGTTGGATTGGATTGGGTTAGGGTTGAATTATATAGTTGTATTTATGGACACATGAACCTTTTTTTCCTTCCAAAAGTGGCTTTTGCAAATTTTAAGTAGCTTTTCCACCTAAAACTCTTTTTGTTTTGTCTTTTGCCTTTTCTCTTTTATATACTTTGTCCTATATAAAGGAAGTATATATTTTGCAAATTCCACAAATAGAGGTGCAAATTCAGGTTACAAAACCAGACTCAGATGTGAGTTTGCATGTAATTTCAACTACAAAACCAGATTCGCAAATGCAATTCTCGCCGTGGTTTTGGCTATGAATTTCTGCAATGAAGCTTGCACGAATTTACATAAATACTCAATGGGACACTCTTGCCACGCCAAAATCATGACAGTTGATATGTTTTAAAGTTAATCCAATGATCATTACTTAATCAGATGTGATCAAGAAACATCATTTATAATCTGATGTGATCAAGAAACATCATTTAAATGTTCAAAGTCATTAATTATTAACCAATTGTGAATATTCACTTAATTCATATTTGTGACTGTATAAAGAGTTTCTTGAAACAAACTCGAAAGTTTTCATAGTGACTTTGTAGAAACTATAAAATGAGAGTAAGGTGGCGTTTGATAAATATGAAATACGAAGGCTGAAAAGTTAAAAAGATATTATTTGTGTCTGAAATTTGAAAATCAGCATAGATGCTTTTTAAATTTTTAGAGACTCTAAATAGATAAGGTTGTTTGTATTGGATCAATTCTTCAACATCTGAAATTGCTTGATTTTACTATTTTATCCCTAGAATAGACTATTTGATAATTTTGAATTCAGTTAGCACTATTTCATACATTATCATCCAAGAAATTGTTAAACAATAAATAATATTAAAAGAATTAAAATGTTATAAAATTATAAAAATAATTAAAAATAAAATAATAAAATAATATTGAAAATACTAATTAATTCTATAAAGCAATGAAAATATATTTAATAATTAGCAAAATCGTATCTTAAAAGTAATAACATATTTAATAATTAATAAATAATACAATATGTAATAATTAATATAAATAAGAATTATAAAAAAATAAAAAAATTAAAATAAATTCTAAAAGATTAAAATAATAATCAATTCATTTTGTAATATAAATAAATTATAAAATATTTAATCTGTAATATAAATAAAAATTATAAAAAACTTAAAATTAAGATAATATTGAAAATAATAATAAATTCGATGACATAATGAAAAAATATTTAGAAAAAGTGAAACAATATCATAAAAAGGTAAAAAAGATTTAATAATTACTAAAAATTAAGACCACTTTGAAAAACATATTAGAAAATAAAAAATAAATTATAAAACATAATAAAAAATGATTATTTTTATAAATATAAAAATATTATTTTTTATAACATAAAATAAGTTATAAAATAATAAAAAATCATGAATAAATATAAGTTATAAAAAATTATATCATCACCAAATTAAAATTCCTATACATTCAATTCTCAACTAGGAGGAAGTTAACATAGTTGTTCATAGGTTACATACATTGCGTATAAGAGACAATAATAACAATTATGTTGATTATAACAAATTGGAGGACATTGCATATAAGAGATGCATGTGATATCCAAGTGCCATCTCTTTCTAGAGCGGTTGTGATATTCGGGTTTCCTACAAGCCATGAAGTGGGTTGATTAAACAAGTTGAGCTCCCTCACAAGGTCTACAACCAATTCATTAACCTAATAAAAAAAGTGTGCATGTTTTCCCACATTGGGCAACACAAAAAAAACTCCCTCAATTTTCATCTGTCTCAACCTTGCGAAGTTCCATATATGCATACATGATTGGAAAATGCTTAAAAACCATTTATCCCTACATAAAAACAAATTTGTCCACGTACATAACCATAATAGTACATTAAAAATAAACAAGCATTCTACGAAATAGTTCAAAGTATACAACTAGGATCAACAACAAATAGTTCAATGCATGTTCCTATTTAATAATTTTTACACAATTTCCTCTCGCTAGGAGATCATGAACTATGCATTAGCTTGCTGTGAGCGACAAAAAATGGCTCATTTGGGCTGATTTTAGAGTTGCCACCCATCAGTTAAGTGAAATGGAGGTGATGGGGCCTTCAAGATCTACATTGGAAAGCATGTTTGGTTTAATAGTGGCTCCAAACCCAAGATACTAGCTAAACCAATCTGGGTAAGATAAGGATGGGAGAGGCAAGGGGTTAGGCACCCCTCCCTCAAGTCTAGTGAATGAGGCCCACATGGATTCCCAAACAAGCATAATCATGAATTCACAATTTTATAATCAATTAAGGGCATATTAATAACAAAGAAAGTAGAATAAACCAACACAAAAGAGAATTCACACTATAAATTTCAAAATGTATTATTTTTTTATTTTTATTATAATTTTTATCATTATTATTTATTATTTATATTTTATATCTTTACTATTATTTTACATCATATTATTTTTTATATTTTTTTCTTCTTTTTTTCTATTATATGTTTTATTTTTTATTTGTTATTATTATTATTATATTTTTATTTTAATCATTTATTTATTATTTTACCATTTTCTTATGGAACCTTGTTTTGTATTCATTTACTAATTACTCATTACTAGCTTCTACAACTCCCTTCAGATCCCATTTAATCTATCGACCTAAAAAGAAAAAGAAAGAAATAAAAACGAAGTAAAATGTTAAGGAAGAAAGAACAAGAATGGAACTAACCTGTATCGGTTTTAGCTTTCACAACTACGATGCAACAGAGAATCTTGGCTAGCTTCTGTCTAGGTTCATTGATCTTTGAGTAGTGATGATGATTTGAAATAGTGAACAAGAGATTGAGGTGAGGAGGCGAGCTTCTAAGTGTAAGCTCCACCTATCAATTAAGGACAGGACCCCAAATGACAAATGTCACAATTGCTTTTTCTTAAATGGAAAAGGAACCAACAGGTAGGAGATCGATGGATGATTAAGGGAGAGAGAGAGGGGGAGGAGATCGAAAGAGAGCAAATTCACTTGAAAATCTTTTGTAGTAACATGTTACAATATGACTCAAATGAGGAGTTACTCATTCAGATGTTTCAAAAGAGTCTTACGGGGAATGCTAGAACTTGGTTTCCAAATTTAGGGGATGATCGAGCAACACCTGATCAAGCACTTGATCAATCAGTTTTCTTACAACATGGATAGCACCTGATTGAGCAGACCTTGAGTCTATGACATAGAACTCAAGAGAAAGCTTGGATTATGCATATCAATGGTGTGAAATAGCAAATAGATTGCAATACCCGATGTCAAAACAAGAGATGATGAGGTTGTTCATTAAGACGTTAAAGGGTCCGGATCATACCATGTTGATTATGCAACCTTTGATGGATTTTAGTGATTTGTAATGGGAGTTATCAAAATAGAAGAGGCACTTAGGCAGGGTTGGATCAACCTGGTGATGACTGATGAGACTAAAAAGTACCCTATTTTTATCCCCAAATATTCACTCTTTTTCATTAATTTAGCACTTAATTGGACTCATTACTCTTGTATTTTGATTCAGGGCAAGTAAGAAGGCAATTGGAAAAAAAACAAGGCAAATCGGATGATTTTGCACAGTTTCGGCACCATTCAGTAATCTGGGCATAACTCTCAATTCCGGACTCCAATTTGGATAATTCAAGAGGCATCAGAAAGATGAAAGAAAGGCCCACAACTTTTATATTGGGTTTTGACAGATTCAGTCTGCATCAAAGACAAAACTGGACCCGAAGTCGGAGCAAGTTCGCAGCAAAGCCCATTTCACAACTAAAGCCCAATTCGCAGAAGAGCCTTGTAGCAACCCAAGATATTAAAGCAGCCCAACTCGAATTCAAGAGCCTAGAGTCCCAATTTCGAATGTAACCTCCAGAAAGAGAGTCTTATTAGATTTAAATTTTGAATGTAATCTTATAAAGATAAGAAGATTGGATTAGATCACTAAATAAGAGATAAGATAGGATTAGTTCAAAATAGATCATGACTTTCTAGCTTGAGGTTAATCTCCTAGGAGTTGGAAAACAACCATCTCCCTCAGCTATATAAAGGGGGGGGGGGGGGGGGGGGGGGGCAGACTAGCTTTGGGCATTAATCCAACAATCCATCAATCAAGCATCAAGCAACTCAAGCTACCAAGAAGATCAGTTCGGCCTACTAAGAAGCAAAGCCTGGAGGGTTAAAAAATCATGAGCAACTAAGCCTTTTCTTTTCTGGTTCAAGGGGGGAGTTCGATTGTGTCATCGTGAGGTTCTGTATTTAACTCAAGTTCTTGCTTTTTAATTCAAGTATTCATTGGTTCTTGTGCATATTCTCAATGGATGTTAATGTTAATTAGTCTAACAAATTAATTAATGTTGATTTTTCCTACTGCTATCCATGGTTCGGTGATCCATAATTGTCATGAATAGTGGTATAAGTAGCAATTAGGTTAATATCTTTCTGGGTCGATTGTTCGTGACAGCCTTTGACCAATGTATTGACTTGTTTTAACCTAAGGGGAATCAATGGAACAAGATTCGATAATTGCAGCTATCTCAATTATTGTTATTTTGGTTTAACTGTTTTCACAAAGCTTAATGCTATCACTAGTAGATATGAAACACTATCGTACCCGGTCGATTAGTGATAAGTGTTGATCGAATGCTAGGTTTGGTCAGCTGATTTAGGAAAACACAAGGTTTATTCTAGCTATCCTAATAAATCTAAGATTTAATGCTTGAATTGCAAGACTACCGAAGTCTACCTATGATCGATGACCAATTGACTAACCCGAACCCTTGAATCAGAATTCGGTAAGACTGATTACATCTTGTTAGTTGAAATTGCTATTGCTTTCTTGTTCTTTTAGAAATTTCAATTATTTAATTTTCCCACTCCATTATATTACTCATTCGGCTGAGAAATTATTCCTTAAGCTCCATGTGGGATTCGACCTAGTACCACTACTACTACAAATTTATTGTGGGACTAACATTAATTTTGAGGGCTTCGACAACCCGTCAAAATTTTAGTGCCGTTGCCAGGGAGCTACTTTAATTTCTTAGCCTGTTACCTTATATTTGTGTTAACCTTCTTTGTTTTGTGACTCGTGCTTCTCAAAGAGGTGAACTAGAGTACAACCCCGAAATTGAGAAGATTACCCGTCGTTTAAGAAAGGAGGCGAAACAAAGAAAGGACCGTTCACCTCCAAGGGTGAATTCTGAATTCGACCTACCAACTTGTGATCAACCCATCTTCGAAGAGGAAGAAAGGATGGCTGATAGAGAGAGAACGCTAAGGGAGTTGGCTGCACCAATCATGAACCAACAGCCCTTGTGCATAATATATCCCACTCTCGAGATAGCCTTTGAACTAAAATCTGGTTTGATTCAACTGCTTCCTATTTTTCATGGCTTTCCAGGTGAGGACCCTCATAAACACCTCAAAGAATTCCATGTTGTCTGTTCAAGCATTAAACCACAGGGTATGACTGAGGATCAGGTAAGATTAATAGCTTTTCCTTTTACTTTACGAGATAAAGCAAAGGATTGGTTATACATTCTTCCTCCCGGTTCGATACGTACATGGGATGAGATGAATAGAATGTTTTTAGATAAATATTTTCCTGCATCCCGAGCTGCAAATATTAGGAAGGAAATCTGTGGAGTTCGGCAGTTTGGTGGTGAGACACTATACGAATATTGGGAAAGATTTAAACAGCTTTGTGCTAGCTGTCCCCACCACCAAATACCCGAACAGCTCTTGATCCAATACTTCTATGATGGACTCCAACCTATGGATAGAAGTATGGTAGACGTAGCTAGTGGAGGAGCCTTGGTCAATAAAACACCCGAAGCGGCTAGGGAATTGATTTCCAACATGGCCAAAAATTCACAACAATTCGGAGCAAGAACAGATGGTACTATCAGGCGTGCTAATGAGGTAAGTCATTCTAATTTAGAAAATCAAATTTCTGATCTGACTGCCTTGGTTCGACAACTGGCTACAGGGAAATTGCAAATGGCAAGGGTATGTGGTGTCTGTTCGATTCCTGGGCATCCTACGGATATGTGTCCATCATTGCAGGATGGTTCAATGTAGCAAGTTAGTGCCGTAGGAGGATTTCCGGGCCAACCTCAATGCAAGTATGATCCCTATTCCAATTACTACAATCCTGGGAGGAGGGATCATCCCAATCTGAGCTACGGAAACCAAGGAGGATCACAGAGATACCAGCCCTAAGCTTTCAATAGACAGCCCCCACTTTCAGCACCTATCTCAGCGCAAAGTCAACCCTCAAGTTCATGTATGTTATTAGATGAAATCGTTAAGGCTCTAGCTACTAACACTCAACAATTTCAACAGGAAACAAGAGCCAGCATCAAGAACTTAGGGAACCAAATCAGTCAGCTTGCTACTTCCATTAGCAAGTTGGAGGCACAGAACTCCGGGAAGCTACCATCACAGACGATAGTTAATCCCAAGGAAAATGCAAGTGCAGTGGTGCTGAGAAGCAAGAAAGAATTGCAGCTACAACCTACCTCACCAAGGAAGGTAGATAAGGGAGACAAGGAAGAGGAGAAACAAGATTCAAACGAGAGCCCCATTAAGGTAATACCCGACCCCCCTCTCCCTAAGATTACTAATACCATTGTACCACCTTTTCCTAGTAGGTTGGAAAAATCCAAGAAGGAAGAATATGAGCAAGAAGTATTAGTGACCTTTAGGAAGGTGGAAATAAACATTCCCTTGTTAGATGCCATCAAACAGATTCCAAAATATGCAAAATTTCTAAAGGAATTGTGCACTAACAAGAGGAGGCTGCGAATCGATGAGAAGGTAAGGGTTGGAGAAAACGTTTTAGCTGTCATTAAGAGGACCTTGCCGGAAAAACGTGCTGATCCAGGTATGTTCACCTTACCTTGTGTGATTGGCAATAAAAGAATCGAGCGTGCCATGCTAGATTTAGGTGCATCCATCAATGTCATTCCATACTCGATTTATTGTGCTTTGAGATTAGGTCCCTTAAAGGAAACTAGGGTAGTCATTCAGCTAGTTGATCGTTCTAACACCTACCCGGAAGGTATTGTTGAAGATGTGTTGGTGCAGGTTAATGATCTAATCTTTCCAGCCGACTTTTACATCCTGAAGATGGAGGAGGACACGGTCACAAGTTCAGCCCCACTTTTATTAGGCAGGCCATTCATGAAAACGGCCAAGACCAAAATAGACGTTGACGAGGGTACCCTCTCCGTCGAGTTCGATGGAGAGATTGTTAAATTTAATATATTTGAAGCTATGAAATATCCAAATGAATGCCATTCGATCTGCTCTATTGACACTATTGATTCAATTGTGCAGGAAATTTTTGGAGAAGAGGACATGAATGAAGAACTTGAATTAAGTGCACAATTGGATAGGGATGAGGATTTCGATACATCATGTGAAACTCCGGAATCGATTCTGGAACAAAAGGTAATCAATTCTAATATTCCATTGTCATTTTCTCACAAGAAATTGTTTCCTTCTATTTTGCAGGCTTCGAAGTTGGAATTAAAGACCTTACCAGCTCACCTTAAGTATGCATACTTGGGCGACAAAGAAACATTGCCCGTGATCATTGCAAAAGGGTTGACTGAAGAACAAGAGGAACGACTCATCAAAGTTCTAAAAGAACATAAGGTGGCGATTGGTTGGACCTTAGCTGACATAAAAGGGGTCAGCCCCTCAATTTGCATGCACAGGATTCTTTTGGAAGATGGTGCCAAACCAGTTAGAGAATCGCAAAGAAAGCTCAACCCGGTAATGAAAGAAGTGGTGATGAAAGAAATACTTAAGTTGTTGAATTTAGGGATAATCTACCCAATTTCGGATAGTAAATGGGTAAGTCCTATACATGTTGTACCCAAGAAAACTGGGATAACTGTGGTAAGAAATCAAAATAATGAACTAGTCCCAATGAGGGTACAAAGTGGCTGGCGTATGGTAATTGATTTTTGAAAACTTAACTTGGCCACTCGAAAGGACCACTTTCCCTTACCCTTCATAGATCAGATGTTAGAAAGATTAGCAGGTAAGGCCTTCTTTTGTTTTCTCGATGGGTTTTCAGGTTATTATTAGATTGTTATTGCCCTGGAGGACCAAGAGAAAACAACTTTCACTTGCCCATTCGGTACTTTTGCTTACAGACGAATGCCTTTTGGTTTGTGCAACGCTCTAGGCATTTTCAAAGATGCATGATAAGTATATTTTCTGAATTTATTGAGAAGTGCATTGAAGTGTTCATGGACGATTTTACTGTTTATGGTGATTCATTTGATGATTGCTTAAATAATTTAAGAAAAATTCTGAATCGATGTATCGAGACTAATCTTGTTTTGAATTATGAAAAATGCCACTTTATGGTAAATGAAGGCCTTGTGTTGGGACATGTTATCTCGGCTAGAGGAATAGAGGTCGATAAGGCCAAAGTTGATTTAATTGTGAGCTTACCTTACCCTACAAATGTTAGGGAAGTACGTGCCTTTCTTGGACATACAGGTTTTTATCGCAGGTTTATCAAAGACTTTTCAAAAATTGCCCTGCCATTGTCCAAATTGCTTCAGAAGGATGTGCCTTTCGACTTTGGGGATGAGTGCAAGGAAGCATTTGACAAGCTCAAGAATCTATTGACAATTGCACCCATTATTCAACCACCTAACTGGAACTTGCCCTTTGAGATCATGAGCGATGCAAGTAACTATGCGGTAGGGGCTGTTTTAGGTCAGTGAATTGATGGGAGGAGCCACGTCATCTACTATGCTTCAAGAACGTTGAATGCTGCACAATGCAACTACACAACCACCGAAAAGGAGCTATTAGCAATTGTGTTTGCTTTAGATAAATTTTGATCATATTTGCTTGGCTCTAAAGTGATTGTATGTTCTGATCATGCAGTTTTGAAATACCTGCTAGCGAAAAAGGAGTCAAAACCGAGGCTGATAAGGTGGATACTCTTGCTCCAAGAGTTTGATTTGGAGATTAAGGATCGAAGGGGAGCTAAAAACTCGGTGGCGGATCATCTAAGTAGGTTGGTAAAAGATGAGGACTCCTCACCCATCTCTGAGTTATTTCCTGATGAGCAACTGTTTCACATAAAAGGTATGGTCCCTTGGTATGCTAATATTGTGAACTACTTGGTTACTGGAATTTTGCCTAATTACCTTAGCATATCCATGAAGAATAAAATCAGGTATGAGGCAAAATATTATGTTTGGGATGAACCCTATCTATGGAAATTCTGCTCTGATCAAGTGATTAGGAGGTGTGTCCCTGAGAATGAGCATATGTCAATTTTAAGTTTCTGTCATAATTATGCTTGTGGTGGTCATTTTGGGCCAAAAAGAACTGCTCGAAAGGTCTTAGATAGTAGGCTGTATTGAGCAACCCTATTTTGAGATGCATACCTGTTTTGCAAAAATTGTGAAAGATGCCAACAAACAGGTGCATTATCTCGCAGGAATGAGATGCCCCAAACCCCCATTCTTATCTGCGAAATATTTGATGTTTGGGGTATTGATTTTATGGGACCCTTCCTCCCTCTTGTGGTTTTGTTTACATACTTTTGGCAGTTGACTATGTCTCAAAATGGGTGGAAGCAAAGGCCACCAGGATTGATAATTCTAAGTGTATTGTAGGGTTTATCAAATCTAACATCTTCAGTAGGTTTAGCATTCCTCAAGCCATGATAAGTGATCAAGGGACCCACTTCTGCAATAGAGCCGTCGAAGTCTTACTGAAAAAGTATGGGGTGCATCATTGAATCTCCATTGCTTATCACCCCCAGACAAACGACCAAGCTGAAATTTCCAATAGAGAGGTCAAGTCCATTTTAGAGAAGACGGTGAATCCAAGAAGAAAGGACTGGAGCCTACGTCTAGATGACACACTTTGGGCATATCGAACAACATATAAAACATCAATAGAGATGTCTCCTTACAGGTTGGTTTTTGGCAAATCTTGTCATTTGCCAGTCAAAATTGAGTATAGAGCCTATTGGGCAATCAAACGCTGCAATATGAACATGGAAGAAGCTGGCAAGGCAAGAAAGCTCCAATTGCAATAATTGGAAGAGTTGCGGTTAGAAGTATATGAGAATTCGAGAATCTAGAAAGAGAAGACCAAATTGTTCCATGATAATTTGCTTTTGAGAAAACAATTTATAATTGGACAAAAGGTTTTGTTATACAATTCTTGACTCCAACTCATGCCAGGTAAGTTGCGTTCCAGGTGGATGGGTCTATTTGTTGTTACTAATGTGTTTCCTTATGGTGCAGTAGAGATCAAAAGTCTCAATACAGACAAGGTTTTCAAAGTGAATGGGCATCGATTGAAGTTGTTCCATGAGGATGCAAATGTCTCCTCTATGGTAGACATCTCATTGGACCTTCCTCATTATTCATTGAGTTAAGGAAGCAAAGGAGGACGTCGAGCATAACGACGTTAAACAATTGTGCTTGTGGGAGGCAACCCATTGTGTATAGTTAATTTTGTTATTTTGTTTGGTTTCGATTTCTATGTTTAGCAGATGATTTTATATCTGAAAGAACCCAACAAGGCGTACAGGGAAGTTCCCTCAAATCCTTCTACTATATGCATAACCGCATACATTGGGGATAATGTATACCTTAAGTGTGGGGGGATTAGGGAAATCTGATGGAATTTGGGGTAACCCTAGCATGCTTTCATCATCACTTCTTAACCTTGCCTTTTGAAATTTCTGCTCCCTAGAAACTTATCCTTGAATGATTTTAAACTATCAGGAATTATGTGCCTAGGCTGAATAGATAGGGTAGGATGCAAGCATGACTAACTGAATTTTTGGCTGCATAAGGTACCTCATTATTTTAATCGATCAATAGGCAAGATGCATACAAATTTATCTGCATGAGGGTTTGATTGATTTTCACATAAATATCTGTCAAACATGGTTTGATTATTCTAGAACTTGCTGTGTTAGACATGTTGAGACCACGATCAATGAGTTCATGGATCAGAACGGTGGTGCCCTTGTGATTCTTGTGCAATATATATATATATATAACTATATTTTCGTAACTAATGTGAGATGGAGCATAAAATGCACTCACATCTAGAAGCAAAAGGAAAGGGTGAGATGGAGCATAAAATGCACTCACCCTAGAACCCCAACCCCATTCTCACTTTCAGATCCTTGGAATTCATGCTAAGTGGTGGAGATGTGATACATAGCAAGCTTATGGTAATAACATACATTGTTTTGACCTAAGAAACAAAGAAAGGTAATTGAATCTGGCTGCATTGGTTTGTTAAAACAATGAGGTGCTTGTTTAGTCCAAGAATGTTCAGCCGGTGGAAGGCTTGTTTCCTTTATTGTCGATTTAACTTGGGACCATGAGGAATGGTGATTTGAGATCACTCTTGGACAAGTTAAAAGGGAAAAAGATATGGAACTAGGAAGATTACCAAGTCTGGACTGAAACATGCAATTGATCAGGCCTTATGTAGAGAGAAAGAGAGATTAAAAATTAGTAGGTAGTTGCTTAAGTTTTGCCTCGCCCGAGGACGGACAAAGTTTAAGTGTGGGGGGATTTGATGAGACTAAAAAGTATCCTATTTTTATCCCCAAATATTCACTCTTTTTCATTAATTTAGCACTTAATTGAACTCATTACTCTTGTATTTCGATTCAGGGCAAACAAGAAGGCAAATCGGATGATTTTGCACAGTTTCGGCACCATTCCGTAATCTGGGCATAACTCTCAATTCCGGATTCCGATTTGGATAATTCAAGAGGCATCAGAAAGATGAAAGAAAGGACCACAACTTTTCTATTGGGTTTTGACAGATTCGGTCCATATCGAAGACAAAACCGGGCCCGAAGTCGGAGCAAATTCGCAGCAAAGCCCATTTCACGGCTGTAGCCCAATTCGCAGAAGAGCCTTGTAGCAGCCTAAGATATTAAAGCAGCCCAACTCGAATTCAAGAGCCTAGAGTCCCAATTTCGAATTAACCTCCAGAAAGAGAGTCTTATTAGATTTAAATTTTGAATGTAATCCTATAAAGATAAGAAGATTGGATTAGATCACTAGATAAGAGATAGGATATGATTAGTTCAAAACAGATCAGGACTTTCTAGCTTAAGGTTAATCTCCTAGAAGGAGTTGGAAAACAACCCTCTCCTTCAGCTATATAAAGGGGGGGGGGGGACTAGATTTGGGCATCAATCCAACAATCCATCAATCAAGCATCAAGCAACTCAAGCTACCAAGAATATCAGATCGGCCTACTGAGAAGCAAAGCCTGGAGGGTTCGAAAATCATGAGCAACTAAGCCTTTTCTTTTCTGGTTCAAGGGGGGAGGTTCGATTGTGTCATCGTGAGGTTCTGTATTTAACTCAAGTTCTTGCTTTTTAATTCAAGTATTCGTTGGTTATTGTGCATATTCTTAATGGATGTTAATGTTAATTAGTTTGACAAATTAATTAATGTTGATTTTTCCTACTGTTATCCATGGTTTGGTGATCCGTAATTGTCACGAATAGTGGTACAAGTAGCAATTAGATTAATATCTTTCAGGGTCAATTGTTCGTGACAACCTTTGACCAATGTATTGACATGTTTTAACCTAAGGGGAATCAATGGAACAAGATTCGACAACCCGTCAATGATCCCTAGAAATTCACCATTGCTTGGAAAATCCTCTCTTAAAGAGAATGAAGTGCAAGCCATTTTTGCTTGAGTCTTGTGCACCTCAAGCCCACCATTTGGAAAGCTTCAAAGTTGCAGCCTATCTAAGATCTTCTTATACTAGTTTGACTGCCCTTGAGCAAACATATTATTCCATGCCTATACAAGCACAAACATATTGCTTGCCTCCCACAACAACGATTCCCTACACGTATAAGCACAAACATATTATTCCCTTCCTGTACAAGCTTTGAAAAGCTTCAAAGCTTTCCCCTTTGCCATGTCCTCATTCTTAGCTACTTTCTGCTTTAGTTCAAGGAGGATTTTTATAGTTACTACATGGAGACCTCCATGGGAGCCTAAGCCTAGAAATTATGATGAAAATGTTCATTGTGACTATTCGGGTTATGGTTGAGTTGGCCCTAGATGCCATGTGTCACCTCCATGGCCACCCTATCTCCTTGGCCACATTAGCACTGTGTCACCTTCGCGGCCCACCTTATCTCCTCGGCTACATCAGCACCATGTCACCTCCGTGGCCCACCTTATCTCTTCATCCACATCGACACCACATCATGTGGATAAGTGCGACCAAGGTAGGAGATCATCGTATGGATGGGGACAATTCCACTAGGGATTAGGTCTTATCTTGAAGACCTTGGCAGTTAACCTCATCCTGGCAACCCCGGAAGCCCTATCCAATCAGGACACGTTTCTTCAGCTATAAAAAGGTACTTCCCGCTCAAGGTAAGGGATCCAACTCTTGACTCCCATACTGTTACTTTGCTCGGACTAGCACTGTTCTCCAACTGCTCGGCCCGACCACCTACGTTTTCTACTAACTTAAGCTTCAGAGTATCTACCCAGGGATAACTCCTTGGGCCTTTGACAAGTTCTTGCTTTTAGATCTTGGAGCGCAGCTTCGTCCTTCCACCTCGGCTCCGCCTAGTTGGTAGGATTATCTGACTAAGACCTCGGTTCAAGAACAGCTTCGGATCGAGCAGCATCAGATTGGTGTCATTTATGGTAATCAAACAAAAGGCATTCCTAATATTCTTTCCGCGCAATCAAGAAAGATGCCAAGAAATGCATCGGAATGCTTCGAAGCCCGTTCCCCATCTTGGGGTTCTCGCTCTCATCATTGCTCTTAAAGACCAGGTGCCACCGAGCTCCCCAACAACGTTGAGAGCTTGGAAGCACCTCGGCCAATGAAGACCAAAGACCTTGGTTAGCATAAGATCAAGGCCACTAAGCCAAAGACCTCGGCCAATAAGGAGCAAAGACCTCGGTCAGCATAAGATCGAGGCCAATAAGGCAAAGACCTTGGCCAACAAGGAGTAAAGACCTCGGTCAGCATGAGATCGAGGCCACTAAGGCATAGACCTCAGCCAATAAGGAGAAAAGACCTCGGTCAGCATAAGATCAAGGCCACTAAGGCAGAGACCTCGGCCAACAAGGATCAAAGACCTCGATCAACATAAGATCGAGGCCACTGAGGTAGAGACCTCAGCCAACAAGGAACAAAGACCTCGATGTGCATAAAATCGAGGCCACTAAGGAAGAGACCTCGGCCAACGAAGACCAAAGACCTCAATCAGCATAAGATCGAGGCCACTAAGGCAGAGACCTCAGCCAACAAGGAGCAAAGACCTCAGTCAGCATAAGATTGAGGCCACTAAGGTAGAGACCTCGTTCAACAAAGACCAAAGACTTTGGTCAGCATGAGATCGAGAACACTAAGGCAGAGACCTCGACCAACAAGGAGAAAAGACCTTGGTCAGCATAAGATCGCGGCCACTAAGGCAAAGACCTCGGCCAACAAGGAGCAAAGACCTCGGTCAACATAAGATCGAGGCCACTAAGGCAGAGACCTCGGCCAACGAAGACCAAAGACCTTGATCAGCATGAGATTGAGGCCGCTAAGCTAGAGACCTCAGCCAACAAAGAGAAAAGACCTCGGTCAACATAAGATCGAGTCTACTAAGGTAGAGACCTTAGCCAACAAGGAGCAAAGACCTCGATCAACATAAGATCGAGGCCACTAAGGTAGAGACCTCGACCAACAAGGAGCAAAGACCTCAGTGAGCATAAGATCGAGGCCACTAAGGTAGAGACCTCGACCAACGAAGACCAAAGACCTTGATCAGCATGAGATTGAGGCCGCTTAGCTAGAGACATCGGCCAACAAAGAGAAAAGACCTCGATCAACATAAGATCGAGGCTACTAAGGTAGAGACCTTAGCCAACAAGGAGCAAAGACCTCGATCAACATAAGATCAAGGCCACTGAGGTAGAGACCTCGACCAACAAGGAGCAAACACCTCGGTGAGCATAAGATCGAGGCCACTAAGGTAAAGACCTTGACCAACGAAGACCAAAGACCTTGATCAGCATAAGATCGATGCCACTAAGGTAGAGACCTTAGCCAACAAGTAGCAAAGACCTTGGTCAGCATAGGATCGAGGCCACTAAGGTAGAGACATTGTTCAACAAAGACCAAAGACCTTGGTCAGCATGAGATCGAGGCCACTAAGGCAGAGACCTCAGCCAACAAGGAGAAAAGAACTCAGTCAACATAAGATCAAGGCCACTAAGTTAGAGACCTCGGCCAACAAGGAGTAAAGACCTCGGTCAGTATAGGATCGAGGCCACTAAGGCAAAGACCTTGGCCAGCAAAGAGTAAAGACCTCGGTTAACATAAGATCAAGGCTACCAAGTCAGAGACCTCAACTAACAAAATACAAAGACCTCGGTCAGCATAAGATCGAGGCCACTAAGGCAGAGACCTCATCTAATGAAGACCAAAGACCTCGATTAACACAAGATCAAGGCCACTAGGGTAGAGACCTCAGCCAACCACAACCAAAGACCTCAGTTAGCATAAGATCGAAGCCACTAAGCCCGAGACCTCGACCGACAAAGAACAAAGACCTCGGTCAGCATAGGACCTCGGCCAGCAAAGACTAAAGACCTCGGTCAATATAAGACTCAAGTCGTTAGCTCGGGGCTCCTTGGCCCTCTCCTCGGCAAGACGAAATGACACATTTGCTGACCCGTCTTGGAAATGGTACGGGCGTCAAGCTGCCTGATTCACCCATAAACTAATTTCTGATTCGCCCATAAACTAGTTTAATCCCAAGTCGTTCAACCCAGAAGGTGCACTCAACCAAACTTCAAATTTGGAGTTCCTTAGCTGAGAACCTAAGAGCTCTTCCATGCCACACTGCGGCCGATCACTACACTCCTCGACTTTGAAACTGGGGGAGTGATGTTTGAGTTATGGTTGAGCTGGCCCTGGTGCTACTTGTCGCCTCCATGGCCACCCTATCTCGTTGGTTACGTCAGCACAATGTCACCTCCGCAGCCCACCTTATCTCCTCGACCACGTCAGCACCGTGTTACTTCTGTGGCCCACCTTATCTCCTCGGGCATATCAGCACCGTGTCACCTCTACGGCCCACCTTATCTCCTCGGCCAAGTCAGCACCATGGCCCACCTTATCTCTTTAGCCACATTGGCAACACGTCATGTCGATAAGCGTGACCAAGACAGGAGATTATCGTACAGATGGGGACAATTCCGCTAGGGATTAGAGCCTATCCCAAAGACCCCATCGGTTAACCTCATCCAAGTAACCCCAGAAGCCTCTTCCGGTCAGGACATGGATCTTTGGCTATAAAAAGGTACTTCCCGCTCAAGGTAAGGGATCTAACTCTTGACTCCCATACTGTTACTCTACTCGGACCAGCATTGTTCTCCAACTGCTTGGCCCGACCACCCACCGTTTTCTACTAACTTGAGCGTTGGAGTATCTACCCGGGGAGAACTCCTCGGGCTTCTGACAATTTCTTGGTTTCAGATCTTAGAGCGAGGCTTCGTCCTTTCACCTCAGCTCCGCCCAGTTGGCAGGATTATCTGACTGCGAACTCGGTTCAAGAACTACCTCAGATTGAGCAGCATCAATGACTATCATCAAGGGCCCGATCACTCAACCAACCATTGTTGGCAGTTGAAGTTTGTGATTCAAGATTTGATTGATGTTAACATTATTACTTACTAGGACCTTGTCCAAATGCAACATTTTACAAAAGTCAACTAGAGCCCAATACCCTATTTGAGAGTAGAACTTGACACTTCTATTAATTTCTTGGGTGAAGGAATGACTTTTTATGATCATAACATTCTTGTTTTTTTTTAATCCCAAAATTTACTCCTGGTGGAGGGGTGGCTACAAAAATTTTATTAATAGTGAAGAAAAAAGCCTATGAGGGACGTAAATACCTTACCCCTTTGAAAAGATATACAAGATGGGAACAACTCATAAATTTTATATAAATTGGAGGTTCGAGACCTATACTCATGAAAAACTAAGAAAACTAAGAAAAGAAATATAAGGAAAACCAATTTTATCAACATTCAAAATGGGAGAAATGTGAGAGGGTAAACTATCCACATAATAAAAAAATCGTAGCATTCTTATTATTCCTGTTGGAGCTCTTCTAGTGGCCCATCCCCTTAGAACAAGTCATCAGCCAATTGGACCTCACAACCTTAACCAAAGCATAGTATTAATTCTTCACCAACTCTCAGAGGAGGTAGTCATTATAAAGGGAGAAATTTGATGTCACCGCAACCTCGACCGAGTATAGACAACAATTCTAATTTTGATCTTTAGATGTTTAACCAGGAGCTGATAATAATTTGACTATTTGCCCAACTATTTTAGATGTCAACTCTGATACTAAGGCACCTTCATTGCTTTGATTGTAACTTCTAGAGTAGGGGATCAATGCTCTCTACCCTACTTCCACATTAATCGAGAGCATATTTTTGCCCATGTACATATTCATTATCCCTTTTATGTTTCCATGTCATTCAAATACACACATGGAACTATGCTAAGCTTAATCCTATTCAAAGGAGTACATAGAACACTCATTTCATAGGTGTTAACACCCGATTTTGCTCAATCCACTGTCGGAACCACCAATTTAACCCAAACACCCAATCGGACCCTTTCGACCTCTCTGAAACACCCAAAAAACCAAAAATCCCGAATTTCACCCTAGAGCCCTCAAATCCACCATTAAATCTGCCTGATACCTATCTGATGGTCCTGATCAACCCTCACTTACATCTAAACCATTAGATCAGACACAACCATCAGACCCAGGACCTCCCAAAACACCCACCCATGAAATTTCAGCTCAAGATTCCTCCACTTACCCTTTCATCAAGCAAAGACTCCATTCCAATTGATCTTGTTGATCTAAACACTCAGAACCTAGATTCCCTTGATCTTGATACATACTAATCGATCAAACAACACCATTAAACTCTGAACACATCAAAACACCTGCCCATAAAGTTTGAATCCTAGATTCCCCCATTTGCCCGTCCGTCAAACAAAGATTCCGTTCTAAAAAATCTCGTTGAGCCAAATTCCTATGATCTTGGCCCCCAAGACAAATCAGACCTTACCATCAACTCGTAGACACCTTCAAATACCCACCTGTGAAATTTCAGCCCAAAACACCCCCATTTACCCTTAATCATCGCAAGATTCCATTCAAGGCTCTAGATTGACCGATTTCCAAATCTGCCAAATCCGGACTCATCTAAACCAATCTAGCCTTACCAATCACCTCAGACTACCCAAAAATCCTACCCTGTGAAATTTCATCCAAAACAAACCTTGTTTGCCCCTCGATCTCACAAAGATTCGGTTTCGATCCCTTAGATTAACCAAATCAAGCCCTTGCCAAATCTTCCCGATCCAGGACCATTTGGCCCAATTTGACCCCACCCTATGAAATTTCAGCCCTGAAGTGAACTATTGGTTTTTTTCGACGTTCACAATAGGTCCAATCTCTTCCATTAATAAAATACTAGTTTTTCCAATGCTTTTCTTTGTCATCTGCTTTTCGTTAAAGTGCTTATTCATGATTGAACAATAAGTCCTATTGGGTCTTATTACCTTTAGAAAAAGATGAAGATTCTTTTTTTACGAAAGATGCATAGTTAAAATCAGATAATTGTGAATTTGAAATAAGCTATAAAGGTATGTCTTTGTGAAAAGCTAATTGACAATCATTGACTCACATCTGGAAACATTCTTACCCAGTGAATAAAAGCACCGGTGCCCACTCTTATCCACCTCATTGGAAGGTAAACTACAACTTTAAATTCTCTTTTATTTTTGTTGTTCATTAAGTTTGTATTGTTTTTTTTTTTTGTAGAAACCAACCTCAATAGTAGTTGTATGGGTATTTTGGACATTTTCATGCATCTTTTTTAGAGGACCCTAACAAAGGGGATCTATTTGTAGCTATATTAGAAAGTTCATGGGAGATGATTGCAATTACCAAACTTTAGGGGAGGTTTTAGAATAAAAAAAACATCTGAATTCTTTTGCAATGGAAATAACCATATAAGTGTCAACAAATAACACATAAAATTGAAATCCTTTATTAGATAGTATTGGGGATGATTCAAAAACATTAGAGTATACCAAATCAAAAGGACCATTAACAACTATAGAAGACAGGGGGTAGAGATAACCTATGTCTCTTGCCCATTTGACAAGACTCGCACACTATGACCAAACTAACCAACATAAGGTAAACCATACTATGTCACAACTTGCTTCAAAACACATTGAGTAGGGTGTCTATGATGCTTATACCAATCTTTAATAGGGACACGTTTACCAAGCAGAGATGAAGGTGATTTATTGAAAGTAGAAGGCTGACTAGGCGAAGATACACTCCCCAAAAATCAATAAATGTTGTCTTTACTAAGTTCTTGTAGCATTGTTTCCCCATATAATCCTTCACAAGAAAATAATCACTATGAAATTTGAAGTACATATTATTGTCATGAGCAAATTTGTTAACAGATAATAAATTCATTGATAATTCAGGAACATGAAAGATATCATTCAAATTAAATTGATGGGAAGTAGGTTTAATAACAGATGAACCAACATGGCTGATATGCAAACTTGACCCATTTCTGACCATTTCTAAAGATTGTCTGCATCCAAGGTGATATGGTGTGTTTCCTCGCTATTAGGATACCAAGTGAGGTTAAATGAGGATGATGCACCATTGTGATACACAGTGGGTTCAACTTCTTTATTGTTAAAACTTAAATCATATTTGTGGCAACATTTTGTTGCTCCATGTCTAAGTTTATTACCAAACTGGCATACAATGTTGTTGTCATGACCCTTACCTCCATTACTGAAGGATGCCTAAAATATTATCAACCTCAAAGTCCTCTAATAATAATAGCAGTCAATAGCTAATTCATACTTTATTTGAAGCACAAAAAGTATATAAAGAATCATATCACTGGAAGGTATTGGTTTAGCCTTTCAAACATATTTAGATATGGACAAACCTCTTTTCTTGAGACTCTGTAGCTATCTCCCAACTTGAAGCAATCTAGAGTGTGAATAGTTTGCAAAAGACTTGGATGGCGCACTCCACACTTCACAAGAGTAATGATATATTGTAACTTATGTGGAAACACTTTCATTGAGGGAAGCAATGATCTAAGAGAGCGCCTATTGATGGGGAGAAACTGGGCCTTCCAAGCAACATAGCTATCACCATTAAGTTTGATGGGGAGAAAGTGTGTTATGTTGGAGATTTTAATGGTGGAGGAAAGGGTAGTCAAGGCATTGGAGGTTGTAGAAAGTGAGGGAGAAGAAGTAGATGTGCTATTGTTGGCCAAGGTATGGCTCTGATACCATAAAACGTTTTAGATATAATAAAATAAATAGAAATAAATATGAAGAACTAGAAAGAAGTAGAAAGAAGAAGAAAGAAGAGATGTATGAGAAGAACTAAACTGGTTAACTATAGCATTAGTTCCTAGGCTTATTTATAATTACAGATTTAGACTTCTAATAGGATACAAACACTAGACTTGTCTAGGCATATTTCAAAATAAGACTCTCGATAGAGTCCTTATCTCCAATACACCCCCTTAAACTCAATGATTTGGCCGTAATGTTGAGTTTGGCTTTGAGAGAGAGAAACTGGGGTCATGGTAATCATTTGGTGAAGATATTGGCCAACTGGTCGCAAGAGGAGATATATCGAACTAAGAGAGATCCATTTGTAACCCGATCTTGAATAAAATGGTAGTCTACCTCAACATGTTTGGTTCTAGCATGATACACCAGGTTGGCTCGTCTCTATATTATCACACCATGAGACTAGGAGAGAAGGCATCTAAACTCATGTAGGAGAGATTGAAGCCAAATGACTTCAGTAGTAAGATTAATAAGAGCTCGGAATTTGGCTTTAGTACTTGAACGAGCAATACTGAGTTGTTTGTGGGCTCTTCAAGAGACTAATTTGGAACCAAGAAAAACTACAAGGCATCTAGTAAAGTGCCTATCATCTTGGCACCCAAACTAGTTGGCATCACAATAACCATTGATAGTAGAGAAAGAATCAACATGAAAGATCAGTGTATCACTAATTATTCCATTTTAGTTCCTTAATATTCATTTGAAAAATTCCCAATGGGCATCTATTGGATTCTAAAGAAACTAGAAGTCCTTGTTAACACTAAAAGCATTATTTGGTCTAGTAGTGGTAGCATATTGGAGAGAACCAACAATGCTACAATATCTAGTGGGATCTTCAAGAGGAGTACTGTCATACTCAAAGAGAGATAGAGAAGTTTGACGGTATGGGAGTGGAGACTGGTTTGCATCCTTCCATCTTGCAAGGATGCAAAACATCTGAAGTATACTTTTGCTATGAAAGCTGAAGTCCTGTAGAAGTGAATTCAACTTCAATGCCCAAAAAATAGTGAAGAGTGCCAAGGTTTTTGATGGCAAAGATGGTGGCAAGTTGTGAGATGAAGTGAGAAATAGCATCACATTGTTTCTTGTGACTAGTAAATCATCCACATAGATAAGAGCATACAAGGAGATGTTGTTAGTAGGAAAAATGAAAAGAGAGGAATTGGATTTTGTAGCTTTAAATCCCATGTTGTGAAGGCAGGAACTTAATTTTGAGAACTAAGCCCGAGGAGCTTGTTTGAGTCCATATAATGCCTTCTTGAGTTTACAAACATAATTAGGGAATTAAGGGTCCTCAAAACCCTGAGGCTATCTCATATACACATCTTCAGATAACTCACTATTAGATAGTGTATGCCTTTAGCTCCAATCGATTGATGTATATAAATCATTATCAATGAATGAATAAAGTACATTATTGTTTCATGTTCTAATCGGTATGTTTTCTGTGAATTACTCCTTAAACTGGACACTTATGATACTCGTGTTAGTTAAAAATGTTTTCAATTGCTAGTGTTGGACACCAAGCACAACCAGTGAGTGTTTAGAAGAAACATTTAACCTGGACCAATTTCTAGTTATGCCTTAGACCTTGGAGATAGATGGGCAAAACTGGAAAGTTGCACTTAACCCCAAACGGTAGTGATACTACACTGGGTATTGGATTGAACTGTCTTTGATATGCCAACCAGTGACTCAAGGGTCAAATACCTAGGCATGTTGGGGTAATTTGGAAAATTACCTAAGTGGGTGATCATAGTGATATGATCGATCCCTTTGTTAGACAAAGTGAATATCAGGCTTATCACTCTTTGTGATGGAAACCTAAATTGGTAGTAATGGATTTCAATTGTATTTGAAATTTAATTTATAAAATGTATTTATAAGTTATATTACCATTTTATGAAAAAGGTTTGCAAAAGGTTTTAATCCCGGGATTCATCCGAACAGAGAGTGTGACATTGAATTTTGCATTCAGGGAAGAGGTCCTTCTTTGTGGGCAATGTTCTAATGATTATGGGCTGAGAGATTAGTTGTAAGAGACCATTACAAGGATGATTATTTAAAGGGATTTATCTTACATAAGTTCATTATCCTTAGGTCTTCATAGGGTGTTTGGATCCAACGATCATTTAGGTGTAAAGTTGGGCCCAAACTAAGCCCAAGTTGATTGGGTCAGGGGTTCACTACCCTAAGTAGTGAATTCTCGGCCTAACATCTTTTAGAAGTAGGGTCAAACCCCTATGGACTTGTGTGAGACCTTTGTGAGTCCCACACCATACAATATTTAGGCCCAAAATGGCCAAGCAACACCTTGGGATGTGAACCATTAAAGAAAATGGGCCTAGGTCCCTTTACTAATATGGTTAGTTAAGTGATCAAGTTGTCATGTGACTTGGATTGAAACTGAGCATGGATTTGGGTATGGAGCACCTATCATCTTAAGAGGATAATGCTTATCAATTAAAGATAGAGTATTGATCCAAATTTGATTTGGATCAGCTCCTAATTAGATTAGGAGAGTGCTCCATATAAAAGAGAAAGAGGGGAGGTTCCAATTGAACCAATTCTCTCCACTCTCTTGCTCTCTTTTCTTCTTGCTTGTCTCCTAGAAACCCTAATTCGACCTAGCTTTGATAAGGGTTGTTTTCTATTAGTCCTCCGTTGTCTTTTCACAAGAAAAATATTAGGGCACATTTGGTTCACATACCCTCTTTGATCCAAGAAAGTTGGAGACCAGATTTTGTTGAAACGGTGTTGCTGAATAGGCTTTACATACACACTATGCCATCTTCAGTGGGAGGTTGATTTTGGGACTAATATTGGGCATGAACTACCATTCTTGGAGCTACACATTGTGGTCTCTGTATCAGCTACGGTTAGCTTTAATTTGGGTTTCAAATCTGATTCGGTTCAATGCATGATCGAACAAGAAATTTCAGATTTCAAAATAATTAGGAAATTGTTTCTCGGGTTGGGTTAGAAAATTTTTGAAAATTTGGCCAACCATTAAGCCTGGTTTGGCCATGTCAAATTTGATTTCTAACCCTTCAAACACTCACCATGCAAGAAGGTATTATTCACTTCCAATTGGCGTATGGGCAAGTTATTAGAGACAATAGTGCTAAGAATAGTCCTTATAGTAGCAGGTTTCACAACGGGACTGAAAGTCTCACCAACGTCAATACTGGGCTACTGAGTGAAAACCTATACTACAAGTTGGGCTTTGTAACTTTGAAGGCTACCATCCACATTTTGTTTAATTTTATATATCCATTTGTAGCCAATAATGTTCATATTACTAGTATAGGGAACCAATGTCCATGTGCCATTCTTCATGAGAGCATTAAATTCTTCACACATGGCCTGATGCCATCCAACATGCTTCTTAGCTTGTGAGGAACAAGATGACTCAGGTAAAACATTTGAATACTAAGAGATCAATACCTCCGTCAAGGGGTGTTTAGTAGCCAACAAGGATGAGCCTTACATTTGGGACCTAGTAACTATGGGGTGAGACCAAATTGAGTTAGGTATAGGTGTCATCGTTCTCATAATGGATTCGATATTTCTCATCTTGGGTGCAACAGGAGGCAAAGAAGATGGTGATGGTGAAGGTGGGGATGAGGGAGGAATAGGTGAAGGTGATGTTGGTGTTGCAACCTCAACTAAGGAAGAAGAGGTTGTGAGTGGTAGATGGCCCCTAAACATCTAAATAAATCAATTCTAATGGTGCTAATGAATGAAGATGACTAGTAGTATATGGAAGATGATGACAAAACTGAAAGTTGTCATAGACAGAAGGAAGACCAACGGAATTAAGAATTTGCTTTAAAATCTTCAAAGTTGGATGCCCCAAACAAAGATTCCATGAGTCAACAGAAGCATTAGTAACAAAAGGTAAAGGAGATGATGCATCCATATGTGAAAGTTGATAGAGTCCATTTTTACTGGGGCTTGCATAAAGAGCTTTCTTGAGGATCGATCCTTTACTAGAAAATAAGGTGGGTGAAATTTAAAGAAATAGTTATTGTCACGAGAAAATTGGCTAACAGGGAGAAGATTTTTTGTAATGTGAGGAACATAATCCAGACTTGTTCCATTACCAATAAGGATCTAATTAGTCTCGGAATATTCAAATCGAGCTTGCAAGTTGTTCACATCTAGAGTCAAGTGATGAGAAGATTTTTTGTAATGTGGGGAACATAATCCAGACTTGTTCCATTACCAATAAGGATCTAATTAGTCTCAGAATATTCAAATCGAGCTTGCAAGTTGTTCACATCTAGAGTCAAGTGATGAGAAGATTTTTTGTAATGTGGGGAACATAATCCAGACTTGTTCCATTACCAATAAGGATCTAATTAGTCTTAGAATATTCAAATCGAGCTTGCAAGTTGTTCACATCTAGAGTCAAATGATGAGAAGCACTATAGTCTGGATACCAATTAGTGTCCAATTGTGATTGAGTAGTACTAGCTTGATAGGCATTGGACTGAATTGAAGGAGGTTGTTCTTTGGTGAAGAAAATATTGAATCGCCTAGAACAAGATAGTGTAGTGTAGTTGGCCTTGTTGCACAATTGACATCGAAAATACTAGCTTTTGTTGCCCATTCTACTAATATGTATAGCCACCATGACCACATCCCCTTCCTCAGCCTTGGCCTCTAGAATTGGGCTGAAAGCTGTTTCTTTGAGGAAAGCCATTTGGGGACGGGGTCTGACGCCTATATTACTCACCTGTTGTTATTTGTTAGCTACATTAACACTCGGACTAGACAAATCAATTATAGAATGCTGTTGTGAAAGCCATGACTCATGATTCAACAATTGTCCATATAAATCAGATAGTGTAGCAAAGGCAAAATTAGATTTAGTAGTGAAAATGGTGATAAAAAATCATAACCTGAACCTAAACCACTAAGAATACTGAGAAGAAGACCTTTGTTGTGTACAGGCTCAGAAGTAGCTATCAGTTGTTCTACTATAGTTTTCACCTTCTCTGTGTATTCGGTGATAATCAAGCTTCCCTTCTTTTGTGACATAGTTGCATTCGTAACTGAAGCAACCGGGACAGTGAGGAAGATGCATAGACTTCTCGTGAGGTTTTTAAGCCAACCACCTTTCCAATAATGCCTTCGATGAGTGAGGAGATGATCCAACTCATTATGAGTTGATCGAGTCTAGCCCATGCTGAATATTGTGGGTGCGGCACTTGTTAACCATTGGTTGTGACTTCTTTAGGCAGGCATGTAGAGAACCATCAACAATCCCATCGAATCTCATGAGTTCTGAATATGGGTAAAAGCTAGGCATTCCAAGCAACATAGTTGTCGCCATTAAGTTTGATGGGGAGAAAGTGTGTTATGTTGGAGACATTAATGGAGGAGGAAACGGCAGTCAAGGCATTGGAGGTTGTAGAAGGTGAGGGAGAAGAAGCAAATGCGCTAGTGTTGGCCAAGGTATGGCTCTAATCCCATAAAACGTTTTACATATAATAAAGTAAACAGAAAGAAATAGGAAGAACTAGAAAGAATAAGAAGATGAAGATGAAGAAGAAAGAAGAGATGTATGAGAAGAACTGAAATGGTTGACTATAGCATTAGTGTCTAGGCTTATTTATAATTATAGATAGATACAAATATCAGTCTTGTAGATAGACTAGGATTATCATCATGTTTTATCCTATATCCTATTATATTTCGAAGTAGAACTCTCAATACAATAGATTCATCATCTCCGATACCTCTCTTGTATAGACTAAGGGTCCGTTTGGTTCTTAGTTAGAATCGGAATGAGAATACTCTATTCCCATACTTCATTTGGTTCAGATAGGAATAAAATGGGAATTGAAATCAATTGGAATGGGATTTCATTCCCAAGGGAGGGGGAGGGAATGGCCATTCTCTCAAGGGGGAAAACCACTCCACCAAGAATGGGAATGTGATTCCAATTCCACCCAACCAAACAGTTGGAACTGAAAATGAACCATATTGTGATTCTGATTCCAGACCCCTATTCCCGCAAACCAAATGGACCCTAATTTTATTTGACAATGATTAATAAAAATTAAAGATGATCACCCCTCCACCTGACTAAAAAACTTGGAATACATGCAAGATTAATTAGGATTTGAGGACTAAAATATACCCTTCATAATTAAGGCTCCCTATACGTTGATCTTGAAAATAACCTTCCTTCCTGTTTCAAATAAATATGCAAGCACAATCACTTTTGATAGGCGAAAAAGCTGATCAAATAATGTTTTAAATTCCCATGTATGGAAAATTTTGTTGAAATGATGATTCATAGAATTACCTTCCCAAATGGTAATTCACTTTATTTAAGTGAATTTCTTTATTCACTTAATGGACTGAATAACAAAGACCAAAAGTTGGAGTTGAATTTAAGCCTCCCTTATTAAGTAGAATTGTTATGTTTAGACAATCTAAAGAGAGTACAGTGGTGTTATGCAAATTCATAACAAGGGCATAATCATAATATTCTTAGTTAATAATCATATGTCCCTAGACCATTCTATGGTATTATTATTTGGTGTCATCTAAGTATGTCAATGGGCCAGTTTTGGATTGGACCCCGTTCAGTCCAAAATCAATTTGGATGGATTGGATGGACCAATAAGGCATGCTGGATTGGACCAATTCGGTCCAAAATATTTATTAGATTGGATTGGACCTGGTCCGTCTCTAACAAATTTATATTGGATTGGGTTGCATTAAGCCAATATCTAGTCCATTGATATAAGATAAGAATATATGTGTCAATGGACCGGGTTTGGATTGAAACCAATCTAAATCAAAATGAATTTGAATAAATTAGACAGTCCAAACATTGAATTGGATCGATCCAAAACATTCATTGAATTGGATTAGAACTGGTCCATTTATAATGGACTCACATTGGACTGGATCGGATTGGACCAAATCCAATCCAATTGACACCCCTAGAACTGTCTTTACCAGCTGATTCTCTAAAGCTTTCTTTTTTCTTTTGTTTTTTTTAGGGTAAAATACAAAAACTCCTCCGAAGTTTCTGACAATAATAAAAACCTCCCCTTTAGTTTCTGTTTAACAAACAACTCCCCTAAACTTTTAAAAAAGTCAACAAAAACCTCCCTTCTGTCATTACTCCCAATAGAAAATATATAAAGTTACAAAATTACCCCTGGTTAAATCGTCAAGTCGCTTTTTAGGCTTCTTGCATTGGATCTTTTGGAGTTACTACAAATCGACATTACTCATCCACATGTATGGTCTAAGACTAATACTTATTGATATTGAAACAGATAGACAAGGTATGAATAAAAGGCGAGAGAGATGGAGAGAGAGATTCGGGGTTTGCACAAACATAGAGCGATCGATGAAAAAGCTATAACGCTAGTCTCATGCAAAAGAAAGTTCAAAGAACTAAACTAACTAAACCAAAGGAAGAATCGATGCTCTCAGTTAAAGAAACTCAAATCCCAATTTTTCAGAAGCAAATCGTCCATCATCAAGTATGTACCCTAAAAGAATATATAGAAGGAATTATCATCTTTTCAACATCATCAAGATCTCATCTCTAAAAAGAACATTTAATTATCTCAGACTCAAAGAAGTTCTCTCTTTGTGGCGTACCCGTACTTGCAGATGTTATCTTGCTGTTTCTTGTAAACAAAACCTAAGAAGCTAAATATACAAGAGCCAATAATGAGTCCGATAGCTATTCCGGCCTTGTTTTAATTTTCTAGCAGCAATTGCATGCATTAACTATAAAAAAGCGTTGATGGGTGGGTCATGAATCTTCTCATCAGCAAACCATCTCCTCTCCTAATCCTAGTTAATCTTTAGCCTGTGGTTGGGATTTGGGCTCTCAACCACTCCTCTCTCATCGACACAGAGCATGGCTTGTGACTGGTTTTATCGATCATTGGTTTGATATATCTAATAACATGGGTGTATCATGGTAATAATTTGTAGTGGTGTGGTTCTTATTGCAAGCAAATCAGTGCATGGAGGGTGTTGCCTTCCCAAGACCGGCCAACTTGAACTTGACTTCCTTGTGAAAGGCCTCCAGCTGCCTTACTCTAATGGCAGGAAGGCTTTTACATAGTGCAATATGAGTCCATTCTATCTTGGTGAGATTGGTTTACACTTCACATATCACGTGCTCTTGAAGTTCAAACTACGTTTATATATGATCTCATAATTGGATCCTTAATGGAACTAATTAGCAAAGTTAATATAGCTCGTTGTAGCCTTTAGCATCATTTTCAAGGAATTTCTTACTAGACTGTACACATTTAAAGTTCTCAACATGATTATATTGTCTTGTTGATCCAATGCAGCTCTAGGACTTGAAGGGCTTGTATAACTACTGGCCTAGCATCAAATACCCAAGCAGCGAGAGTCGCCATTTGTGGAAAAGTACATGGAAAACATATTGTGTTTGCTGTCCTCAGTGAGCACAACTATTTCAGCAAGGCATTGAATCTCAGTATTTAAGAGAAGTGGTAAGTAATTGAGCTCTTTTGTTTAGAATGATTTCTGTAATCAAAATGCCAAATTATCCAAATTGGTCCTCTATTTCTTCAGTCCTAGAGGCTAGAGTTGATCTGCCCAAAGTGAAGAGAAGCTCACATGTATACTATTAGCACTCCATACTAATTACTATCCTCAATGTGCATGTTTGTGTTCAAGATCATTAACATCCAGTAAAGAGGCCAGGATACAAGGTGCAAATGACGGAGCCTTGTTGGTGGGGGGAAAGAGATGTGGGGAGAGGGAGCCGGGTTTTTGGTGTCAGGCACTGGAGCTGATGAGATTTGAGGAGGATCTAGAGAAGCAGTGAAATCAGCAAAACGTAGCTGTAGAAGAACAGAGATAGAGAGCACACTAGCCTCTCACCATGGTCTAGAGCCTCTGACCACGAAAAAAGATGAAAGAGGATAAAACAGATCGAAGGAGATTTTTGTTGAGTTTCAAATAGGGATATTCAGTAAAAGTGTATATAAAATAATTTACAAAAGGATAAAATGGGTATTTAAAAAAACTAATGCTTCAGTTTAACGTTTACCTATCAAATTTTTAAAAATTCAAGAAAGATATTTATTAAATTGATACTAAAGGGGAGGTTTTTATGATTATCAGAGACTTCTTCAAGGGAGATCTTGTATTTTACCCTTTTTTTTATATCACCGCCAATCTTTCTCTCCTATTGAATGATTTCAAATATACACATGCAACTATTCAAACCGGCTTGGATTTAGAATTCTCTAGGTTTGATAGTCCAAAATGTTTCCATGCATGTATCTTTCAGTCCTCTATTTTGTTGCCACGTTTTGTTAGTTGAATAGCTTATGTACAGAAGAGTCATTTTCTTATTTTCAATAAGAAAAGTCAAGGACTCAACTCACAGGGATTGGCAAATAAAGCTGGACCCAGTGGCACATTAGTCAAGAACCCCCAATTCTCTCTTTCTCTCTCTCCACCGACCAACCTACCACTTTTCCATTTTGTTAATTTCGTGGGCCTCGTCCTAGATGTGCTGTCTCTCAAAAAAAAAAGGAAGAAATAATAGAAATTTCATGTTCTTTTTTTTTAGATTTATATGGAGATCAGAAAGTTTATTTTTTTAGGTATCACTTATCCATAAATAACTTTCTCACCTAAAGGGAAGTTACCAACATTTGAATGGGACAAAAATGCTTATTTTAATAATAGATTTTTATGGCTAAAATGGTTATTGTCTTATTTACATGAGAAATAAAAGAACATGGGTAAATGTATCCCAAGAAAAACTTACCCAAATAACTGCATTTACCCGGATAAGTAACTTACCGAAAAGAGAACAGAGCCTTAAAGAGAGAGTTAAATCATCAACTTGAATTGATGACACTGCCTCTTTCAATGTGGATATAACAGGTGAGCAATCAAAAGAAGAAATTGGCATGAGCCCCTACACTAGTATACAATATTACTAGAAATGAAATCTATGAATACTTTTACTAACCCAAATGTCTCAATTTACAAGCCCCATTTCCAAGATTTTCAAGGCCAAACGTCAGACTCATAAGATGATTTAACCAAGCAAAAGGTTTTCTTATAATAACCCATTCTTAGATTGATCCATCATCATCTTTTAACAATTGCAGAACAAGGTTGCTGTTGTTTCGAACTTATCATTTTTTATTTAATATTGATAAAAGGAGGAGAGGGAGGACTCTTGACTTTTCTCCTTCATATAATATGGATATAGACAGATTAGTGACAATTTGGTTCCCAAAATTTAAAATGCGACATTTGAAAAGTTAAAAATGCCCTAAGAATGCCATTTAATTCTCTTTATCAACCATCCAAACATTGACAATAAAATGAACAGTCCCAAATTCTAGATTCTTCTAAACAGTCACCAACTTTTTTGAATAGAAGAGGCAAAGATTTGACACTGTTAAGTTTTCTGTCAACGTTTGGATGGTTGGTAAAGAGAATTAGATGGCATTTCAAAGGTATTTTTTACTTTTCAAATGTCATTTAACGGTTGATTAATGAACTGGTTAATGGCAAGTACTGGATTGTCACATTTTAAAAGTTCAGGTATTAAATTGTTGCATTTTAGAGTTCGAGGGCCAAATTGCCACTCGAGGCAAAGTAGACGGTACTGATTGGGGATTTTCCCAATTCATTATTAAAATTATTTTTCCAAAAGAAACCATTTAAGTAACTCAAAAGCATGATTTCAAAAACTAAATAAAAAAAAGAAAGAAGTAGAGAAGTGGAAACAAGGTAAGCAACATGTGGTTCCAAAAGAAACCATTATTAAAATTATTCTTCCTTTTTCTCTTTAGATTGTGTGGGCAAAGGACATGTGGAACCAGAGTTAACAGAGACTTATTGGAAAGGGAAAATGTGTCCGTAGGGCCTGAATTGAGAACCTGGTTTAATTACTATTTCCAACTTGGACCTTGCTTCTTGCTGTCTCTCATGGAGCTTTGAAGTTGATCTTTTCTTGACACTTGTATCCATCATTAGCTCCATCAGTTGTTGAGGGTGCCAAACCATGAGAGCCTTGGCTTGCTTTGATTGTCCATACATCTATGTGGTTATATGAACCTTAACCTGTCAATAAATTGACAAAATGATGATGTTTTTACATTATTTATACAATCTTTTGAACAAGAATCTCTATAAAAATGTTAGTTAGAAAAAGAAAAAACAAAAATAGATTAGTGGTAGGGTTTTTATTGATCATTGTTTGCACTTTAGGCTCAGTTTGGAAGGAATATAAATACAAATGATGTTTTTACATTATTTATACAATCTTTTGAACAAGAATCTCTATAAAAATGTTAGCTAGAAAAAGAAAAAATAAAAATAGATTAGTGGTAGGATTTTTATTGATCATTGTTTGCACTTTAGGCTTAGTTTGGAAGGAATATAAATACAAATTAATTGTACCAATACAAATACATACAAAATATAAGGTTTTGCACTCTACAAATTCGTATATGTACTCTTTCCAAACTGCGCCTTAGTGACTTTCTGTTTAATTTTTGAAAACTAGTGATAAGTTGAAACATCTTAAACCGTGTTTTTTGTTTTGAAAAGAAAATTTAAGTTGATTTCATTTTTGAAAAAACCATTAGGTTTTTTGAAGCAAAAATAAATTTAAAATACAGATATTAGGAGAACACCCCTTGAACTTTTTTTTTTTTTTTTGAGATTGCAGATGCCATATATGAATGTGATTTTTTTTTCGCTCAAAATCTAGTTTCCATGTTCTAAAATCCTAATTCCTAACTAGCAGGAGGCCTGTACTTATGTTGGAGGGAGATTCAAAATTTCCCAACAACTTATCATGGGCAGTAATCTAAAACATTTTGTCATTAATTTTTTTTTATGGGTCCTCTTATCTATTAATTGACATGTCTCATACATAATATTGCAGATACTAGGTATAAAATGTATTTATAGGCCATGTTTGGTTTGAAGGAAAAGGTAGGGAAAGGAAGGGGAAGACAGGGAAACCAATACAAGGTTTTGTAAAGGTTTCCCTACCTTTCCCTTCCTTTCCCTACCTTTTCCTTCAAACCAAGCATAGCAATAGAGTAAAAGGACTGGAATAAATAACAGGCGAATGAGGGATAGGGTATGGTGGAAACCAGTCCAGATCAGGTAGGAATAACGTTGTAACTTGTAAGCATGTTCAATGAGAACTTATTAGAAAATTTTTTGATATCTGTCCCTTAAAACACCCCAGCCTACCTTTGAAAAAATTACTATTGACAGTTGTGTACCAGAATATTTATCAAGTGTTCATTAAATATGCTTACTATATTGTGCCTACTAGATTCTATTCCTATGGGAATTAGGAAGTTGAGAGACAAAATGGTGAAAAAACAGAAAGGAAATTTAAAAGACCTTGATTGATGGAAAATTTAAGCCTGCATTTGGAAACAATGCAAATAAGTCTGGATGCAAATATGTAGAGTGTAAAGCGGTTCATATAAATTGCAACATTGGGTTAGTTTTGCACTGACAAATTTGCCTTGTTACTAAACAGACTTTTAGCTATAATGGATGCAAACATGAATTCCAATAAAACATATGTTTTTTTTTTTTTTTATCAAAAGCCCACTTGAATACAAATTTACTTCTTTTTAATTTATTGATGTACTTTTACATCTTATTATCAATGTAAATATGCATTGGTCTATCATTTGTCAATGCATAAATATATTGTTGTCAAATACAGGCAAAAGTGAATCGGAGTGCAAACTTACCTTGAACCAGAATTTACACTCCATTTGCATCGTTTCCAAACGCAACCTTAGTAGGTCCTGTTAACCAAAGGTCTCTAAGATGGAGTCGTGTAACAAATTTTGGATGGTATTGATTTGGAGAACCAAACAGAGATTTAAAACATAGTTTTTCATTTGAAATTAAAGGAAAGAGTTAACACTATAAGAAAATTTTTCTAGCAGATAATTGTTGAGCCATGCCTAAATTCTACTTGGTAATTTTTGCCAACTATTGAATATATGTCGAGGCCGGATCTTCTGCCCACAAGAACCCTACCCACATTTATCGCAGCCACATATGGAGAACATCTCATCATTTGCATAGTATCATGCAGGGGGAGATATTCCCAATTCACGGAGGTAGTGTGTTGTGAGTAGACGTGGATATCAATGTGGAAAGGGCAACTTTCAATGAAAGAAGGATAAAGGCTTTTAAGACTAATTCTACTTTTATTGTTTACAAAATACCACAATTTGCCCGCCATTATTCTTCAAATTTTCAAAATAAAACCAACTGAGAAAGTGAGGATTGCGGAACTGCCCTTCTCTCCGATAACTGTTATCCCATAGATGTGCTTCATATCTCCCCGTCCACCTGTGTCTTGTGACCCCTCTGTAAATCAATATTCTCTGCCCGAACGTATCCGTAACCTTCTTAGACGATTCCAACTGGGTCGGAAAGCGTCTTTCTCCGAGCTCTGAGCGACCGCCAGTGATAAGAACTTAGGCGGTGCATGACCCTCTCGCCCTCCCCATCTATTAGCAGTCATCGAAGGGCTCACCATCAAACGCCAACACCAACTGAGGAGATCGTGCTCCGAAGAGTTTGAACAAGAGTTCAGTCTGGAAAATGCCATCGACGCACTGAAAGCCAGATCCAGGGACCATCGAAGGCTCCAATGCCGGAGCCGTCTCATTCTTCTGTGTGGCAGTGGGATGAGGAAGAAAAGAGATGTGGGATTTTTGTGCCCAATCTTTCTTTTACATTAACACCCGGTTCTCGTCTGAGTTGCAGCGTTGCAGACAAAGGTCGCCGTTGGAAGATATTTGCCCTTGTTTCACGCTATGCCATCTCCGGCGTTTCACTCAAGTCTGCGCTCTCCTACTCCAGCGGGTTGCTGCAGTCTGTCGCAGGTCCGCTTCTCAACTCTCTCGACGCCTTCGTCCAGGCTAGGAATATAAGCTGCAATGTCAGCCTTGCTCTCGACTCTGTTTAGACTTAATATTCGACTGATTGAGATTTGATTCAATCAGTATATTGAGATTTGATTCAAGTTAGGATTCTTGTTAATTTTTTATCCGTTCCTAGATCTGGTCATTCTGGTGGAGAACTTGTGTTCTTTAACGCTTTTCACAGATCTTTCTCTTAGAACTACGATTTTTTTTTTTTCTCTATACCTTTTCTTTTCCTATTTTGGTGTTCCATGCGGTCTGATCTCTATATTAAAGTTTTGATGATTTTTGAACGATTTGGTGATATGTTTTCTCCAAATGAATGAAAAGTTTTGCCAAATCTTTTAAATCTCAATCTCCTCTCCCCCTTGCTAAGACTTCCCTCAACTAAACTCTAAATTTAAAGAATTAACCCCAAAGCTTCAGCCGACATGGTGAGAAACACCAGAAACACCCAGAACCTGGTCACAACAGATCAACTCCGAGCAGTCCTCGACCGATTGGACCACCTTGCCCAGCGGATTGACAAGGTGCACCCCTAGGCAGGAGGTCGCCCTGCCGAGACCTCGAGCCACCAGGGCGAATGCGTGTCTCCAACCCGTTAGCCCTCAGCCTAATCAACTCTCACTGGGCTGACCCTTTGGAATCTGACAACAGCCGGCGTGCCAACCAACCGTCGAGGACTTCCCGACCCCCCAGTCGGAGGGGGGAAGAATCAACACAGTCTCGTGACCATCGCTGATACCAGGAACACTACCACTAAAGAGAAGACTCCCGGGATGAAGGTGGGTGGTCAGGCCTCCACAACCCCCCTCTGAGGGCCGAGGATCGATACCACGCCTCTCCCTCTCGCGTCTCAGACCTCCGAGACCTCCTAAATGACAGATAGGATAGAAGGAATGACACGGGCCCCCATAAGAGTATTTAGGGATTTGGGTCGATGCCCCTTGGGTCCGAGAGGACCGCGGTGGGGCCTAGGCCCCCCTCGACCGAAAGATTTTGGACTTGCAAGCCTAGCTCAGAGCCGTCAAGGACGAGCTCTGTCAAGTAAGAGAAAGTCGAGCTGAAGCCTTAGCCAGCCAGAATCCTTCGTCTGGGAGGATGGATGCCTTCACCTCGGATATCATCTTCGAACCTCTCCCACCACATTTCAAAGTGCCCACGCTTGAGATGTACGACGGGGCCATGAACCCATACGATCACTTGGAAAGTTTCAAGGCGCTTTGCTCCTTTATGGATACTTCGACGCCCTGACGTGCCAGACTTTCCAAGCAACCTTCAAGGGGACAGCTTGCCGATGGTTCTCCGATTTCCCCCTCAGTCCATCAGCTCATGGGAATAGTTCACCAACCTCTTACTCGCCCACTTCATCAATAGCAGACTATGCCAGAAGAGTGTCGTCTCTCTCATGGCCATCCGATAGAAGAGAGGTGAGAGCCTGCGGTCCTACATCGACCACTTCAAGAGAGAACAACTCAATGTCCAAGATCTATTTTATACCAAAAACAATTAGACTTGATTAGTGGCTTACTGACCTGGGCGGTCAAACCATCGATCTATTTTATCCAGACAATGGTTTTTGGCTGTTTTTTATTTCTCAATTTTTTTTAATTGTAATAGCCAGTCCATTCAGACTAGATAGTTGAACCACTAACCCAAAAACTATTAGCCAAAGCAGTTTCAGTTCTGGGTCAATTTTTAAAACATTGCATTTATTGGGTTGATTCTTTCTTTAGTTTTTATTTGCTATGGGCCTGTTTGTATTTTCTATTTGTGAGTTATTGGGCCAGCTCTATTTGGGCCCATTTTTATTCTCTTTATTTTGGCCGACTTATTAAGGGCAAGATGTTATTACTAATTAAAGTTACACTACCCCTTGTGGTATGCTCAATTTTATTAGTGATTAGTGAAGTAGGGATGCAAATAGCCTAGAATTCTTTTCTTCTTCTCAACTATTCTCTTCCCTAACCTAGACTATATTTGTCTTCTCTTTTCTTTTGTTAGAGCATATATTAATCTTTATATTTTTCTTTTGGGTAAATTTGTTAAATTACCCTTATGAATTAGCTATTTGACTAAAAAGTACTTTTAAGTTTTCTAACAATTGACTAGCTATACTCCTAGCGTTAGTGTCTGTTAATATTCCATCACAATCCGTGCGAATGTGACTCCAAGTTATCTATAATTTTTTAAAAACTCAATATTACCCTTTTCTTTATACATTTCATAGTTCAAAAGACATGTTTCCGGTGATTGCAATTGGGTTGAGTTTGGCGCAGCATTGTCACCGGCAATGGAGAAGGTGGTGGTGGTGTTGTCATCGTAAGTTACACCACTACTTTCTAGGGGACCGGGAGGGTGCATCCAAAGGGATTCCTTCACTATGCCTTGAAGGTAAGGCAAGTTAGGTAGATCAATTAATGAAACCCACAGGGAGGTGGTTTTACTGTTCACCTTCTCGACACAGAGCGACGCAAAGGCCAGCACCCCCTTTCTTCTGATTTCTCTCTTTTCCCTCTCCCTCTCTATTCCCCCCCCCCCCCCCATCGGTCTCACCTTCCCTGTTTCAATCTGAGGCCACATCATCGCCGTTGCAACTTTTAGCAGTGGTGGTGGTTTGTCACAGTCCATCTGGTATCAGGGGGAAGTGGAAACGCTCAAATTCCTTATTTTGGGGATTCCCTCTCTATCTGATATCAGGAAACGAGTCGTTGTTGCTGATTGTCATGGTCCAATCTCTGCACTATCGAAGTCGTCGCTCTTGGAGAAGATTGTGTTTGTCATCGGTGCCATCTCTCCTTCCGTCAATGTCGACACTCCATGGCGGTCTACATTACAACGTCGACCTTGCTGGTATTAGCAGATATGGAGACAAACTCCATCGAGCATTGCATCTCATTAACAGCTCGTAGCCATAGGTATCAGTCATCTTCTTCCCGACCTCCATCGAAAATCATTCGTTCCCTACCCTCCTCGTTTGCTTAAGGAATATGATTGCTAGTTCAAACTAAATAACCTCATTTGCTCAGGAATATGATTGCTAGGTATCAGTCATCTCTTTGCTTCGTCTTGTACTCTTTGAAACAGAACTCAATCTCTTCTCTCTCTCTCAAACAACCAATTGACTATACCCTCATCTCATTGTCACTACAACAAAAGAGAGAAAGAGAACTTTAGGCTCAGTTTTGAAGCAGTACAAATGTAAATATGTACAACATAAATACATACAAAATATAAGTTTTTGCACTCTACATATTTGCATTTGTACTCCTTCCATACTCAGCCTTAGCAAAAAGATTTGTAGTTTTTATTTGTTTTTTTTTTTTCTGCTTTTTGGCTTTTTACAGGACTAACTGCTAAAGTTTCTTTTATCTTACCTTTTTCTTGCCTTTTCCATTATCATTTTTCGGCAATGGAATCGTCGGAAAGCATATCCATAGAATTTGAAGTCCTTGAGAAGATAATCCTCGATTGGGATTCAACTGTAGTGGAGGAGGGCAGGGAACAAATGATCTTAAGCTAACCAATACCTACGGGGCTGTCGATGAGATCCAATGATCTGATGGAGTCTGTCTCCATATCTGTTGATCCCAACAAGGTCAATGGTGCAATTCAGCGTTGTGGCCCGCCTTGAAGACCAGTTTCGTAACATATTCATCAGTTAGGTTTTATTTTAAAAATTTGAAAAACAGTAGAAGGTAAATTTGACTTTTCATTTTTTTCCCTTAACATCAACAGGGATAATGTATACAATAAGGATAGAGTTAATCAATTACCTAAACCATAAGGGTAGTTTAAGAAATTTTCCCTTTCCTTTTCTCTCATTCTCAACTTAGTATTTATCAATAGAATTGTACACTTCTAGGATTGGTAAGGTTAGGGTCATCCTTAGGGGTGAGCATTTGGTTTATTCTATTAAAAACCTAATCGAATAATCCGAATTTTTTAAAACCAAAATAAAAAAATGAAAATCGAACCGAAACTGAATTACAATAAAACCAAAGTAACCAAACCAAAATATTCAGTTTGGTTTTCGGTTAAAACCTGAATTTAATTAATATATATATATAATATTATATAATAACCTATAATATATATTATTATTATTATAATATTTATTATCAAATTTAATTTCATTATAATATATTATATATAATATGTTAATATATAAATATATAGCATAATATATATTGTATATTATATAATGAACTTTAGTTAACTCAGTTTTTATGGTTAACTGAATTTCTAAATCTGAAAACCGAAAACGAAAATCGAAATTATTAAAAACCGAATTAACCAAACTGAATTACCCAAAAACCAAAAAAACCGAAACCAAAATTTTCAGTTCGGCAATTCGGTTTTAACCGAATAATGCTCTCCCCTAATCATCCTTGCTTGGGTTGTGATCTTTGTATTGGCTCACAATTTGGAAAAGCTTTGTAGATGTTTAGGTTCAGCAACACAGCCTTGTGTGCCAATTTCATCACCCGGACAGGACATACTGCTCAACGAAACCAAATTTCATCACCAATACAGCCTAGGTTGTCTATCTAAATAGTAGCACTAGCACGTAATCTGTTAATTCTTCCTCAAACTTCTGCTCTTTGTTTTTGAGATGGGCTAATTTTTCATCCTTCTTTTCATGTAAACTACTTATTGACAAACTTCTCGATTAACTAGTTCATTCTAACAATTAATCAATACTCCTTGAAGCCGAGTTAACAAACTAGGAATAATCGATACCAATAAGAGACTTAAAAACGCACCATCACCATCCAATAAATCCTCAAGTTTACTGGTATATGCTCTTGCGAGAGGCCAATGTTACGCAGTGGATGATAGAAACTGAATATGGCTTTTGGCCCCCCAAAAGAAAATTCGTGGCTCCCCCTTAGAATTGTATATGGCTTTTGGTGCACTGTACAGTTAGAACAGCAAGAAAGAGAATACAAATAATAATTGAAACTGAATTGTGTAGATCAGTGGTATACACCCAGTTGAACCTATATTGTATTTATAGATTTTACATGAAGAGTTTGAGTTGGTTTACAACTCTAATACAAGATGCATGATAAGTTACAAGAGAAGATAAGATGAGAAGGGATTCTCCTTATCCACCATAAACTCAAACAAAGATAGAGTCGACTATCCTATTCTAAATATCTCGATCACTGTTAACAACTTTAATCGATCAAACCTCCGCACGGATCCAACGTTTTAAACACTAGATTGGGACCTTGGGAACTTGTGATTGATGTGGCTACACTAGTTATAGCTTCTACTACTATTATTACTACTGTAGTGACTGAGCTTGCTAGAGGATTGCCTAAGCATCTCCTTGATCTCGTCCTGCTAGCGCTCTAGTTTGGAAGCAATGCCTTCTAGCTTATTCTCAATGTCATGACATTGAGACTATAAACTGTCAGTGAGAATCTCGATCTCATCACCATCTCCATATTCATATTGTACTCTGGTGACTGGTTGTCGTTGTAAATCCTCTGTCAGATTTTCTAGAATTGGAGGCATGCAAGTTGTTCTCAGAGGTTCTAGCTTTCTTATAACTTATAAGCCATCTCCATAATCAGATGATAACCAGAGATTGTAAGTGTGGGTGGATGGAGTCAAGCACTATAGTGATTTGCCTCAAAGACGGTAGATGGCATGCACTAGGAGAAAAGGCTGAAGGATTGTGGAAAGGGTTTCAGACCTTGAATATGAGATATGAGGAAGCAAGTTATGTGGTCTGCCACCATATATAAGATATGATTATAATTGACAACTCTACTCTTAATTGGTGGTCTATACTATATATATAAAACTTCAACTATTCAAATGAATAATTATAAAATTTTAAGAATTTTTGTAATTATTGGATACTGCATTTATAATTACCATAATTATTGGAATTATATTTATGGGTTTAGGGGATGGCCCCGTGGGTAGGACTGACAATGGGCGGGTAGGTGGGGGTCATACTCCTCATCCTAACCCCGAATATTAAATTAATCCCTGTCTCTAACCTCGACCCCTGTTGGGAAAAAATTTAGTGTACATCCCTGATCCCCAACGGAGGCTGGTTCCCCATCGGGGACCTGAATCTCTGATTTTTTTTTTTAATTAAAAGTTTGCTTTTAGAAAGGTATTTATTTAAAATAAAGGAAAAATTAAATGAAAATAATATTTTATATATATAATAGAAATAATATTATAAATAACATAAATAATATTATATGTTTATTATAATATATATGCACATAATTTTAATATATATAATTAGGGTTGGGGTGGGGTGTGGACTTCACTCTCCGTCCCTATTTCCATCCCCAATTGGGTATTCCTATTAATCCCATCCTCCCTGTCATCAGCAGCCTCCATCCCCATCCCTGCCTGGCGGTCGAGGAGGCTAGATACTTGACAACGATGGGGAAAATTGCCATCCCTATCCCAGAGTTGTGTAGGCCCATAGAATAATAAGTTTTAAGTTGTATAAGCCTTAACATATTTTCCCATGCATCTCATAGGGTCCGCTAGTATAATATAAAATAGAAATAGGCTAAAATTTAAAATGGTATATAATTCGTTTTACAATAAAGTCTCAATAAAATTGTCACATAGATTTAATAAAAAGCATTCGTTATATATTGTTAAATAAACAAAAGGGAATAATCAAGGATCTATTTAATAATTATTCCAATAACTAAATGACATAGCAAGAGAAGGATATTTATGAAACAAAAGAATGTGCAACAACTAACAAATCTCTGAAGAACAATAACATAATATTATGATACTTGGCTTTGGAATTTTACTACATCGTGTATGAAATAGTAAGAAGAAGCAGCTTGTCTGCATCCGTAAGGGAAGAAAAAACCTGGCATCAAAAGAGGAAATGGAGTGAAAAAGAAATATTGACTTTGTTTACTTTTGAAAGGAAGAAAAAAAAAGCGAAACATGAGCTAAAAGAGGAAGAAGCAAATATCGGTTTTATCTACTTATAAGAGGGGAATGGTCTATAGGACTAAATCTAATACCCTATTTATAAATAACTCTCTCAAGTCCAACCGCCACTATGTTGGGGGTGATGATGATATGTCGAAGAAGAATTGGTGCAAAAGAAAAAGAAGAGGGTGGGTGGGTGGGGTGGGAGGAGTTTTTTCAAGGGTTGTTTTCGTAATTAAAACCTCTCTATGGTTCGGCTAACTATTCAGAAAAACTAATTAGGGATGACAACGGGGCAGATTTAAAGACAGTTTTGTAAATTCTAGACTCTATCCGTCTTCCTAAAACTCCCAACCTGTACCTGCTCCAAAACTTGTAGCGGGTTGGATTTTGAGAATTCAAATCCTCCCTACACATGAAAATGCAAAACCCACTCCAACCCTACTCTCCCCAGATTCAAGGGTAGGGGCAGGTTGGATTTAGAATCCACGTCTAATTTCCTATTATTTCTTTCATATATAAGTAATAAATAAGTAAAATAACACTAATATACAACAAGTTTCCAATTATTTGGTTAAGACATAGAAAACACATAAACTACTAATTATCCTTCACATAAAATTCAAAATATTGCTAAATTCACCACTTAGTACATAAAGCTTATATGCTTTCCAACAATACTAGAGATGGCAATTTTTACCCTACCCGGTGGTACCATACCCTACCCGTACCCGTAAGAATTGTAGAATCTCAAAAACCGTGTCAGGCAGGGTAGGGGTGGGTACCACCGATAGGGTAGAAATTGCCATCCCTAAAACTAACGACTCAAGCTTAATGAACCTTGACTCGAAAAGCCTCATTTGCACCAATTCTTCATCGCCATGTCATCATCACCCCTGTAACAAACGGACTTGGCATTTTCCCACTCATAAATTCTTGAACGAAGATAGAAATTAATTTATGATTCATAAATTATTATTAGCCTAAAACTTTGCTATTATTACTTTCCAAATAAATGTTTTTTCTATTCAACCACTTCTATGAACAAAAAACAATCCACCTGTTTTTATCACCAATGTGTTGCTTCCCCTTAAACATACCCTTCCAAGAAATTCATAAACAAGCCACAACACTAGGCCGAGATGGTTTCAAATCGAAAACATCAACCAATAGAGAGATAACATCTCCAATCCCTTATACCTCCATGCATTGGACAAGAAAACATCCCAAAGATGAAAGAACCAACCTTTTGGTACAACCCAAACGAAAATTAAAAAATGGAGGAACGGCCTTACCCGATCAGATCTGGTCTAGATTATTAAAAAATGTTCAGCTTTACTCCATTAATGGGCCCATTTATTCATGGTTTTTTAATTGTCTTTGACCTTGACGGTTGGATTATTCAGCCAGGAAACTGGCCGAGCAACTGGCTATATTTCACCCCTAAACAGTTCTTTTGCCAAAAAACCGTTGACTTGACTAGTGACCTATTGACCTGGGTGGTCGAATCATTAATAATCTATTTGATTTAAATAATGGTTTTTGGCTGTTTTTTATTTTAATTATTATTTTTTATTTTTTTCTAATTGTAATGAACTGAACCATTCAGACTAATCAATAGAACCAAGGTTCAAAATATAGATACAGGCATATCGGAACATATCGGTACTTTTTTTTATTTTTTTCAAAACCAGTTCAGGGGGACCGGTTTAAGGCTCCTCTACCTCCTGAACTGGTCAGAACTTGTATCGGGGAGCTCCCGAAATGATACGTATTAGCTGATACATATCGATACTTTGAACCTTGAGTAGAACCACTAACCCGAAAACTAATGGTCAAAGTGGTTTTATCCAGCGTTCGATCCTCTTAGTTGAGGTTTGGTTGATAATTGATACTTAGTAGCAGAGTGAAAGTTATGAGAGAAAGTCGTTCTAAGCCGGCGTTCGATCCTCTGAACCCTTATTCCTGTTTTTCTTCTATTGTTATTTAGTTCGTTCGTTGGAGAAAGATTTGAATAAAATAGGAAGAAGAAACCCTTTTAACCCCTATTTTTTTTATTTGATTTAGAATTTTATAAATTTTAGTATATTAAAAACAGGATAAGAGGACATTTGTAACGTCTGTTACTCCCACTTGCACATGTGAGATTTAAGCATGAGAAAGTGCTGATATGGCACCCTCTGATTTGACGTATAGGAAGCTCTACAGGAACGGGTGTGCAGAATCGTACACCTCTAGGGTTGGTAAGGTTAGGTAATCCTTGCTTGGGTTGTGGTCTTTGTATTATCCTAATGATACACTCAACACACACTCACAATTTGGAAAATCTTTGTAGATGTTTAGGTTCACCAACACAACCTTGTATGACAATTTCATCACCCAAACATACTGCTCAACAAAACCTTTTTCTAGAATGTGCTCATCATACAAAACTTAGGTTGCCTATCTAAATCGTAGTACATAATTTGTTAATTCTTCCTCAAACTTCAGCTCCTTGTTTATGAGATGGGCTAATTTGTCATCATGTTAGAATTAAAGAAAGAAGAAATGTTCAGAATGTTTCTTTTCTTTTAATGGCCTTGCAAAGGACCATTCGGTAACGGCTCCATTCACTAAGCATTTAAAGGCACCTTGATGGGAAGGTAACTGTTCTTTGAGATGGCTATAAAAGGGAGGGTCCCCAATCCTGTGCTATTTATCCCAATTGGTAGAAAAGCTCTCCCATCGAACAGATAACAAGGTTTAAAATATCAATACGCTCGATACGCCTGTAGGGGCATATTGGGCGAATCAATACCCTTTTTTTACTTTTTTTTTTTTTTGAAACTGGTTCAGGGGGCGATTTAGGGCTCCTCCACCCCTTGAACCGGTCAGACCCCCAATACACCCACTATAGGGGCGTATCAGAGGGGTCCCGAAGGGCCGATATGTGTCGATACTTTAAAACTTGGTAGATAGTAGAATTGGGGTTGAAGTGATCTCTTGGAAGAACAAGTTGTTATGACTTCTTCAAGATCTCTAGTTTTAGGTAAGTTTACTATGTTTTCCTCAAGCATAAGGTTGTATTATTCTTACTATTGGTATCAGATCTTAGGTTGCTCAACCTATGCATGAGAAACTGTAGGATTGCAAATGAAAAAGAAAAATAAATTTTATGTTTTCTAGTTATTTGGCCGGATTCCAATGAGGTTACCGGAAGGGAGTGGTTGACTTTTGGTCCCCGTCCATTTATGACCAATTTCCGGCCGGATGGTGTCCTGGAATGGTAGGTACAGAGCAGCCCAGATGCTGTTGTTATTCAGGTTATTTAGACCCAAAACGGGTGAAGAAGATGACGGGTTTGAGGGTCAATCTGAATCTGAATAGCCTTGCCCATTTTGTGCTGCCTTGTCCCAGCGCGTTCATGTCTTACCCGACGAGTTCTCCGAGTAAACTCATTGAGTTAATTCAGTGAGTTCTTGTTAATTCTAACTATCTGGTTCGACCAGACTATTTCACTATATTGGAAAATTTGATGGGTTGTTTCATGTCTCTATACATATTGGATTTTGATGAAACTTGCTACCTTGGAGTTTTTTGACCTCCTTAATCCATAAATGTGGGTTCCACACTCTAATTATGATTAAAACCTATGGTTCAGCCCCGATTCTGTAAAACCTGAAACTTTGACTAGCCAATTTAGGGGCTATCTAAAATCAATTGTTTTGACCCAAACTTTTTCTCACAATCTTATATTGGTCTTCTCAACTACATTCTGGTAAAATTTCATGAAGTTTGGAATTTATTTGATACAATTTTATTGGATTTAGAATGTATTGATCATGATTTTCCTTAATTTATCACTAGTGTTATTCTATTTTTCTTAATATTCATCCATGTAAATCCAAGTTATGATGAAATGATATATGTCAACTTGCCTCACCATAATTCTAAGTTATCATGAGATTGATTCAAAAATCATGCAAATTGGATAAATCTTGTAGTTGCTAAAGTGCTTAGATTTTGAAAATTTGTATGACGTTCAAGTGATTGGTAATTACTCATTCATTTAAATATTGACAAGTTGCATTGTGTTGCATCAAGATGGTGATCACATCCAAAGGTGGGTCATTATTTTGTGCAATCCAATGGGACAAGATGATTGATGTGAATGACATGGATAATAAGGATTTAAACCCAAAGGTTTAATTTCTTGGAAATTTATGATGTTCATATTGATTAATCTTGTGGTGATTTCTGTGACCATAAAAGAAAAATTTCTGTGACCATAAAGGAAAAAGAGAGCATTTGTATATTGTATTTTTGCCCAAAGGTGAAAATACAATGATACATTAACTATAACCATTAAGCTTTCAAGGTATACTCTTGGTTTTGTTTGATTGGTATTATGCATCTTACAGCATGATTTTGACTTAACATGCATAAGGAATTAAGATACAATATAGTAAGCATGTTTTCCTTTTTCTTTTCAGCCTTGAATACTGTTATGATTCTTAGCTATTTGTCCGGTATTGAGACTTTGGATTGATCAAACTTCTTTGACTAAAAAGAACAAATAGAAATAGTCTTGGCCATTCTTATGATTGATTTTGTCCTAATATTAGAGGATAAACCTCCAAAACCCACTGATCAAAGCATAAAAGAGGAAAAGGATAAACATGAAGATGGGTGAAAGCCAATCGTATTTGTTTGATGATAATGAAATTGACAATTTCAAAGAATATTAGAGATGGTATCCCAGAAGAAATAGTCATGAAGAAATATATATCTAGGGTTCAAGAGCAATTTGCTAGCTCCACTAAGGCAATTGGTAGTGCTTTGATGACACAATTAGTAAATTCGAAGTATGATGGTGTGGGTAATGTAAGAAAGCACATATTTCACATGGATGATCTTAGTAACCAAATGAAAAGCATAGAGATAAATGTAGATGATGGATTTCTCATCCTATTTATTCTGAATTCTCTTCCATTTCAAGTTGATCAACTAAAAGTCGCATATAATGCTCAAAAGAACAAGTGCAGCCTTAGTGATGTGATCCCCATGTGTGTATAAGAAGAGGAGAGGCTAATTCCATTTTCCTAGCCGCTGGAATAGATGTACAGTCATAGCGGCAATTCAGACGTTCCCTCTCTATTCCGATCAAGATCTCCCATTCAATAGTGTGTTGCTTCCCGATAGCCATTGTCATTCAAAGAAGAGAGACTTGTGTTAGTTCTGGAATCCAGCATCATCGTCCGGTTTCAGGCCAAAATCCCGAATCATGTAAGCTCTAGCCTTGATAATTTCTTTGTTATTTTTTGTTCTTCTTCCTTGTTAAGACTATTTCTCTTACATTCATGTAGCGCTTGATAATTTATTTTTTCTTCTGCAATTCCCATAGATGTGTAGTCAGGATCTGTTAATGTATAAAATTTGAATCAGCTACCCCCGTCGGCTCTGATTTTGACTTGGTTAGTCTTTATTGCTCATTGCCTCCAAATAGTTTGTTGATTTTGGATTGAGCTGCTGATAACTGTTTTTAGCGTATTTGGAATGCATCAAGTTATGTTATTTCTAGTAGTGGATATCTTTGATGTTGGAGCGAATAGAGACTACAAATCCGCAGCTCTAGCTAGGGAATTTTCTTAATGTTTAGTAAGAGAAGCCATCTCCATACTCATTCTGTGCTCTTGAAGGTTGGCAGCAATGCTTGTTCTCAATGTCGATGACTCGGTTACTACTAAGACTACAAACTTTGTCGATTAGGATTTCAATCTCATCACCATCTCCATACTCATTCTGTGCTCTGGTGGTTGGTGGCTGGTTGTTGTTGCAAATCCTCCTTAAGAGGTTCTAGCTTTCTTAGAAGCCATCTCCATCAAGCACTGCAGTGACCTGCCTCAAAGACAGTATATGGTGTTGGGAAGAAACCAAGTTTATACACAAACTATTTCTCTTACAAAAATAAAAATTTGTAGATATTCAAGTAGCACAATTCCAAGTAAGATATCAATCAAAAAAATTATAAGCCAAGTAAAGAAAGACACAATATTTAACGTTGAAAACCCCTCCAATGTGAAGGGTAAAAACTATGGGGCCAAGGAAACCCAACCAAAATCTCCACTAATAACTTGAGGTAACAATTACAGCAACTCAATCACCACAATATGCTCACAAATTTAGAGCAAATACAGATTCTCAAACATACACACGAGAATACCAAAAACTATGAAATGAACAGTCAAAAAAACTCACAAACGCGGTTATAGTTCAGGCCACAAAATAGAGACCTCCAGTACTCTAAATCAGATCTCGACCGTTCCGATCTTAGGTCTATAAGTTTCGAAAAGGCCCACCAAATTTCAGCCAAATCGGACCACAAATGACCCTTGATCAGAGTGATTGATGAAGACTGCCGCGAGATGTTTTCTTTTCCCGACTAGCTGCGAGTTACTTCTGTTCTACCTAAAATAACCGGTAATTCAGAACTCCGATCAAAGATCCAACCGTTCAGAATGAGGAAAACTGAATCATCCACCTAATGTCCAAATTTCAGCTCGATCAGATGGTGGATCGAAAAGTTCCGGCCGTTTGATGAACTCTGCATACTGAGAAATCTGCACAGTATTTCGATTTCTCTCTTTTGCTCTCTCTCTTCAACACGCCATGTAACCCTAGGTTTTTTTTTTTCTTTTGAAGACAAAAAGACAGTGGGCTAAAGAAGAATGAGCTTTAACATGGATCAATATCCCATAATGGACTAGACTCAACACATGGCACTGGGAGAGAAAGCTGAAGGCTGAAGGATTGTGGAAAAGGTTTCAAACCTCAAATATCATGAAATATGAGGAAGCAAATTATGTGGCCTGCCTCCATAAGAGATAAGACATGATTATGATTGACTACTCTACTCTTAACTGTCCACATCTCACTATATGTATAAAGAAAATCTGTCCACATCTCACTCTACTCTCTTTCAAAACATATTCCAAATTCCTCATTCTAATTTTCTGTATTTTTTAATATTATTAATTTTTGCTCTTAAAATTTCTCCCGCTATATTCTCTCTCATATTAATTACAAAACCATATTCCACCTTTTTCTCCTAAACTTCCACACCCCTTCCACTCTCCTTTCAAGAAAGATAATTAGATTACACTTCTCAACTATCCCACACCCACACGTTGTTAGCTTCTCCCAAGAGAACGAAAATTAATTTTTGTTAATTAAGGTTAGTTGGAAATTAATTTTGATAACTTATTATGGCGTATTTCATAATTCATTTTGATAAATTAGGTATTTTATTTTGGTAAATAAATTTTGGAAACTTTGTTAAATTAATAACATTTAGAAATACTACCAAAAATTAATTTTCAGTCAATTCATTTTTCTTGATTTTGGTCAATTAGTAGTTTACCAAAAAATACTAATCAATTTTCATAATTATCAAACAATAATTTTATTAATTTAATAACTTTAGTAAATTCATTTAGAAATAATAAATTTATGTAAATTATTTTTTGTAAGTTTCAAAATAAATTTTGATCAATTAATTTTTTCATTTTTTTTAAATTTTGTTGCATTCCCAATAACTGATTTTACTAAATTAATTGTTATTTAATTTGGTAAATTAGAGATTAAGAAAAAATTATTATTTTTGTAATTTATTAACGAATAATTTTTGTTAATTTTGGTAAATTACGAATTTAGGAAAGTGAAGTAACTTAGATAATTTGTATACTCTTTGTTAATTCCGCATACTAATTTACCTAAAATTTTAATTTTTGGTAAATAAATTTTGGTAATATTGGAATTTTTTGTAGTTTAATTATTGTAAGTTTGGTTATTTCAAAAATTAATTGTGGTAATTTAGGTAAATTAGTCTTGCAATTTTGTCAAATTTTGGTATATTCCCAAAATTAATTTCACTAAATTGATTTTTATTTACTTTGGTAAACTAAAACTAATAATTAACCAAAGATTATTATTTTTTCTAATTTATGAATAATTGGTTTCGGTAACTTTGGAAATTATTAATTTATTAATTTTGGTGAATTATTAATTTCTGAATGTTTTGATAACTTTTGTATATTATTTTTTTATTGTTCTGATTAATTTTTTATATTGGAAACTAAATTTATGATTCATTTTGTTATATAAATTTTGGTAATGTCATATGATAATTTTCCTAAAAAATTTATGTTTTGATAAATTATTTTTTGTAATGTTGGTAATTTTTGGTAATTTAGTTATTGTAATTTTGCTTATTTGGGAAATTAATTATGGTAATTTAGGTAAATCAATTTTTATAATTTTAGTAATTTAGGTGAATCTAATAATTAATGAAATACAACCTAGGAAATTTGTTGCTCTCATTAATTAGAACTTATTTGCGACTCAATTAGGTAGACAAAATATTTGGTTTTCATACTCTTGATAAGCATAATTTGGGTATAGAGAGTTTCATTTGATTAAAACTATTATTGTTTTTTTTTTTGAAAAATTGATAAGAGACCTACCACATCATCCATTTTCATCTAAAAGCATTAAAACTATCAAACTATTTATATAAAGTATATCAATGAACTAAAGATATGACATTATATGCCCATTTGGAATATCATATGGTTCCTTTTACTTCAATTTTTCTTGACAATTCCTGTGCATAGTACAGAACCTTACTAGTATGACAATAAACCAATTGGCGGTGGCTCAATTGGTAAATTCTTGATGAACATGCAATTTATCTATAATTTATGAGGTCTTTGCATGGATTATTATGTCAGTTTTATTTAATTTCACCCTAATTTAGTTTAATGCTAAGAAAATATTTCAGGGGTAATTAATCCAAGAAAAAGAAGGTTCGAAAAGACCAATTTCAGCCCAGCCCGGTTGTGGAAGCAAGAGAGCACACTTTAGCCCAAGAAGTATAAGTTGATTCCTTGAGAAAACCCAAGAAAAGAAAGCCTAGCAAAGAGTAAAATTCGGCCTAGCAGAGAAAGCCCATTCTCAGCCCAAAATAGCCTAGAATGTAGCTATCATGTGCTAAGAGGGAGCCTAAGTGCAGCCCAAAGAGCTAGGGGCGAAAACCCTTAGAAGACTTTCAAGAGAGAACTCTAGAAAGTTCAAAGAGGGGGTGTAATACACCCCATTCTAGAGGCTTCAAGAAGTGGCAAGAGCCCCCTTGAAAATCTATATAAGGAGGCCTCTAGAGGGGGGAGAGGTGTTTAATTGCTTGAGATCAAAGCTCTCCCACTCTTAGAAGTTCTAACACCTTGAAGAGAAGAGAAGAGAATAAGGGCTAGGCGCAAAGAGGAGAAGAAGAAGGGCTGAAGGAGTTCAAGTCAAGATAGGAAGAAGAGGTGAGTTCGAAATTTGGGGTTTTTTATTTAGAGATCTATTGTAATAATTTCATTCTAGTTTCATTTTCCTTTAATTCGAATTCATCTTTCTTATTGTAATTTTTTTTCTCCCTCTTCCATTCTTTCTTGATGTAATTAAGTTTGTAAAATTTTAGATCAGCAATCAATTTCTTTTTTATTCATTCGAATGGGTGTGAATTGTTCTTGAAGTTTCTTCAATAGGGGTTAATTGTAGAACAATCCAGTCAATTAAACTTTCAAAACTCATATCTGAATTCTCAGATCTGATATTGCAAGATCTGAATTACTTGAAAGAGAATTTAGATATGCAAATTTTCAGATTGACCGAATTGATCTAAGCTTGGAATTCTTAGAGTGCTTAAGAAAGACTCTAGGAATTCAGATCTACTATTTAAGAACTGAATTGGATGCAAGGTTAAAGATAACTTGCACAATTCAGTTGGTGATCAATTCAGATTTGAATTGATATCTTAGAAGTGTTTAAAGAAATGCATGCATGGGGATTAAATTCTTGCTAGAGATAGAAGAACCATCACTCATGCATAGGATGAACATGCGCTTGAGAGAGGCTGTTCAGGACCTTAGGGTTATACCAAACCAAGGCTCAATCATGATCTATTCGAATGATTCAATTTGATTGATTACTGAATTTTGAGATTGACATTAACTGCTTACTCTTCTAACCTGAATTGAAGGCAATTGAACCAATAATTTAGATAGATTTTAGTTTAAGATTTTTAGCTCTTGAATAAAGTTTTGATTTATTGTTGAGCAGATAAGATAAGAAGTACCCAATTTAGTATTGGTAATTGTTTCCTAAATCCTCATGGGAACGATACTTTATTCACTACTTTACTACTTGAACGGCTAGTGCACTTGTTAGTATCACAATGAGCCACACCAATTCTCTAACTAATTATACCAGAGACTTGGGATCAAATCCCAATATCACTAGGGTGGAAAGGGGTTCATGGGTACGGAGACATGAAGCAAGAAGAATTTGACAATAAACCTATTCATTCTTTTAAATGATATCCAAAAAACACTTGACCAATCAACTGGAGTCATAGGCTTGATAGCGAATCAGGTGTTATTTACCAAAATTCATGGATGGGCTTTGATTGATCAAAACTCTTTCCATACCATATCTTTTCCATATCATAGATTTTCTCATAATGATATGATTGCATGTTGTACGTTATATATCATGTTTCAAGGTCACCAAAACGCAAAACGTTTTGATAGGTTCAGACATTACTATTCATCTTAATATATTTATTTATAAATTTGTATATATGTTGAAAACTCTAGTAAGACTTTGGAAGTTTTAATAGGTTCAAACGAAAAAAAAAATTAAATGAAAAAGCATCCCATATTGAAAATTCAATATGGGTGTCGGGGCATAAGGGGGCGATACTAATCAATAAGCATAGAACACATTGCATCTCAAACTAAAGATTAAAAAGAATAAGCATAGAAGACACTTTTATTAACTTTAACGTCCACATGCAATCCAAATAACTAATTGGATAAGTTAATTAAATAGTAATAATAATTATAATTAATTAATCAAATTTAAGCACAACAAATCAAATTTACATACATAAATAACTAATAAAAGTGTTATACCTAATAAAAATAGTATAGATAATTGATTAGTCCAAGATGATTAATTAATTAGCAAATTAAGTACTTAATTAAATTAAGTGATTAATGGTTATTAAGGTTAATTAGGTTAACCACGGTTAATCAACATAACTAAAATTAATTGTGCTAATTAAGTGAGTTAAAGTTAAATAAGCTAATAAGTAAATTAAACTAACTAATTAAATCAAGTTATTAATTAAGTTAATTTGGTTAGTTAGGATATAAGATAATTAAAACTAATTAGATTAATCAAGTTAATTTATGTTTATTAAATTATGTAATCTATCTCTTTTAATTAACTCTAACTTGGTTATTAGGATAGTTTAATATAAAAGCAATTTATGTAAATAAGGTTAGTGAAATAATAACATCAATAAAACAATACATTAACTCAAGTAACCAATCAATTTTAACTCTTTAAAACTTTCACCTCTCATCAGTAACTCACCTTTAACTCTCTTTTCTCTTTCTCGTTAAATCCTTCCATTAATTCTCTCTCCCAATAACTCACTCCACGAATTTTAAGTCTTTTTTGTATTTTATTTTTCTTTTTTCCTTTTCCTTTTATTCTTTCTCCTCTCCTCATTAATCTAATAAACTAAAACCATTTTTATTAGGGTGAAAGTTTCAATCTGACCTGTGCTTGGGTCCACATCAGACCCACAAATTTCAAGGCCAACATGGACCCAACCCGACCCAACCCATAAATTAATAACAGTTTAAAAATTAGTCAATAAAAATATTATAAATAGTTAAATCACCTAAAAATAATGAGAGAAAGAGGGAATTCTAAGACATAGGGCTCATCCCTTCCATCATCAACCCATTTTGGCATATTTCTATAAGCCTTTTCCATTATTAGCCTATTGTATTCCACACACACACACACACACACATATATATATATATAGATAGATAGATAGATAGAGAGAGAGAGAGAGAGAGAGAGAGAATTTATTTGTTTTATATATAGGAATGGAAATGGGGTAGGTTCAAGGTGGAGATCATACTCTCCATCCCCAATCCTGACTTTGAAATAAATCCCCATCCCCAACCAATTATTTTCTTTTAAAATAGGTCTAGCTCAAATCTACACCAACCCTCCACATAATGTGGACAATAGGACTCTATAAATGGATTGGATTCAAATTAGATCCAATTGCATCCGCATTCGTATCTGGTTATTATATCAAGTTTGGATTATCTTTAGATTTAATCCGCAACCATCTTATTGTGTTTAAAATGATCAAAAAATTGAAAAAGTTTTCAAAAACCAATTATTTTTAAAGCATATATGTATAATAAATGTATATAAATATAAAATATTAAATCTATCAATTAGAAATTTTATATAACTATACATAATATATATGTATACATAATTATACTACACAATTTTTTATTGGATTTAGAGTCAAATTGCCTATTGGATTTTTTTGGAGTGCATTGATAGCCCTAGTGAGTAGGGCCCAAGCTAACCCCTAAGCTCAACTTGGAAGCTATATACATATATATTTAGATGAAAAATTATTTAAAATATATAGATAGAAATTTGTATGGTGAATTAAAATTAAATAAAAATTTTAATTTATAAAAAGATTATAGTTTTATAACTAACTCAAGCAAGTCTATCCCTATCCCAAGCCTTTGACAAATATTGTTAGGCTTGGGGTGTGGGCTGGTCTGAGCTAGTCAACCTATAAAATTGTCAATATACTATCAAAATCTGGCCCAAGATCTTTTATGTTTTTTATTCATTAGGTTACACAATGGGGGTAGCCCATCCCCCATAGCTCTTTTGGGTTCAATATTAATAATTTTTATCTAAAAATAATCAAAAAGCCAAAAATAATGCATTCATGGGTCGTGCTCAATTTGGTTCAATCTAATTATGAATGTCCCATTGCTCTTAGGGGTGCAACTTAGGGGGCTGGGTTAGGTTGAGGATCAACCAAAGCCTAACTCAAAGTCTTAAACCTCAAGCTCGGGCTTAGATTAATTTAATTATGACTAAAAAAGTTAATCTATAGATTAATGCAATTAGGACACAACCTAACTTTATATATTTACTAATATTTAAATATTTTAATTATTTAATTAACAGTTAAAAAATTACAACATTTAATCATTAATAAAGTAAAGTAAATAAAATAGAACATTGATGGATAATATGAAAAAATAATTATTTTATTAAGTAATTAGTGATAATTTGTTATTTTTATTAAAAATTATTAATATAATTAAGGGAAAATTCCCGATTAGTATCTTGTACTTTGGGCCTAGTGCCACTTTGGTCCCTGAACATTAAAATGAAACAATTCAATACCTGAACTTTCAAAACATGACAATCCAGTACCTACTGTTAACTAGTTGTTAACCAGCCATTAAGTGGCATTTGAAAAAGACACACATGCCCTTTGAGTGTCATCTAATATTCTTTATCAACCATCCAAACATTGACAAAAAATTAACTGTCTCAAATCCTTGCCTCTTCTATTCAAGAAAGTTGGCAAAGATTGGGACTGTTAATTTTTTTGTCAACGTTTAGATGGTTGATAAAGAAAATTAAATAACACCTGAAGGACATTTGTGTCTTTTTCAAATGACTAAATGACTAAATTATTTTTATAACAAATTACTAAAATAAAGATTAATTATTTTAAACAACATTGCATTTCTTCCTTTTCAGTTGTTTTACTTTTCATTAAAAATGCATGAATCCCTACTAATATCGAATAAAGCAACAAACATTCATAATTATAAATTTGTAATTAGTGAATGTCACTTGTTACACACAAAAAGGCCAATCACGTGGTTAATCCACTAACTTTAACCATGTACACTTTTATCAGTGTTATTAAGGCTCAGTTCGAAAGGAGTACAAGTATTTATTTGCACTGTATTTTGTACTCTTTCCAAACTGAACCTAATTCAGTTAAAAAAAATGAATGTAAGGAAGCTATAATAAATGAATCCAACTATTCACGCCTCAAGGTATACTTTAAATGGGTGGCATGTACCCGTATTAAAAATGGGTTGAACGTGACCCAGTTTCGTTGTCTTCTCCACCCGGTACAGAAAAATGGGTCCATCGTTTTTGTTCATGCATTTCATACTCTCCGCCACAGTAAACAAATCATCCAGCCACACATTCTATAGACACTGAGTCGTCTAGATAGACTATCAGCCATGAGCTCGGATTCAGTGGACCCTTCGGTCCACAAGATGCGTGCACCCTCCAATAAATTTTAAACAGGCTTGTACTTCTAGCAGGAAAACTAACGGGATTCTTGTCTTAACGACGAGTTGCATGGTTGAATCGAGCATTCAAAGCTTTAAAACAAAGAAAATCTATTCCCTTTTGACCGGGTAATCAAACAAACAAACTTAACTACCCCTCTATTATCTGAAATCCTCTTTGCTCTTTCTCATCTAAACCCTAGTCTTTAACTAGACCACTGGTAGTGGTAACTGGCGGTCGCTGGCCTGTGCATCTAATACCAGAAATTGAACTATTAATACTCCAACATTTAGTTTCCACAGACTGGTCCAGCTAGAAATTAATTTGTTTTGTTCAGATTGATTTCAGCATTTTGCACAGGAGTTCAGATTGAATGTTCAGGAGATTTTTTATTTATTTTTTTTTAAGCTTTTAATACTCTGTCCAATCAAGAAACTCGCTGTTAAGATAAAAGTTCCGTCAGTTTGCCTGTTAAGTGTCATAAGCTGACATGTTTAAAATTTATTGGAGGGTGCATGCTTCCCACCCTTTAAGCTGCATTTGGAAATAATGCAAATAAGTGTGAATGCAAATATGTAGAGTGTAAAATGGTTTATATAAATTGTAAAATTGGGTTAGTTTGCACTCACAAATTTATCTTCTTGACAAACAGACTTTTATCTGTAATGGATGCAAACATAAATCCCAATAAAGCATATGTTTTTTTTTTTTTTTTTATCAAAAGCCCACTTGAATGCATTCTTTTTTATTGATGTACTTTTACATCTTATTATCAATGTAAATATGCATTGGTCTGTCATTTGTCAATCCATAAATGTAATATTCCAAACACATGCAAAAATGAACTAGAGTGCAAATTTATCTTGAACCGGGATTTACACTCCATTTGTATTTGATGTAGCGCGATCTAGTTGCTCCCTGCTGGAGGTGACTTGGCTTCCAATTAGACAACGGACTTGGTTGATCTGCAAAGAGAACGATCAGAGAACCCGAGGTGACTGGCTTGGTGAGGTCGCTCTGATGCTTAAGTTAGTATACTTGTTGTGAGCTGAAATAGCTTAAGAATGTAGAGAGCTAGAGAGCAGAGAAATCACGCGTACCTCAACCCCCCGGGGTTGGAACCTTTATATAGCTGAGTCCTCGCGGGTTTTGCGGATTGGTTCCAGGATCTTCGTCACGGATAACGTCGTCAACTGATAAGGCTTATCAATTTCGCCCGAATCGGGCGGGGAGGAGATAATGCTAGCTATTACGCGAAGTGATCCCGGGCGATTCGAAATCCATTGGAGGGATTTCCGGGGTCACCACGTAGTAGTCCGAAGTTGGTATCCCCGAGCTGATGCTTTTAGGTTCCGAACTGAATTAAATGCCGAAGTGCTTTGGGATCGAAGTGAGCTATTGTGATCTGGTACCGAGGTGATCTCCTCCGAAGTGTCCCAAGGTCTCCTTATCCCTAGGTAATTGAATATCCGAGCTCGGTCTACTGCGAACTGGTCGTGTTAGGCTGAGTTGTCATCTCTTGGTCAAGTTGTGTCCACGTGTCCCCTCTTTTACTAGGTCGGGCCAAATCACCCTTCATCAATTGCCCCTACTCCCCGAGCCAGGGGTCTTGACCTGGTGCGAGGAGTTCATGACGAGTCCAAGTTGATTTGGCCCGAGGTCCAGGCGGCTTGTCGGGCGAATCGCTGGTCGGACCTGTTTGGCTACCCGGCTCAACCAGGAATAACCCAGGTCGCGTCTAGCTTACGTGCGGACATCAAAAAATGCGCTAAACCGATTTCAACCTCGGGGGTCGTGCAACCGGTTTTCCTAGGAGCCGTTGGATTGCTTCGATCTCGACCATTGATTTTTGGACATAGGGGCTATAAATAGGGGACCCAAGACTCAATTTCTTCACCACAAATTCGTTAGCCTTCGATCTGAGGTCGCGTTCAAGTTCCTTAGCTCAGTTCTTCCAGTTCGGTGTCTTCTTTCAGTTTGGTCTTTCCTTGGTGAGTCTTCACTAGCTCTCCTTTCTAATTCAGTTGTCATTTCCATTTCTAGTTTTAGCTTTGATAGTCTCCTAGATGGGGGCAGTGAATCCGCTGGGGCTGAGGTGGGTTCCTCTGCTCAAGTCATAGATCGCCTTACCGAAGAAGCTACTTCGGGTCAAGAAGCGGTCTGTAGTCCTCCTGAGGTGGAATCACCTCGGGAGGCACGAGAGGCCTCCGGTGGTCTGGCGTCCACCTCGCACCAAGGTCGACAGCCAAATAACTTTGGCCCATCGACGATGACAGCGGACAAGCTCCAGGCCTTAGTAGCTCGGTATAGGCTTCCGAGCGACCTTGTCTATAGTCTTCCGATAGGTAACTTTCCCTGGGAGCAAGGTCACGACGAGATCGTGATCTTCGAGGAGCAGCTCGCAACTGGTCTTCGCCTTCCACTTCACCCCTTGATCGTCAAAGTCATTAAACTTTTTAACATTACCATAGATCAGTTGCACCCGAACTCCATCCGCAACTAGTAGGAACCATCTCGCTCTTCCACGACTATAACCTGCCCCTTGATCTTGATATTTTTTCTTCTATCCTTTCAATAAAGAAGAATTCATGTGTTCTACCCGAGCACAGACGGACTTACTACTTGTCCCCACGTTCGGGCTACAAGCTCTTACACGAACTCCCAAACAAGGTCCCGGCCTGGAAAAGGGGCTACTTTTTGGTCTGTAACATTGAGGGGTGGCCTTTCCCGACCCACTAGAGGGCGGCCATCCAAGATCCCGGTGTCAGGCTAGACTTGAAGACAAGGGAAGCGTTCCAGTCCTGGGCGAAGCTTGGTCTCAAGTTCGCGGACTATGTGACCGAAGAAAAGCTCATGCAGGCCGTTCTGAGTCCTGGTAGGTCGTCACTTTTGTGTTGCCTTTGTTTTGTTTCAATACTGTTTTTGACGTTTTGTTTTTGTTACAGCAACCACGAAACTTCCTGCGAATGAACTTCTTGGCATAATGAAAGAGAAGAAGAAGCGAGCTTCCAAAAGAGCTCACGTCGAGTCTCCGCAAGCTACTGTCCCTGAGCCCGAGCAGCCTTCCGCTGCACAACCTCTAGTGATCGATCTGGTCAAGGAGAAACCAAGAAAGGTCTCCCCCCCCACGCGCGCACGCGCCTGAGGAGGCATCTTCGGAGCCCGCCCCTATAGCTACCACTTTTTCGGGCAGCGAGGGGGCAGTTCGAAGCATCCTGACTCCGAAGTACAGCCTCCTCAAGAGCAAGAGCGCGGTGTATGCAGAGGAGGTTGCTAACTGGGCTGAGCTGTCGATCGCTCAGCTCGGAGCTCGAGCGGATACCCATTGTATGGTGGTAAGTTCTGTCCTTACGCCTTCAGTTCTATAGAGAACTTTTCTTGTACTAATTGTTGTTCTTCTCTTGTAAGGTGAACTCCGCTATACATGCTCTGATGTACCAGTCCGAACTGCACCTGAAGCGGGCTCTTGCCGCTGAGGCCTCGTCTCATGAGGCTCACACCGAACTAAACCTGGCCCGCAATGAAAATAGCCAGCTGAAGAAGGATGCGCGGGCTTAGAAATAATTGATTACACTATTGATGTCCAAGAAGGAGGAGCTCGTGGGGTAGAACGCGGCGTTAAAGCGTGAGGTAGAGAACCTCGAGGCCCTCGTGAAGGAGCGAACTGAGATACTCCTTCAGGTAGTAGAGGAGGCCAAAACCAAGGCCGTCAAGGAATATAAAACCTCGAATGGAGGAGTTCCGTGGAGAGTTGATCGAGGCGGGGACGGAAGGCTATCGCAAGGGATTCAAGCTTAGTAGATGGCTGACCTGGCATGAATTCCCATAGCTCGACCTGAGCGCAATCACTACTTCGAGGGTCATAGATGAAATGGATGTCGAGGCTGCCGAAGATCCGGACTTTGAGGCAGAAAGTGACAATGAGCTGCTCGGCAGCATGGAAGAGGCTGGGGCTGATGAGAATGTGGACCCCCTACTAAAGCCTCGAACAGGGACGAAGACCATCCAGGTGAATAGACTCCCTTATCTTTCGTATTGTATACCCTGGGCCTCCGAGCTCGGTCTATAGTGAACTCTTTCTCCTTTTTTTTGTACCGAACTCTTATATTAATGGAATACACTTTTGACTTGTCTTTCTGTTCAAAAATGTTCCAAATGCAAACTCCCTTACTGGCAAACTAACCAAATAGGAGTAGATATAGGTTACCCCGAACTACTGAGCTACTGAGCTGGAGAACAAGTAAGGGTAACCGAAAATAGAATCCTCAAGTGGTTACCCCGAACAGTCGAGCTAGCGAGCTGGACTACTAATAGGGGTAACTTCATATAATGTTCGCCGAGGTGAGCGGACATTGTAGGGTATATACCCGACCTGTCTGCGCATGGGCTACTCACTTTGATGTCGGTTGTCCATTAGAGCTAGTGGGTTCAACCTGTTATTATACGCCGAACAGGGCTAGACGTCGTAGGGTTTATACCCAAACTGTCTATGGCTTAGGCATTGGGGGATGATTTGCCTATGCTGAAAAGGCGACTAGGACTTGTCTGCCCATGCGGAGGAGGCGACTGAGACTTATCTGCCCATGTTGAGGAGGCGATTGGACTTGTCGTAGTGTAGAGATCTTATGTCAGCTCGGCACCATGGCCCTTGGGCTTCTGGGAGTAACTTGCAGTCCTCTCTCTAGTTCGGCGATCACAGGTAGTATCGTCTCAGGTTGCCGATGTTCCACGATCGGGGCACTTGTTTCCCTTCCAAGGTCTTGAGCTCATACGTACCTTCCCCGAGTACCCGTCTTACTCGATACGGACCTTCTCAGTTCGGTCCGAGATTACCGACACCGGGCTCAGGTACCATAACTTTCCTAAGAACCAGGTCGCCGACATGGAAGTGTTGTTTCTTGACCCGGGCGTTATAGTACCAAGCCACCCTTTGCTGGTATGCTGCAGTCCGAGTGTATGCTAGGTCCTGTACTTCTTCCACCAGGTCAAGGTTGGTACGCACCTCGATCTCTGCTGGGATCACCGCTTCTGTGCCATAGGTGAGGTTGAAGGGGGTCTCACCCATGGCGGTCTTGACGGTAGTCCGGTAGGCCCATAGCACACTGGGCAGTTCGTCTACCCACAGTCCTTTAGCTCAAGCTAAGCGAACATTTAGTCCATAGAGTATGGCTCTGTTGGTGACTTCCGCTTGCCCATTTGCCTAGGGGTGTGCCACCGAGGTGAAGTTTTGTTGTATCCCCATCTTGACACACCAATTTTGGAACTTGATGTCTTCGAACTACTTTCCGTTGTCGGAGATGAGTACCCGAGGTAGCCCGAACTGACATACTATATTCCTTCAAAAGAAATTTTGTATGTTGCAGGCTGTGATCATCGTTAGGGGTTCCGCTTCCACCCACTTCATGAAATAATCCACTACTACCACCAGAAATCTCCTCTGTCCTGTTGCTGGCGGGAATGGGCCCAGAATGTCGATTCCCCACTATGCGAAGGGCCATGGGCTGGTGAGATATTTGAGGTCGGCAGCAGGTCGGTGGTGGATGTTGGCATGCCTCTGACACTTATCGCACTTCTTGATGAACTCGAGTGCGTCTGCCATCATTGTGGGCCAATAGTACTCCTGTCGCAGTGCCTTCTGAGTGAGAGCCCTGCCCCCCAGGTGTCCGCCACACAAGCCCTCATGAGTGTTGCGGAGAACGAGCTCGACCTCTGATGGTCGCAAGCAGCGCAAGTAGGGGAGCATGAAAGTCCGATACAGTTGTCCGTCTATAATGACGTACTTGGCTAATTGGCGCTCTACCCTTCGGGCCACATTGCGATCTGCAGGGAGGGTCCCGTGAAGCAGATAGCTCGTGAGTGGGTCAATCCAGCTCGGCTCTGCTTGTACTACAGGAGCGACCTCTCCTGCCCCCCCGAGAATGCTAGGCTGAGGTAAGTCCTCTATGTACACTGTCCTCATTGTGTTACTGCTTATGCTGGCTAACCGGGACAAGGCGTTGACCTCAACGTTCTCGGATCTCGGGATCTGCCTGATGAAATACGATAGGAAGCCGCATAGAACTTCTCCGATATTGACCAAATAAGCAGCCATGGTGGGGTCGCGGGCTTCATGCTCGTCGTTGATCTGGTTGACCACGAGCTAGGAGTCGCTGCAGATGATGAGATGTTTAGCCTTTACTTCTTTCGCTAAGGTGAGCCCGACTATTAACACCTTGTACTCTGCTTCGTTGTTGGACACGGCGAATCCGAACCGGAACGCGTATTCCAGTTTTACCTCGCTTGGACCGTACAGGATTATACCTGCTCCACTTTTTTGCTGGTTGGACAAGCCGTCAACATGGAGGATCTAGGGCTCCTCGTCCCAGGTCGGACTTGCTTGAATCGGGATTGGTGCCGCACTGGTTGATGCTTCCTCCGTGTGCCTGAGCTCGGCCAGTTCGGGGGATGCGGTGTTGAACGTGCATTCTGCAACAAAATCGGCTAAGGCTTGGGCCTTAATCGCCGTTCGAGGTTCGTACCGGATGTCGTACTCACTGAGTTCGATGGCCCATTTCGTCAGTCTACCAGACACATCGGGCTTGAGCAGGATTTGCCTTAGAGGCTTGTTGGTGAGGACGACGATGGTGTGGGCTTGGAAGTAGGGTCGAAGCTTCCAAGCTGCTATGACTAATGCATACGCCAGCTTCTCGATCTCTGGGTACCTTGTTTTGGCATCCTGCAAAACCTTGCTGACATAGTAGATGGATCGTTGGGCCCAATCTACCTCTTTTATTAGTACCGAGCTGACTACCTCGTCGCTCGCGGAGAGGTACAACTTTAAAACATCTCCCTCCTCGGGTCGGGTCAAAACTGGGATACTAACTAGGTATCTCTTCAGCTCGTCGAAGGCAAGTTGATATTCTGCAGTCCATTCGAAGTCCTTGCTTTTCTTTATGGCCTTAAAGAAAGGCAGCCAGCAATCTGCCAACTTAGACATGAAGCGGCTCAGAGCAGCTATCCTGCCGTTCAGTCTCTGAACCTCCTTTATTTTGCAAGGTGGTCTCATATCTAAGATGGCCTTTATTTTTTTGGGGTTGGCTTCGATGCCACGTCGGTTGACTATGTAGCCCAGGAACTTACCCGAGGTGACACCGAAGACGCACTTATTGGGGTTTAATTTCATGTTAAATTTATGCAAAATTTCAAAGACACTTTGTAAATCATTTAGTAAAAAATTTGAAAGTTGGGTCTTAATGACCATGTCATCTACATAGCATTCTATTTACAAGTCTTTGAAAGGTCACCCCGACATTCTTTAGTCCAAAGGGCACAATCTTATAACAATATAGTCCTACCTCGGTTATGAAGGCCATTTTTTCTTCATCGGCAGGGTCCATTTTAATCTGGTTGTTTCCCAAGTACAAGTCCAAAAAGCTCAGCAACTCATGCCCTGAGGTCGCGTCCACTAGGCAGTCGATCTTGGGCAGCGGGTAGACCTGTTCATGGGCCGGGCGGCCCGACGGGCCGGCCCATCCCGGCCTGGCCCCCGGACGGGCTTGAACAAGTATATGGGCCCGCGGGCTTAACCTCGGGCCAAAAATCCCGGCCCGCAATAAATTCGAGCTAGGCTCGGGATTTGCCAAAATAGCCTGGCCCGAGCCCGGCCCGGCCCGACCTATACTTAAACCTAAATAAAACCCCTAGTCGAGACATCTATGTCTCTTCCCATTCTTTTTTTCAGCCAACCCTTCATCTCCAATCTCCAGTTCTCCACATCCTCCACACTGCACAGTTCTCATCCTCACACTCTCAGGCAGCCACAACCGGCGAGGCGGCGAACGTTCACTGGCGCAACAACTCCGGCGGCGGCGGTGAGCTCTCTCTCTCTCTCTCTCTCTCTCTCTCTCTCTTTCTTTCTCAAACGCGAACTGATCAAGTGATCATTGTCAAAATCGCAAGTAAAGCTCGCAGCTCACAGACCACAGTCATCGATTCACCGCGAACTCTTCGGCGAATACAATCACCGGCGGCAGCGATGAGTCCTCTTTACCATTTTATTCTATAACAATCTTTAGTGTTTACTGTTTTTATAACTGTTGGTCCTGCTGAAAAGAACAAGGCAGAACCGCAGAATGGCTTGTTTCTTCCTAAGAACTTGTTAGTGCTTGAAGCAGAAACGTCAGGAGACTCAGAAACGTCGGGCTTCGGGCTTGGGCTCGGGCTTCCGGCTTTTTTGTCAGGGCCGGGATCGGGCCCAAGTTCTAGGCCCGTTGGTCGGGCCGGGCTCGGGCTCGGACCTATCATTTTTCCGTTAATGCAGACTAAAAGCCCGACCCGAGCCCGGCCCGGCCCGGCCCATGAACAGGTCTAGCAGTGGGAAACAAACCATTGGGTAGCCTTTTTTACTAGAACTGGGTTAGCTACCTAGCTCGGGTAATGGACCTCCCTCATAAAATCGGCCGCTAAAAGTTTCCCGACCTCTTCGTCGACTATCCTTCAGCACTCCGGGGCGAGGTTTCGTTTTTTCTATCTAATAGGCTTGACTGAGGGATCAGTGTTTAGCTTATGAGTTAGGACTTTGGAATCTATACCTGGCATTTTTGCCGCAGACAATGTAAATACATCTAAATTTTTAAATAAAAAACATACCAGCTGGGAGTGGAGCGGTTCGATGATCGAAGCGCCGATCTGGAGAGTCTTAGCTGGATCTTCTGTTGAGACTAGGATGTGAATCGTCTCTTCTATTGGTGTAGCTCGCTCCTCGGCATACTCCGCAGGTCGCTCGAGCTCGATGTCAGCCATTAGTTTGGCTTTCCCCTTGAGGGCGGCAACGTAGCATTTGCGAGACTCGATCTGTTTGCCTCGCACAACCCCTATTCCATAGTCCGTAGGGAACTTCATCGCCAAGTAGTAGGTGGATACTACTGCATGTAGGGCATGCATAACGGGCCGACCTACTATGGCGTTGTATGGGGATGGAGTCGTGACCACTAGGAAAGTGTGCTCGAACCTTACAATGTTGGGCCACTAGTCGCGACCTCTAGTTCGCGAACCAAAGCTCAACCTATTGCCAAGGTGCAGCCCACGATAATGGATCCGCCAGTAATCATGTTGATTACTTTGCGGATCGGCCTTTCTTCTGGTAACTGTCTTGGCGACTACTCACTCTATCTTCTACTGGATTCGGGAGCATTTCTCCTTTGCTTCCCCTACCGGTCTATTTGGTGGTCAGCTTGATTCCTATCTTCTTTTTGTATGAAATTTTTTAGATAACCGCAACGAATGAGCTCCTCGATCTCGTTGCGGAGGTTTCTGCAATTTTCTGTACTGTGTCCATGGTCTTTGCGGAAGTGACAATAGACATTTCTGTTTCTGGTGGCAGGATCTCCCCTCAACCGAGGTGGCCACTTCACATAGGAGGAGTCTTTGATCGCCATAAGAATTTTTCCTTGCTTCGCGTTGAGGGGTGTGTAGCTCGTCCTTTCAACCAGTGAAGGGAGATTGGCTTCCAGACTTGTTTCCTCCCCTAGTCGAGGACTTGCTTTTTCTTCGTTTATTGCCACCATTACTTGTGTTGTCACCTTCTCTTTTTCTCTTTTCTACTGGATTTTCAGTCTTCTGGTTCATTTCTTCCTCGGTCCCAATGAACTGATCAGCGAGCTTGAGGAATTTGGTGATGTCTTTAGGCTTGTTGGCCACTACATGCCACTTGAATTCCCTGTGGGTTATACCTTTCTTCGCTGCCGTGAACCTCACTACTGGATCTAGACTGGGGATCTGTAAGCAGGTGTCATTGAAGCGTTTAATATTGCTTTTGATAAACTCCCCTTCTCTTTGGACTACGTTGAGGAGGCTTTCTTGGAACCTCGGGCACTTCTTGTTGGTAATGAAGTGCGAGGTGAACATCTCTACGAACTGCGCCTAACTTCTAATTGTTCCTGGCATGAGGTTCCGATACCATGTGCGAGCTACTCCTTTAAACGTGGTCGAGAAGGCTATGCACATGTAGGACTCGTCAACCCTAGCTAGGTGCACCTGGGACTGGAAGGAGTCCACATGGTCATTTGGATCGAAGGATCCATCATACTTGTCGAGAGGCGGCATTTTAAAGTCCTTCGGCATCGGGTCGCCAGGAGCTCGGAGGACAGAGGGGAGCAGTCTTTGTGGCTGTTGAGCTCGCCTCCTCTTTACCCTTTACTTGCTCTGGCTGGTTGGGCCTAACAAGCTAGCTATTCTGAGTTGTGGTTCTGCGTGCCTTGCAACGCTTTCACTGCTGCTTCTTGATCGGTTCCGCATTGGTGTTGCTAACCTTTGTGTGGTCGGGAACTATTTTGGCGCAGAGTGGCTCTGGATGCTGAGGCTGACTGCCATGGACGGAAGGGCCTCGCCTTGAGTTCGTGGCCAGAACCCCAAACCGGTTTCCTGCAAGCGAACCTTCTTGATGCGAGAGCCAAGGTAAAATAGCCCTGGCAGGTTGAGTATCTCCAGATCTGCTTCCACCGTTGCCCTGTGAAGCGGGCATAGTGACCTGTCCATCCCTCCTGCCGTGAGGCGAGACTTGGCTCTCAAGAGGAGGTGGAACTTGGGGAGTCTCGCATCGGCGGGAAGAGCGAGTGTTCTGCATACGAGGCTGATTTGGCTATACTGCTGGGTGCCGAGGTGGGGCCGACTGCTGATTTTGCTGCAACAGAGGGAATTGTTGTTGATATTGTTGCTGATAGAACTGATGGAAGACTTGCTGCTAATAGTGTTGGAATTGCTAGACCTATTGCATTTGGACCTGAATGGCCTACACGCAGTGTACCAGGTCATTGAACTAGGCTTGCCCGACTCCAGGGAGAACCACAGATGGTTCAACGAAGGTCGCGCCAACTACAGGAGGGAGAGGCGCATTTACCTGTGCAGTCGCTTGGGGCATGGTCAACATTGGGACCACAGCCGCGATAAGCAGTATGGTGAACTGACCGGTGCAGACAGACGGGAACTGAGGCTATCCCCCGGAGATGTTCATTTCAGTGTTTTGTCCGGCATTGCTGGAAGATGCCATGGATTCGAGTTTGTTACTGATGGTGGAAAAGGCTTTCTATAGCGTTTCCCACAGACGATGCAAAATGATGTAGCACGATCTAGCTGCTCCCTGCTGGAGGTGACCTGGCTTCTAGTCAGACGACGGACTTGGTTGATCTGCAAGAGGACGATCAGAGAACCCGGGGTAACTAGCCTGGCGAGGTCGCTCCGATGCTTAAGTTAGTAAACTTGTTGCGAGCTGAAATAGCTTAAGAATGTAGAGAGCTAGAGAGTAGAGAAATCATGCGTACCTCATGCCCCCGGGGTTGGAGCCTTTATATAGTTGAGTCCTTGCGGGTTTTGCGGATCGGTTCTGGGATATTCGTCACGATGAGATCCGTTGCTTCGTTAATTAAGGGATAACGTCGTCAACTGATAAGGCTTATCAATTCTGCTCGAATCGGGCGAGGAGGAGATAATATGCGGAGTGATCCAGGGCAGTTCGGAATCTATTGGAGAGATTTCCGGGGTCACCACATAGTAGTCCGGAGTTGGTATCCCCAAGTTGATGCTTTTAGGTTCCGAACTGAATTAAATGCCGAAGTGCTTTGTGATCGAAGTGAGCTGTTGTGATCTGGTACCGAGGTGATCTCCTCCGAGGTGTCCTGAGGTCACTTTATCCCTAGATAATTGAATATCTGAGCTCAGTCTACTGCGAACTGGTCGTGTTAGGCTGAGTTGTCATTTGTTGGTCAGGTTGTTAGACAGTTTTGTATGCCCTTAGCTCCAATCAGTTTGATGTACTTATGACATTTATTGTAAATGAATAAAGTGCATACTTGATTCATGTTATGTGGTGTGTTTCTATGTAATACCCTTAAAACCGGACACTTATGAGACTTGTGTTGGTTTAGAACGTTCACAGCCAGTGGGTCGGTCTGGGGAGACCTATCCTGATGAGGCTGACACTGATGTGCTGCAAAGTCGGTTGGGGTGGCCTGTCTTGCCACTAGGGTGAGACCCGAGGTACATGCAGTATGTGATCAGCTTGAGACCTTAAACCGGACTAGAATTCCAGTATTGCCCTGGACCTTGGCGATTAGTGGGCAAAACTAGAATGTTACACCTGACCCCTAGACTCGATTATGGTACCGCACGGGGTGGCAGATTAGGCCATCTTTGATATGCCAATCAGTGAGACCCTTAGAGGGGGTGGCAGATTAGGCCATCTTTGATATGCCAATCAGTGAGACCCTTAGAGGGGGTCAAAACCTGGATATGTTGAGATGGTTCATGAACCCATCTGAGTGGGTGATCATAGTGATAGGATCAGCCCCTTTGTCGGACAAAGGTAATGATCGGGGAAATGCACTCTCTCTGATGGAAACCAAAACTGCCGATAGTTGATTTCAATCGTTGAAATTTTGTTTTGCAAAATATATTTATGCGATATAATATATATTATAGGTTTCCAAAATTGTTTGCAAAAAGTTTTAATCCCCAGGGTCCATGTAAGAGGAGAGTACACCACTGTACCTTGCAGTCGGGGGAGAGGTCCACCCTTGTCGGGCAGTGTTTGATCATTATGGGCTGAAAGGTTAAGTGCAAGGCCATTGAGGGTTAAACCTGATGGGCTAATCTTGCATCTGCCCACAATCCTTGGGTGTTACAAGGTGTCTTGGCCCAAGGTCCACTTACTGTAAGTGTTGGGCCCATAGAGTCCATATTGATGGGCTCAAGGGGTTCACTGGGCTTTCCAGTGAATTCGGCTCGGCCTTGTGATAGAGGCTGGGTTGAACCCTTGTGGCTGATGTGTAGATCAACGTTTGGGTCCCATGTCATACAGAGAAAGCCCAACTAGGTAGCAATTTGGAAGGCTTAAGTGAGCACATACATTTAATGGGCCAAAAGCCCAATAGGGACTGCGCTAATTAGAATTGGCTTGAATGGGGCAAATCTGAGATGTGGACCAGCCTTAAAGGATAAAGGTAAGTTCCTATCCACTCAGTAAGAGTCCATATTTGAATATGATTCAAAATTGGAAACTCCTAATCAAATTAGGAGGTTTGATCATGATCTGCAGATTAGATAAGGACTCTACCTTATCACTTAAAGGGATCAATTTCTCCTAATAGGAATAGGAGCTGATCTCTTTTGGTTTATAAAAAGAGGAGGAGGGCAGCAGCCTCAAAACACACTCATCTGAGATACAGATACAACACAGAAGAGAGAGATCATCAAATAGTGAGACTGTGCCAATTTCTCTCTACCGCCTCCTTCCTACCGCCGCCGCCATTAGCAGTTCATCTCCACTCACGTGGGAGTCATCAAGAAGCGTTCTTGGTTTCAGTTCTTTGTGAAAGAATTGAAAAGAAATTGTGCTCACCTGCCGTCCAGTGGGTTCTTACGAATGATCCAGTTCTTGTGAAGAACGTTGCTGATTCTGCTCCATCCTACACTGCGCCATCTTCAGTGGAAGCAGTCTTTGGTGACTTTTCTGGGCGTGAACACCTTCATTGGGGGATACTAATTCTCTGTATCAGGTATTTCCCTCTCCTACTGTTTTGTTCAGATCTGGTTCAGTTCTTGATTCAAGATTGATCCTTGAAAATTAGTTTTCTAAAATAGGGAATGCAATTCCTAGTTGTAGGAAGGAAAGAAATTTTTGAAATTCGCCCATTCTATTCCGCTTTATCCGGGCGTCCATACGGTGGATATTTCCATTCCTTCAGTGGTATCAAAGCCATGGTTCAAATCTTGAATCAAAATTGTTCAGATCTGAACCTGCACAATTGGGCAGAAGGCGTTCTACCCTATTTGCACAGATTTTGTTTTTTTTGGGAAATTGCTCCCATAAATATGGGTGAATGATCTGGAATTAAATTTTATATAAATCTGATTTTTATATGGAATGGTTCTTTATAATTTTCTTGATTTATGGGTTGTTCGTACAATTGAGATTGGAATCTTTTATTCTTGGAACGTTGATATTTGCGATTTGTAGATTCTTGTTTATTCTCTACTTTGGTCTGTAAATAATTTTTTTTTAGACTAGATGTATAGGATTCAATCTGATGTAATAATTAATAGAAAATTTGGTTTTTCTATTTCTATATTAATTTTGGATCGAAGTTGGCGGTGCTGGAAAGAGAATTCGGAGATATGAAAATCGCTATCTGCGATTTGCAGTTTGTGAAACTGCAAAACTGTGAACTAACCTCTGTTTTGCAAGATGGAGTGTGCGAACAGCCCTACTTGACTGATTTGCGTTTTTCTTTATCAGTATTTAATTTCAGATCATTAATCTTGAATTAAAAATCAAACCCAGACCAATTCGAACCAGATTTGGACCAAATCAGTTGGACCGAATCTAGGGTTCGATGGGGGCTGATTGCAGTCCTGTTTTCTCCCACTTTTGGGTCAGGGATTGATGTTTAATTGCAACTATTAATTCGGCCCAACCTATAAAGGCCCAGTGCTAAATTGTTAAAACTGCAAAAGCCCACCATTCGCATGAAAGCTATATGGGCCGAACTGCTAACTGCTATTCAGCCCATATACCTAGGTAATATTAAATGTTAATATTATGGACTTTAAATGGGCTTTGAAATGGGATTTATAGATATTTAATTGATTGGAACAATTCTTCCTGCATGTGATGTATGGATGTGTGATGTGCTGCGTTCATGGGCCATAAGTACTTGGCCCATGTAGATACGATAATGGCTCTTGCGCACACCATGGCTGAATGCACATCATTGCCATGGTGTCCCTTATGGTCATTGGATGACCTTCCCTTCGTGGTGGGCCCCACACCCCTGAAAAGGACACGTGCGAAAACGCTAGCCGAATTGGGCCACCAGAAATCTGGCTTTATGAAAGCTAGTGGGAGCCACTCAGGTTTGACCTAAAATTAGGGCGTAACTTGTTCCCTCCTGAAATATGTGATAGGGAGATCCATATGATGGACTCTCTAAAGGCCTTCCGTCATTAGCATGAAGATAGGTCCTTCAAGTGATGAGGGGAAGCACCAGAAAATGGGTCAACCGATTTGCTGCTAGATCTGTTGGATTGTTTCATATGATGATAGGGACGTCATAGACCGATGTGGGAGGGACTTCACCAGAAAATGGGAACTCTCTCACGGTACCTTGGCGTGGTCGAATATGATGGGTGAGCACTCATTGGACAGAAAGGTTTACCCGTAAACGGCTATGAACCTTGTCTGACAGAGGCCAAAGGGAAAGCTCATGTGATGAGTGGATATGATCCTTCACAGAAAGGTGGTGGGGTTATGCAGCTGAAACAGTTGGCTCCATGCACCCTATGTGGTTTCCCACATTTCCAAGAGACATAATTGTCGCTATCTCCGTCACTGGGATAGGAGGGAAATCCCGGTGATGAAAAAATGGAAATGGGACATAGATTAAAAACCACATCTATGTAGGTGACATGAATCAAATTAGGTTGTGGACTGACGTCTTGCTATTTTACCAGAAAATGGCTAACGAACAATTCGCCAAGCTTCTTGATGACAACAAACTTAAAGGCCCTAATTACGCTGACTGGTACCGTAACCTTATGCTGGTACTGACTTCTGAAAATTTGGATAAAGTTGCCAAAAACCCCACCCCGGAGCGTCCGGGTGATCGGGCTTCTGAGGCCCGTAGAAGGGACTACCTTTAGTGGGAGGAAAAGAACTCCTTGGCCCGCTGCTATATCATAGCTTCTCTGGACAACCCAATACAGAGGCAGTTCGATCAAATCGAACTGGCCAAGGACATATTGGATAGTCTGAAAACTATGTACGAAGAGCAGAATCGTTCTACTCGGCAGAAGGTCTTGAAGCAGTTCATGACCGCTCAAATGACCATGGGTCAGCAAAGTGCATGACCATTGTCTTCAGATGATGGGATACATAAACGAGCTGGAAGCCCTAGGGTTCGGGCTAGACCACGTCACCAAGGTAGACGCCATTCTGAATTCTTTACCTCCGTCCTACAATCAGTTTATCATGAATTATAACATGAATAAGATGAACGTCAGCTTACAAGAGCTCAGCAATATGTTGCAACGGGCTGAGGAACTAATTCGTAAGGATGAGCCCGTGGCCATGCTTATGGAAGCTGGCAAGCGTGGCAAGAAGAGGAGGTCTAAGAAGAAGCCCTAGAAAAAGGGCAACAAATCCAAGAGACAGAAGAAGGACAGGGCATCCGATGCCTGTCACCAATGTCACCAGACCGGCCACTGAAGAAGGAACTGTCCTGCCTACCTGGAATCCAAGAAAGGTAATCCCAAATCCTGTGTCACAAAAACCAATTTGTTGGTTACTTCTGCTTCCTGGTGTATTGACTCCGGGGCTTCAACTCTTGCATGTAACACATTGCAGGGTTTCAGAATAAGCAGAAGACTGAGTGAGGGAGAGGTGACGCTCTTCTTGGGAACTTCTGCAAGCGTTGCAGCTGCGGCCATCGGAACCGTAGAATTGTTTTTTAGAGAAGGATCACTTGTAGTTAAAGATTGTCTTTATGTATAGAATTTAAGAAGAAATTTGATTTCTGTCTCAAAATTGTGTGCTGATGGATATTCTGTTTTATTTAGTAATACAATTACTATTAAAAGAAACAACAAATTCATCGCATACGGGGAACTGGAGAACGGTCTCTATGTTTTGCATCCTTCTCTAGAAACCAACATAACCGAAACTACGCCGGTTAACGTTCCCAAGAGAACTTGTGATACCATTAGTCTCACGTGCCTGTGGCATTACCGTCTTGGCCATATCGGTATTGACCGAATCACAAGGTTGGTAAAGGATGGTCCTTTGGATTTTCTAACCGTAGAAAATCTTCCCACCTGTGAGCCTTGCCTTTGTGGTAAGATGACAAGATGGCCATTCGGCGGCAAGCCTGAAAGATGTACAGGCACGCTTGACCTCATACATAGTGATGTATGCGGGCCCCTGAATGTTAGGAGTCGTAACCAACACGTATACTTCATCACCTTCACCGATGATTATTCGCGGTATGGTTACGTGTACCTAATGAGACACAAGTCTGAATCCTTTGAAAAGTTCAAGGAGTTTAGACAAGAGGTCGAGAAACAGTTGGGGAGAGAAATTAAGACCCTTCGATCTGATCGGAAGTGGCGAGTATCTCTCTGACGAATTCAGGGACTACCTAAAGGTCAACGGGATAGTATCACAGTTAGCTCCTCTTGCTACACCACAACTTAACGGTGTTTTAGAGAGGAGGAATAGGACCTTACTTGATATGGTCCGGTCACTTCTCGCACACTCGAAGTTACCCACATCCTTTTGAGGGTACGCATTAGAGACTGCGATTTACATGCTGAATAGGGTTCCAACCAAATCGGTTCCGAACACTCCATATGAACTTTGGAGCGAAAAAAACCAAGTGTCAGACACTTGAAGATTTGGGGTTGTCCGACACACGTTAAAAGAACGAACCCGAACAAATTGGAATCCCGAACCAGCCATTGCCTATTTGTAGGCTACCCCAAAAGCTCTATGGGCTATCTATTCTATGACCCAAAGGAACAAAAGGTGTTCTATAGTCGGAATGCCCATTTCTTGGAGGAGGATTATATCCTAAACAATCATCGTCAGGAAGTTGTTCTTGATGATGAGAGCTTATGAGTAGTGGGAGATGTCCCACATGTTCCAAGTAGTGACCAACCTAGAAGATTTGCCCGGGTGTCTAGGCCACTAGTCCATTATGGTTATGACCAGGATAGTTACCTGGTGGAAGCCTTGACTAGTGAGGAGGATCCCGTGACTTACGCAGAAGCTATGTTGGACATAGATTACCAGAAGTGGGTAGATGCCATGAGAGCTGAGATGGACAATGGAGGCCAATGGAGTCTGGACTCTAGTAGATTTGCCCGCTAGGGTAAAAGCAATTGGTTGCAAATGGATCTATAAGAGGAAGAAGGGCCCCGATGGCAATGTTGAGACTTACAAGGATCGATTGGTGGCGAAAGGGTATACTCAAAAAGAGGGCATCGATTATGAGGAAACCTTTTCGCCTGTGGCCATGCTTAAATCCATTAGGATCCTGCTATCTGTAGTAGCATACCATGACTACGAGATTTGGCAAATGGATGTCAAATTCACGTTTCTGAATGGAGATCTTACTGAAGATATCTACATGCAGCAGCCGCAAGGCTTCATTGCTACTGGTCAAGAACACATGGTATGTAAACTTAATAGATCCATATATGGACTTAAGCAAGCTTCTAGGAGTTGGAACATCCGGTTTGACTCTGCCGTCAAAACGTTTGATTTCGAGCAGAACCCGGATGAGCCCTGTGTATACAGGAAGTCCAGTGGGGATAAGGTTACGTTTTGGTTCTTTATGTGGATGATATCCTACTCATTGAGAATGATGTGGGAATGTTGACTTCGGTCAAAGTATGACTTTCACAGCGATTCTCCATGAAAGATCTTGGACAAGCGTCTTATATACTGGGTCTTCGACTCTATAGAGATAGATCAAAGCGGATAATAGGATTATCCCAATCTGCTTACATTGACAAAATCGTCAAAAGGTACAACATGGAGAGCTCCAAGAAGGGAAACATTCCTTTCAGGCACGGAGTTACTCTCTCCAAGAAGATGTCTCCCAAGACATCTGAGGAGATCGAGGACATGAAGAATGTTCCCTATGCCTTAGCCGTGGGGAGCATCATGTATGCCATGCTGTGCACTCGCCTCAATATTGCTCACGCGGTGAGTGTAGTAAGCAAATTTTAGGCCAACCCAGGGCAGGAGCATTGGACTGCTGTGAAATGCATACTTAAGTACCTTCGGAGGACAAAAGAGTTTTGTCTAGTATTCGATGGTACATCACTACAGATCCAAGGGTATACTGATGCCGATTTCCAGTTAGACCCAGATGATAGAATGCCTACATCTGGTTACGTATTCACGATAGGATCGTGTGCTGTTTGCTGGAAAAGCAGCAAACAGGGGTCCACGGCGGAGTCCACAACCAAAGCCGAATACATTGCCGCAAGTGAGGCTGCCAAGGAAGCCGTGTGGATGAAGAAGTTCATCCAAGAGTTGGGAGTAGTTCCATCCAACACATCACCCATCCCGTTGTTGTGTGACAACAATGGAACCATTGCTCAGGCTAAGGAGCCACGAGCCCACTCGAAGTCCAAGCACATCGAGAGGAAGTACTACGTACTGCGGGAGATTGTTGGTAGAGGGGACGTCTTGATTCAGAAGGTAGCTTTAGCGGAGAATGTTGCAGACCCATTGACTAAGCCACTCACACAGAAAGTGTTTGAGAAACGCGTGAAAATTATGAAGCTTCGGCTTATTCCAGATTGGACCTAAGTGCAAGTGGAAGCTGTTAGACAGTTTTGTATGCCCTTAGCTCCAATCAGTTTGATGTACTTATGACACTTATTGTAAATGAATAAAGTGCATACTTGATTCATGTTATATGGTGTGTTTCTGTGTAATACCCTTAAAACCGGACACTTATGAGACTTGTGTTGGTTTAGAACGTTCACAGCCAGTGGGTCGGTTTGGGGAGACCTATCCTGATGAGGCTGACACTGATGTGCTGCCAAGTCGATTGGGGTGGCCTGTCTCTGCCACCAGGGTGAGACTCGAGGTACATGTAGTGTGGGATCAGCTTGAGACCTTGAACCGGACCAGAATTCTAGTATTGCCTTGGACCTTGGCGATTAGTGGGCAAAACTAGAATGTTACACCTGACCCCTAGACTCGATTATGGTACCGCACTGGGTGGCGGATTAGGCCATCTTTGATATGCCAACCAGTGAGACCCTTAGAGGGGGTCAAAACCTGGGTATGTTGAGATGGCTCATGAACCCATCTAAGTGGGTGATCATAGTGATAGGATTAGCCCCTTTGCCGGACAAAGGTAATGATCGGGGAAATGCACTCTCTCTGATGGAAACCAAAACTGCCGATAGTTGATTTCAATCGTTGAAATTTTGTTTTGCAAAATATATTTATGAGATATAATATATGTTATAGGTTTCCAAAATTGTTTGCAAAAGGTTTTAATCCCCGGGGTCCATGTAAGAGGAGAGTGCACCACTGTACCTTGCAATCGGGGGAGAGGTCCTCCCTTGTCGGGCAGTGTTTGATCATTATGGGCTGAGAGGTTAAGTGTAAGGCCATTGAGGGTTAAACCTGATGGGCTAATCTTGCATATGCCCACAGTCCTTGGGTGTTACAAGGTAGCTTGGCCCAAAGACCACTTAGTGTAAGTGTTGGGCCCATAAAGTCCATATGATGGGCTCAAGGGAATCACTAGGCTTTCCAGTGAATTTGGCTAGGCCTTGTGACAGAGGCTGGGCCGAACCCTTGTGGCTGATGTGTAGATCAACATTTGGGTCCCACGCCATACAGAGAAAGCCCAACTAGGCAGCAATTTGGAAGGCTTAAGTGAGCACATACATTTAATGGGCCAAAAGCCCAATAGGAATTGGGCTAATTAGAATTGGCTTGTGATGAAGGAAGATTTGGCCCGACCTCGTAACCACTCAACACGTGGCAAAGGCAACAGCTCGACGCAACAGCTTGACACAACAGCTCACCAGGGCGCGAGCCCTGAAAGGAGGAACTAGCGGTCCGAACTCCTTGCAAGGAGCCCGAACTCCCAGTACGGAGCTCGAGCTCTCCCTTATGCCCCGAGCCTTATGAACACAAAGGGCAACAACCCGAACTGGCCTGCCCCATGGCAGTTCGGAGCACACCTCTGTCCGAACTCAAGACTTCACCTCGCACACCACTCCAGCACTTTGCCCCCAGGACACCGAACTGAACAAACCATACCTGACACCGAAGGAGTCCGTATCCAGGGGCGACGCACCTGACTGACTTGGGATCTGACGCTTGACAGCTGCATTCCAACGGCCACCTGCCACCGCCACCTGCCACCGCCATCTCCAGTTACAGAGACGGATCCGACAAGGAGCAGTGGCGGTTCTGTCCCAGCAGAGGTGATGACACCCGAACTGGTAGAAGCACAGAAGTAATCATACCCGACCTGACAGAAGCCTCGGAGTGAGTGCGCGAAGTGGTTATAAAAGGCTCTCTACCCCCCGAGGACAAGGTATGTGAACTTTGCGCCATCTGGTTTTATCTTGCCTTTGAGATAATACTAACTTGAGCTTCGGAGTGATCTCACTGGGTTCCTCCCCGGAGATTCCCCACTTTCTTCTCCGTTTCAGGCCCCCCTGTTGCTCTAGTCAGAGGCAAGGTCGTTGATAGCTAGGACCGGCCGGATTGCGCACCATCAGCTTGAATGGGGCAAATCTGAGATGTGGACCAACCTTAAAGGATAAAGGTAAGTCCCTATCCACTCAGTAAGAGTCCATATTTGAATATAATTCAAAATTGGAAACTCCTAATCAAATTAGGAGGTTTGATCATGATCTGCAGATTAGATAAGGACTCTACCTTATCACTTAAAGGGATCAATTTCTCCTAATAGGATTAGGAGCTGATCCCTTTAGGGTTATAAAAGGAGGAGGGGGGCGGCAGCCTCAAAACACACTCACCTGAGATACAAATACAACATAGAAGAGAGAGATCAGCAAACAGTGAAACTGTGCCAATTTCTCTCTACCGCCTCCTTCCTGCCGCCGCTGCCATTAGCAGTTCATCTCCACTCACGTGAGAGTCATCAAGAAGCGTTCTTGGTTTCAGTTCTTTGTGAAAGAATTGAAAAGAAGTTGTGCTCACCTGTCGTCCAGTGGGTTCTTGCGAAGGATCCAGTTCTTGTGAAGAACGTTGCTGTTTTTGCTCCGTCCTACACTGCGCCATCTTTAGTGGGAGATGTCTTTGGTGACTTTTTTGGGCGTGAACACCTTCGTTGGGGGATACTAATTCTCTGTATCAGGTATTTCCCTCTCCTACTGTTTTGTTCAGATCTGGTTCGGTTCTTGATTCAAGGTTGATCATTGAAAATTAATTTTCTAAAATAGGGAATACGATTCTCAGTTGTAAGAAGGAAAGAAATTTTTGAAATTCGCCCATTCTATTCCGCTTTATCCGGGCGTCCATACGATGGATCTTTCTATTCCTTCACAGGTCGTGTCCACGTGTCCCCTCTTTACTAGGTCGGGCCAAATCACCCTTCATCAGCATCGTTTCCTAACACAGGCTTATGGAAGAAAATTAATATGCCCCTAGCCTAATGCCACCAATGCATCACAGTCACCTGAATTTACCCCTCTCCTTCCCTCTTTGCTTCTTTATTTTTTAATGGTGCTGGTGTAGAATCATTGATTTGCCACGTAACTTTTCCATTGACTTCAAACGGTACTTCCTTACTCTCTGCAACTTTGGATGGCCATGGCCTGACAAAATCCGAAGGTGAGAAAATGAGTCGTTGTTTTATTTAGGCTGCGTTTGATTGCGGTGTAAATATTGAACCACTGTTATTTTACATTTTGGTCCAATTTTGTAGTCGTTTGGATGAAGTGTATATAACTAGTGAAAATCAATGTAGAACTCCACATAGTTCGAGTTTTATTTGATAATTGAAGGAAACTTATTTCTGATAGAAACGATGTAAAACTTTAGATCAATAATCACCAGTTTCTATCACTTTTTAAAACTAATCGGTGCAAAACTCCATGGTGGAGATTTACTCCGCTTTCAAATGCAACCTTAGTATCATGTAATTGATTCTAAGTCCACTTTGAATCTGTTATTGGGGGTGGAAAAGAGAGAAACATGATTGGTTCAACGTGCCCAATTACGCGAATTTAAGAAAAAAAGAATGTCAAAAAATGAAAATTTTGCATAAGAGAGCAAGAGTGACACGTGGACTGCTTTGATTTTTATATAGCATAGATTTTGAAATTTTAATTTTGAGTATAGACTAACACGAATACCCTTTCATTAGTGTAGACATAGGGGTGCTCACGGTGGGCCTTTTTTGTGAACCGAACCGGTAGTACCGGTTTTTGGAAAACCGGTAACCAAAACTGAATCAAAACCAGTCGGTTAATCGGTTGACTGGTTCGATTAACCGACGGTTTGGTTCGTCGGTTTTTTGATTTTTTTGACTTTATAATATTTATTATAAAAATATATATAAATATATAATAAAAATTATAAATATATATAATGCATATTTATTAATTAATAATATATAAAATATATATATAATATATACATAAATATATAGAAAATATATAAAAAACATGTATACCGGTCGATTCGGTTAACTGCCGGTTTTTTAAATTGGTTAACCGAAACTGAACCGATACCTTTAGTTTTTTAAAAACATCGAACCAAAACCAAACCGACCGAATTGGTTAACCGATTTTTTGGTTCGGTTTCGATCAATTCGGTTTTTTGGTTTTTTTGCTCACCCCTAGTGGACATAGGCTTCATGGCCGAAGCAAGTAAATCTTATCTCTCCTTTGTTCTTTTATAGTTCTTGTTTATTCTCTTTGCTTTACATAAACACTCAAGGGTAGTATACTGGAGTTCACATCTGCTCCCCACAATACCACACAGGCCACAGCACATCCCCACCTTGTATTGGAAACATCTCCCAGTGATATCTCATCATCTCCCGGTAATATTATCAGTTATGAGGAGATGTTGCCAATACAAGGTGGGGATGTGCTGTAGGGCATTGTGGGGCGCAGATGTGAATTCAGTATGCTGTAACTTTTATTCAGGTTATATTGTCAAATCAATTTGTACGTCGTTATTAACATTGGTAATTTAAGATGCCAAGTATAATTAATCGAGTCTAATCCGGTCAGACCCAATTGTCCTGTTTAATAATTGCCACGGGGACTGGTACACCCTGTCCTGAACCAGACCCAGACCTGATTCATTGATAGCCCTACCTGAAAGTGGCCATCCTCATCACAGAATGGCTTTCTGTCCCTTAAAATATTTTCCATATCTTAGCTCTTAACCTGATCAGCAGGAGCATTTCATGCCTAGAAATGTATTACCATCTCTCTAATTGGGAACTGAAACCTCTGAAAATATCATCAACTGGAACAAATTGAGGGAAGAAAAATACATAAAGTGGATGGGCCCATTCATTCTGAATTACCAAATCCATGCCCATATGGACATTTAGAGAAGGATAACACCTTCTAATATGACCTTCACCTCAGGTTGCAAAGCCTAGATCATAGAAAATGCTCTCATCACATAACATTCCCCCTGGAATCCTGACTCAAGAAATTGGTGTCAACACATACATCTTGCATGAATGAGAAGCCATGGTGGCTGTCAAATTGTCCATAAATCGTGTCTTGAGGGTCTTGTGCTGCAAAACCCAGAGAAATGGAAATTAAATTGCATTCATTGATGTGTATGAGAAGTTAAGATGCAAAAGGGTGGGTAATGTATAAGTACCTTCCAAAGATCTCTTGCCTCTACCACCTTGTTTGGAGAAATACCTATGTCCTTCCAATGAGCAGTAATACGATTATGGCGTAAACCCCGGTTGACTAGTACAACAGCTGTCCTATGGCCTGAAAGAGGTCCAGCCCATACCTAAAGCAATGGAGAGGTAGATCATAGATGCATCAGTTCCTGAGTATTGATTGAAAATTAATCACAGGACTGAATGTTATAGTAAATGATGTTGGTGCACCTCAAGGTCACCCTTCAACCAAACTTTTTTCGCCTGAACACCAAGTGGATCTATTCAGAATTCACTAACCATGATCAGATGACCAAATAGATGCAGATCAAGTTGAGTACTCATAATGAAAATTACTCTAGCTATAAGGGAAGGTACCCTGGTTAACTGCAATAACCTCCTTATTTGAGAGGATTTTCATGGTTTCTTTGGTTGCATTCCTTGCATCACACCCAATAAGAAGGGGAGCCTGCACTAACATTAGCAATAAATAAATGACTCTTAACATATATAAAACAGTCAAAGCAGCAACAGAGAGACACTACTAGGTTGTGCTTTGTTTGACAGAAAATAAGGGAATAAGAAGGGGAGCCTGCATTCCTTACACTACTAGGTTGTGCTTTGTTTGACAGAAAATAAGAGAAACAGAAAGTTGAGGAAAAGTTCTCAAGGAATTTCACAAATTAATTTCATAACTTTTCCTCAACTCTCTCTCTCTCTCTCTCTCTCTGTTTCTCTCTTTATTTTATATCAAACTGAACATATCCCTATAGTATTATTACCTTGGAAATGGCCCAAATGCTGAAGTGAACAATATATTCATGTTTAGTCATCCCTCCATTTCCTATCTCAAGCATGTCTGGATCTGCTCACACACAATAATTAACTGGTTTGTAGGTACAAGGATACCCATGTAGTAGTAATTCTGTGGAGATTAACTAATCAATCATAAAAGTTCCTTTTACCCCAATGAAATCAAAATTTTCCTAAAATTTACATGATTATTTAGCTGCTGTATCGGCTATTTATTGTAGATATTGATAACACTAACCATTCCAACCACCAGGCCTTGCAAAATCAGCATAGACTTCATTCATGTCAGCTCTAGACATCATGCTGTTGCCAGAAAGTATATAATAACCGATTTTTATCAAGATTTTTTCTTTTTTCAATGTGAAGACAAATATGATGATCATATTTAAAACAACTAGTTTTACCTTTCCCAATTATCCATAATATCACCAGTAGTTCTCCAGCTATTTCCTACCTTAGCACCCCATAGAGCTGGGTGTAGCTCCCCCCTATAACAAAAGAAGAAAAGACTGTAAATACAACAGAGGCTAGAAAATAGATATTACATGAAAAATACTGTAATGTCAAAGCAGCCTTGCCATTCACATAGAGAAAAGAAGATTGGGTGGCCTGTCTTCATCAGAGCTCGGCTCATTACAGGGTATCTGTATGAAAATGAAGAGAGACAGAATTAGTAATAGCAGTGGACGAGCACGTGCTATGCACGTCTCTGCAAGTATCAACGATATATGATATATGGTATTTAGATTTAACTTTTATCACCTGCATGAGAACCAAGGCAAGTATCCACTTTATACAGTATAGATTAAGATTACCTAACAGTTGGCTTTGAACCATCATTGTAGCAGTTATCATACTTCAAATAATCAACACCCTGCACAATCAGCAGTTCATAGGATTCATAAATCTTTTTTTTTTGTGGAAAAGGCTTCATATATCAAAAACTTCATTTTCTTCCAATTAAGAGAGACAATAATCAATAAATTCTGAACTTTGAATAGAAGAAAAAAATCTGCAAACTCTTACCCATGAAGCAAAGGTCTTGGCATCTTGTTCTTCATGTCCAAGTGAACCAGGCATTGTTTTGCTACATGTGAAGTACCTTGACCACATTTGGATTTTTATTTTAAATTATGGAAATTAAAAAGAGAAAGACCAGATTAAACTTTCGACGTTTAATACATTTATCATGCTTGTAGTCAGCAGGCATTTTCAAAATTTCTTGATTGATAACTAGAATTAGCTGAAAGAAGTGGAAAGATGGATACTGAGAGCTTCTTATATTGAAACCTTTCTCTTCTCTGTTGAATAGTAAAGATATGTTAAAAAAGTTGCAGACATACCCTGCATCAGAGTAGATTCCTAGCTTAAGCCCCTTGCTGTGAACATAGTCTGCTAGAGATTTAATCCCAGATGGAAATGTTGATTTCTTGGCCACTAGATTTCCCTGAAATTATGAATACCCAATTTCTCATTTAAAAATGCACTGAAAATAATGAGTCAGTAATTTTTAGAACTGCAATTCTAGTTTGAAGATTCTTCTTGTTGTATTTGTCAGTATATTTAGTATTTTTTTGTTAGAAAATTAACAGTAATTTGAAAATAAAATGTTAAAGACTAAATTTTCTGAAGAAAGTAAAAAAAAAAAAAGAGAGTACAGCCTAGAAAATTGAACATTTTAGATACCCTTTCATCATACTAAAGAGTAACTGATAATGTACAAAGCTTGATAAGTAGAAAGGAAATGAAAAGATAATTAAAAGCAAACCTTTCTATCACGAGATAACTCAGCCCAGCAATCATCTAATAAATCAGGAAAATTTAGTCACAATTAAGCATATTAACAAAATTCCACTATGTCGAATCACAGAGAGAGAGAGAGAAAGCATAAAATATACCTATATTGACATACTGATAACCAAGCTTAGCAAGCCCGGTTGACACCAAAGCATCAGCTGTTTAACAGTAAAAGTTGGAGGAACTGTCAACTCAACTATGAGAAATGATAAAAGAAATAAACAAGTTTTATGGACAATCAGCCTAGACTCAAATCAACTTTGGTAATTCACTTCATGTTTATGAGAAGAGCATATCCAGTACTGCCCAATTGGCTAATTCTGTAGTCTATTGTGAAGCTTAAGCCTGTGTACAACTAAACTGGTAATAGGCTCTACAGATCTAGAATCTAGCCCATTAAAGGATCCGATCCAGATCCGGGTATAAGATTATTGACCCATTTCCATCTTTTTTTTTTTTTTTTTTTTTTTTAAGGAACTATATTGAACACTAAACAAAACAGCGAACAAGATAAAGGTCTGTACAAGTCCCAGCCTCCTAACTCAGGAAAAATCCGGACTCTCTTTAGACCTTTTTGAGATAACTGATGGGCTAGTCCATTACAGGAAAGATTCAGCTAGAAATAGTATGTCCTTGCAAAGAAAACAAGCATCTTTAGCCTTCTCTTCATCTCCACTCTTGATAGCCTGGATGTTTGCCAAAACAATTCTCTTTTACCTCAATTTGGAAAGAGTACAAATACAAATTTGTAAAGTGCAAAACCTTGTATTTTGTATGTATTTGCACTGTACATGTTTGTATTTATACTCCTTCCAAACTGAGCATTAAGAACAAATTGGGATTTGGGCAAAACAATGACCACCATTTTTTTGTGGGATGTTGAATCCACCCTTTTTTTTTTCCATATCTCAGTCTTGAGAGGATTCATCCACTTCTATATATTGGGACTTCATGCGCACCTGTTTCTTTGATTGTTTTCTCATCGATCTTGCAATTAAAATGATTCCAACTGTTCCACCTGAACAGAAACAAGATAATGTTAAAGAGGTTAGCTAAAAAAACCAGAAGACAGAAAAATGGATCGTGGATCGGGTTGGGAGCTATCCATTAATCCCAAACAGGCACCAAATTGAAGCATTTCTTAGGCTGTGTTTGGTTGCAGTGCAAATTTATTTGCACTAATACAAATGCATGGGAGTGCAAATGAAAAAAACGCAAATTCTCATTTAATTTTGTTTTGGGTTTTATTTTATTCTGCTCCATGTCTTAATTTACTTTATTTGTACTGCAATCAAACAAAATAAACTAAAATTTGAAACAAAAATAAGTCAGAATTTACACTCAGACCATTTGCACTGTCACAGTTTTGCAACAGTGCAAATTTATTTGCATTGCAACCAAACACAGCCTCAAGGAAAATCTATGCTACCGGAAAGACATGGTACTGAAGAGCTTTGATCAATCAAATCCCCCTTGGATTTTGATAAATACGATCTGATTGGTCACCACTTGAAGCAGATTTAGGGTGCAGAAAGCAGAATTGGTTGAAACTAAGAATTTATATGGTGCCCAAGTTACTCAACAATGGAATTTATATGCCCACAACCCTTTTTCTTATATGAACCAGGCATAGCCCTTCTATCAAAAATATGATGTGCCCACATCACCCATCCAAAATATCAAATCTCTAACTCGTCCATCATGTTAGTGGCTCGAACCAAATTAGCCTTACAAGATTCTGGCAATCACCAATAGGAATTCAGACTTCACACACACACACAGAGCAAATATACTTACCCCATTGGAGGTGTAATGCCGAGTCCATTGGCAAGAAGACTACTCCTAACATCTTCAGATTCTACCTGTAAAAGTCTTGAGGCAATGCAAACAGGAGTGAAGGAACAGAGGAACAAAAGAAGCACAGAAAACAAAAGCAGAAATGAAGAAGAAGCACGGGATCTCTCCATCCTTCCTACTTCTCACAGACAAACCTTTCACCACTCATCCAAAACCCAACAACCAGTATCTATTCTCTCTCTCTCTTTGGTATTGTAGTGGTGGTTGCCCATTGGATTTTATGTAGTAAAGAGACAGAGACAATCAGACAAAGACTACAAGGACAAACAGTCTTACCTGTGGACTTTTGCTGCATGGAGAAATGAGCAGCAATGTCTCTAACAGCACAACTGTGAAGTGGAGTAAAAGACAACAATGCAAAAGTTAAAAAACCAAGCTGTGAAAAATATACAGTTTGTTAATTAAGATTTAAGAAATGATAGCGAGCAACTATACGTACAAGTATTGGGTTCTTCGCGCAACAGACACTATAGGACCCATGAAAAGGCACCAGCAAACAAGGTTCTATTCTATAGGGCGGAGAGATTCAAAGAGTTGCACAAATCGTAGCTTCTGGCATTTTTGATATCTGAACATTTCTTTGCCGTAGACTGTAAATCACACGTTTTTACCGATCAATGATCATACTTCAATGTCGGCACTCGGCAATTCGGCATCCGCGCGGTTGCGGTTGCATTGGCTGTCAACGGCTCGGATCTGGATATTAAGGACCCGGAACCGAAAACAACAGATGCAATAGGTCTGTAATTTTAGACCCACAATCGAATTGATCAGTTCTCAGATATTCGGATCTGATTATAATAAATTTATTGGAAATATTATATATTTAATATAAATATATATATATATATTAATTTATTCAATATTATATATATATGACCGGAATCGGGTTTGAATCAGTTCGGAACTTGATAGAACCAGTCCATGAGTATCAGATATTGAAACCAGAACCACCTTAATCAGTTTGCATCCATCGAATCAGATCGACTCATTGACAGCCCTAGTTGCATAGTACATACCATGCATGTCAACGGGTTGGGCACGACCCAAACCCGATGTATTAGGATTAACAAACCGGTGTAGGAGATCATGAGTATTGGGACTTTGGAGCAGGAAGGGATCCGGATCGGGAGCGGGGGGCTGCCGGGGCTCAGGGAATTTGGCGTGTCTTTTTCGGAAGATCTTATGGTAATTCTGACAGTTAAAATGAATTGAACTTTTACATGAAGATCTTAACAGCCCAAAGTTAGTTTGGCAGATGTATGTTTTTCTGTGTGTTTTCATGCGAGAATAAAATGTAAAAGATAAAAAAAAAACTTTCATTTGAAGTTTCCCGAAATCAGCCCACATAGGCTTTTTGTGTTTTTTCAACACTCCAGCTTTTGACAGCTAGATCTTTTACAAACCAAACGAAAATAGGCCATAAAGCGGTCTACCCGACATGTAAGCAACCGAAAAACCGCACAAAAAGACGCATCAAATGGACCCTAAATTATTAGAGAAACTACTAGTGGCCCCGTGCGGTGCACGGGAAAAAAATAGAGGTTATTTTATATGTTTTAAAAATAAATATGAAATAGGTAACAACTGTTCGTATTTCTCTATGGTTCTATTTATACGAGCCATTAGTGGGGCCCACCTGGTCAGGATACTAGGAGACATTACGTGCCCATTGATGGGCCTAGGTTTATATTTTACATTTCACGTGTTGGGTTGTTTTATATGTTGAGCCCACGGGATGAAGCCATTAATTGTAACAAGTTGTCAGTATGCTGTTAATGCTGTCATTAGTTGCTAAGTTGTTAATCTGTCATTGGTTGTCAAGTTGTTAATTTGTTATTAATTTACTCCCTTCGTGCAAGTTTTCTCACAACCTTTCGATACTGTGCTCTTCCTGTATTCTTTTCTCCCTTCTTCATTGCTCATGAAGACTTAGGTGATGTTTAGCATGGATGGTGATTTTCCAAAAATCGGGGCCATATAGAATCTACATCAGAACTAAAAGAATCAGTGTTTTTTGTTCTTGTTTGGTTATACCGATTTTTACAAAATCAGCTCAAAATTGATTATTAAAATCAGTCCTTTTCTGGGATCACATTTTTAAGTGATTTTCTGATTTTTAACTGATTCCAATTTTTTGAGGATGACATGACATTGAGGCTTAGTTTGGAAGGAGTACAAATACAAATGTGTACAGTACAAATACATATAAAATAATACAAAATACATAGTTTTGCACTCTACATATTTGTATTTGTACTCCTTCCAAACTGAGCCTGAATAATAGCTCTAATACAAAAATAATCGGCCCTTGAAAATCAGTACCAGACAGACTCAAAGCCAATTTCTCAAAAATCAGCTTACTTGGGATAAATGATACCAAATAACAATTTTTGATGATTTTTTAAAAATCACTGATTCCAGAAATCACCAATTTCTAGATAATCCGCAAAGAAAACCCATCATCAATGCCAAACATCACCTTAGTCAACTCTTTTCTTCTCTTCTATTGCGGAAAGACAATGCACCACTGCAGGCTATGGATGATGATCCTTCTAAAATCGGAGGAATGGCAAAGTCAGTTCTCATTGACAAACAAATCAAAGTTATTGGCTTGAAGGAGACGCTCTGTAAAGCTTGGCGACTAAATCCGACTGCTATCCCAAGAATTCGGTTTTAATTCCTTTGTTTCCAAGTTCTCATATAGTTTTGATAGAGATCAAATTTTTCATAAGGGCTAAGGCTGCGTTTGGAAATGATGCAAATAAGTGTGAATGCAAATATGTAGAGTGTAAAACGGTCCATATAAATTGTAAAGTTGGGCTAGCTTTGTACTGACAAATTTACCTTCTTACCAAACAGACTTTTAGCTGTAATGCATGCAAACATGAATTTCAATAAAGCATATGCCTTTTTTAACAAAAGACCACTTAAATGCAAATTTACTTCTTTTTTATTGATGTACTTTTACATCATATTATCAATGTAAATATGCATTGGAAAATGTGTTTTCTGTCATTTGTCAATGCATAAATGTAATGTTACCAAACATAGGAAAAAGTGAACCAGAGTGCAAATTTACCCTGAACCGAGACACTCCATTTGCATCGTTTCCAAATGCAGCCTAAAGGTCCTTGGCTTTATGATAATGATATTATCATTATCTACAAGGTTTTAAAAACCGGACTGCACTAAAACCATTTTGGCCGCCAGTTCTCAAGTCGAATGATCCAACCGTCTGGTTTGAACATAGGTCCGTTCTGATTTGAAACAAATAAAAAATTCAAAAAATAATTAAAATAAAAAACGACCAAAAATCATTGTCTGGATCAATGGTTCAGCGGTTCACCACCCAGATCAACAGGTCGATGACAAAATCAATGGTTTTTTTTTTGCCCAGGAATAGTTTTAGGGTGAAAAGAAACCGATTGCCTTACTGGTTCCTAGGTCAACTAATCCGACTGTCTGGTCCAATCCGGTTTTCAAAACCAATTCTCTATAAAGGCGTCCTAGACCTTTCCCCTAACTCTTGTGTGATGGATCGTCTATATATGGATTCACCTCCGTGGTTTTTCTTTAAATTATCTTAATGTATCATCTATTACTAAGGTGGCTCAATGGATTCACCTCACCCATATGAGCCTTCACCTAATGAAGTTAAGAAATGGGCTCGTTTTGCCAGAATTAGAATATCAGTTAATGTTAGGGAACCTGATGCAGTAGGGCTGGAACAAACTATCACAAGACAAAAAGAGAGAGAGGAGGAAGGGTAAAGAAAGAGAAAAGAGAAAGAAATCCCAAGGAATCACTCCAATGGATCCTAGAATCACTCTAAGGTTTGTAGCAATCACTCCATATAGAAAAAGAGCTCTAAAGAAATCTTCATTCATTCATTAGCTTCAGAAGGAAGAGAATACGTCTATTTATAGAGCGACTTGTGTGGCTCAGAATACTGTTCACCATAATTATAAAAATGCCTCTCTTTATTTTGTGCATCAAGAAACACAATAACTTTCTATTTATTAATGCAAATATACTGAAAATTGAAAGATAACCCCTACTAAACTAGAGGAGATGTTATAGCCCAGGCCCACATAGGACTAGTTGAAATAACAAAAATACCCCTAGCCAGCTCAGTCCTAGCCTTAAGAGTCTTCCCCATGCCAAACCAGAACCTGTTTGTTGGCCTACTTCTTGCGAGAATAGATCTTATAATGCCTGGATCGATCCCCATCAGAACCACTGTGGGGTGTGGTTCCCTTTCAACTTCTTTCGGGGAAAATTATTCCTATACGAGTTCAATATGAGCACTGGCTCGTTTTTGTTGCTTTTGTGGTCTTTTGGGTCATTGGGTCATGATGATTGTCAAACATTATCGGGTAAAGCAAAGCCTTAACAACTCCTACACGACCATATCACACATGATATACGAGTATCATCTTCTGTTCGAGGGCAGAGACTGTCAACACCATTGGATATCAATGGAGGTGCTCAACGGAGTGTTTCTTTATCCAAACAACAGCCGATATTAATGGAAGATATAGCACCGGCAAACCACGGTGATGGTTAGCACAATGGCTGTAGTGGAAGTATCTCCACAGCATGGAGATTCATCTGTCAACTCAAATCAACTACATATGCTGACACTATAATAAAAACAGTCTGTACCGGCGGTTTAGAGCCGGTGGTCTTAATGACCGCCGCTAGAGTGATAAAAAGACCACCACCTACATCAGTTTTAAAAGCTGACGGTCTATAATAATATATTCGATACATTTTACATTGGACTTTCTCCCACGCAAATGTTCGACAAGACAAAAGGTTCTCTGAATAGAGAACCCTTGTAGACAAATTTTGAAGACGATAAGATTTTTTTTTTTTTTTTTCACGAGCAAGAAAAAATTTGGAGAAGACGACAACCATTGTTCATGTAGAAGTTGGGAAGGAAATGTAGGGTTAGGGTTACAAGAAGGTAGCAAACATTCTTCGTTCTTCGTTTGTGTATGAAGCTCTTGAGAAGGTTAAAGGCGGTAAGAACTTAAAGTCTAATCCTCAGTGGTAAACATTGCAACAAAGAGAAAAACAAGAGGAGGAAAAACTTTCGGCTTGTGCTATTTCTGCTCTTTCATCATCATCATTATTTTATTATCATTGTGCCCGTTGCTTTCCTTTTTCTCTTTTTCTGCCAGTTAATTTTCTTTTATCTAATTATTTGTGCAGAGCTTATGATTTTAGGTTTCATTTCCTTACTCCTGACTTTCGGCCAGATGTACATTGCCAAAGTATGCATTCATGAGCATTTTGCAAATACAATGTTGCCATGTTCCCTTAGAGCAGCGGGATTGGGACATGGTGCAGAAGAAGATGATGGAGAACACAAGGCGAAGAGTGCCAGAGAGGGACATCGTCGAAAGCTTTTATGAAAAAAGAAAAACATAAATGAATCTCAACTTCCAACACGCTTAGGTTTTCCTTTTGTATTGTTTTTTATTTTTAATTATTTTGATAAAGATAATAAAACAATGGATAATTTTTGTCTAACAGAACAAAAATGATTGAATGAAAGGCACATTAACTGGGACATGTTTCACACAGCTATTATGTGCTCACTCATTGTGCTTAACTAATATACCTAGTACATCCAGACCCGATTTCAGGACCTGAAATACATGGGTAAAGGGTCTTTTTCTTTAATGGACACTGCACTCCATAGATGCATATATTCAGCAAAACTCTCTTGAAGGAGATCTCCTATAAGTTAATAAAAATGTGAGTGAAAGGTGGAGATCAAAGCGTTTGATGAAGGAATCAACCAATTTTGCCCATGTCTTTCCAAATATCTAGGTCAAGATGAAAGGTGGAGATCAAAACTCTCTTTATTGTTTGCGCAATAAAGGAGAATATGCGACCTCGAACAACCCCTACCATCATACTTATGCAATTTTGAATTGGCATCTTGAAACCCAAAGAGAAAGCAAGTTCTAGATAATTAGGGCATAACTTGAAAAAGTTGAAATCCTTCTGTGCTTAAGTTCCTACTTGTGCAAGGTCTGCCCTTATTTCTCCCAGGATGTCTAACGTTGCTTGTGTTGTGCTTTAGGGTGTTGCTTTGTAGTGCTTCCATTTCTTGCAAGCATCTTGGATTTAGAATATGGAAAAAATGCTTTTTATTATTTTATTTTTGTTTTTATTCTTATTTTTCCTTTCTTATTATTTTTACTTTTTATTTATTTATTTTATTGTTTGTTTGCTTTTTATGATTGACCCTCAAGGATGTTATGCCCTGATTTATGGGGTTCACTAAAGATCACTACATGTAGAGTGCAAAAACATAGGGACTTTGAATTTTACCTTCATTTATTGATTTTGACCTTCTTTTTCTTTATCTTTTTTTGCTTTTTTATTTCGGTTTTGATTTCCTTTTCTTTCATTCCCCTTTCTTTTCTTTTTCTTTTCTTATTATTATTATTATTATTATTATTGTTGTTGTTGTTGTTGTCTTTCTTTTTTTATTTTTTTTATTTATTATTATTATTTAGGAACCATGATAAGTCATGCCTGAAACATCAAAGTTTTAAAAACCGACCCAGAAACCAAACCATTCTAGCTACTGGTTTTTGGGTCAGCGGTTCTACCATCCGGGTCAAACGGTTCGAACGGTTTGCATATTAGGGCAAACGTTTATTTGAGATTTGCCCTAATATGCAAACCTCATAAGAGATGTTGGCTGAGAGCAGAAAGAGAACTGTTGTCTGATATAGAAAAGAAGAAAGAAGAAGAAGGAAGGAGAGGAGGGAAGAAGAAGGAAGAGGATGAGGATGATTGGATGCTCACCGGCGACGGCGAGGCAGCAGCAACAAATACAAATCTGAGATCTGAGTTCGTGTCTTCTTCTTCTTCTTCTTCTTGGATCTCATATCTGAGATCTGTGAAGATATGAGTTCGTGTCTTCTTCTTCTTCTTCTTCTTGGATCTCAGATTTGAGAGCTAGGAAGATCTGAGTTCATGTCTTCTTCTTCTTCTTCTTCTTCTAGATCCCAGATCTGAGTTCATGTCTGATCTCAGATCTGAATCAACAAGTTCTCTCTGTAACTTTATATTGCGAACCGTTGACCAGGTCGAACGAGTCGATGGTTCGACCGCCCGGGTCAGCGGTTTTCTGACAAAGTCAACGGGTTTTGACCCAATAACGGATTAGGGGTGAAACAGAACCGGTTGTCCGGACGGTTTCTGGGCTGAACAATCCGACAGTCCGGGTCAACGACGGTTCAAAAACATTGTAAGTACCAAAATTAGTGTGAAATGTAAAACTACTAGTCTAAATAAGAACAAGCAAACAGTGCCATATATATAAGATAGATGGGTTGGATAATGCAAGATGTGAGATGATTATGAAAACTGTGCAACCTCGGTAAAATACCAAAAAATTCTTAGTAAAATTAGTCTGCCCCTAATTTGGACTACAAACTAATAGGTTAATTACCCGGTTGGGTCTGAGTTCAGATAAACAAAAAATTCGACAATGATGTGTGCATGAGGTAAGCAAGGGATTGGTTATCATAAGGATTAATTAAGAAGTAAGGGTGTAAATGGATTGAATTCGAATTGAATGAGGCAATACCCAAATTCAAATCCGATTAGAAAATTCAAATTCGATTTGATATCGATGGATATTGAAAATTAATATTCGAATTCGAATTCGAATAAATATTCGAATATTCGACTCGATTCGAATTCAACCAATTAATTATTTTAGGTAATTAATAAATATATAAAATAAATATTTTATTTATATAAAATATATAAAATAAATATTTTATTTATATAAAATATATAAAATAAATATTTTATTTATATAAAATATATAAATGTATAAATTATTTATATAATTTAATTATTATATATATATATATAAATTGTATAACACATTTAAATATTTCATATATTATATATAAGAATTAAATAATCAATCGACTTCGAATATTTATCGAATCAAATCAAGTCATATCCGAATTTGAATCTAATTAGCTATCTAGTATGAATAGGATATACAAATTCGTCTGATTAGATATTCGAATTATCCGAATTTAATTCGATTATATCGAATCTCGAATTCAAAATCAAATTTTCAAATACCATTGAATCTGAATCTGGTGAGGCTCTCGAGTGGAGTTAGGTTAGAAATAGGCCAACTAAGGGTGATATGCTAAGGAAAGGGTGATTGATGGATGAATCCATCTATTAGGATTGATAATTTTGCTACTAAAAATGATCTAGATGTGACAAGAATTAGATAAACAAAGAAAGTTGAATTGGGGTAGCTTCTAGGTAGGAGCGGTTTTAGGCAAAGGGTTAGGTTACTCTTTAAGGTTGGAGAGGTTGTAAGTGCTTTTATGGTTAACTAGGTTGACTGAATGCAAAGTGCAATGTGCTGATAGGAATGCAAGTAAAGTGGACCTCTATCATGACAATAAAACTGAAAAGATATTTACAAACCATTTAAAAATTATGGCAAAATAAGGAAACACTTAGGTCCTGTTTGGTGCATTTCTTGGCACGGTCTTTCAGCTGTTTACAAGTCGAGTAGACTGATTTTTGGTCTATTTCCGTTTGGTTTGCAGAAGATCTAACTACCAAAAGTCGGAGCGTCGAAAAGATGCAAGAAGCCCATTTTGGGCAGATTTTGGGAAGCTTCAAATGAAGCTTTTCATGTCTTTCATGTTTTATTCTTGTGTGGAAAGACACGGAAAGACGTGTGTCTTCCAAACTAGCTTCGGGCTGCTTAGATCTTCATGCAAAAACTCAATGCGTCTTTTGACTGTCAAAACTACCAGAAGATCTTCCCAAAAAGATGAGCCAAACGGGCCCTAAATTAAAAACAAGATCATTTCATTTAACACTTCATTTGATAAAAGTGCCTTTATAAAAAGAAAAGGTTTTAAAACATTTTTTTTTGTTTTATATATTTTTATTTATTATTTTTTCTTTTTTGAGAATAATTTAAAATCTAGGAGAATTGAAAAAAAGAAAGGAAGAGTAACAATCAACACATGTGTCTTATTTCAGAGTCTAAGGTGGTATCCCCTATTCCTTCTAGACTCTTAATTGGGATCTAAGTGAACATACATGGGTTAACATGGTTTAATATAGACACAAGGTTTCAACAAGGTAATCGGCCTTCAAACCTCCACCTACTACTAACCCTTCTCCTAATACGATATAGGATGCTAAATCTAATGTAAATGGCGTGTGCAAAAAGTGAGCGAGAAAGCATGCAAAGAGAGGAACTAGAAGAAAAGCCAAACCAATATCTATCTCATAAAAATGAAGACACTATAGCAATAAAACCAAGTATTGAGCAATAGAGAGCAATTATATATATCAAAAGCAAAATAAATGGTAAAAACTTAACACAAATTGGGTAATGAAATCAAACTTTAATTTGGAAACATTCACTTATTTGTAATGTTGCACACGAAGCAAAATTCCCCCTTCTTTTTCTTATCATAATCATTATTAATTTGCTCTCTATTTTGATTTTGCCCCTTTTTATGTTTTTATCTTTTTTTTTTTGTGATTTGAACTTGAACATATTTTAACTTAAGACATGTCTTCCTATACTCCACGTAAAGCGTAAAACAATTGATATAAGTAAACTCCCAAGGCTTTCTCACATTTAACAAAGTAAACACTCTTAGAGACTTAAAATCCTCTCTAATTTCAACATTCCAAGACACTAAGGGTCTGTTTGGTTCACAGTCAATTGGAATTGGAATCGGAATCGGAATGGTCTATTCCCATAGTCTGTTTGGTTTAGACAAGAATGAGAATGGGAATTGGAATCAGCAGGAATGAGATTTCATTCCCAAGGGAGGGGTAGGAAATGGCCATTCCCTCAAATGAGAGAATGCCATTCTAGCAGGAATGGGAATGAGATTCCAATTCTGCCCAACCAAACAGTTGGAATCGGAATAGCCCATTCTGATTCCCATTCCAGATCCCTATTCCTATGAACCAAATGGGGCCTAAGTCCATGTTTGGTTCACTTCTCTGGGCCTCATTTTAATTTTTGCTCATTATGGGCAAGAATGAATAACATTAGAGTGTTTGGTTACAAAATTCTTGCCATGGGCCACATTCCTTTTAGAATGAAAAATCAGCCCCATAGCACAAAAATTAAGTAGCCTACAACATGAAAAGTAATCATGCCCCATCTTGCTCATTTTTATTCTTTGAGGAAACTCTGCCTACAAAACTACTGTTATAGATGTTTACTAATAGGGGTGTCAATGGACTGGTTTTGGATTGGATCCAATCCGATCCAAACCTTATCAAATCAGATTTGGATGGTCCATTACGATTATTGGATTGGGACAATCCAAAATAAATTGGTACAATTCTTATTAGTTTGAATCAGACCTAAACCAAATTCCCAATAATTTGATCACGAGGCCAAACCCTTGTCCAATTTGAAACTGATCCTAACTAAAGCCGACATAAAAACACTTTTATGAAAGTACTTTTAATAAAGCACTTTTATAAAAATAAATTTATGAGTACAAAAGCACTTTTATAAAAATACTTTTATGAAAGCACTTTTATTAAAGCACTTTTATAATAAAAGAACTTTTACAAAAGTACTTTTATAAAAGCACTTTTATGGAAGTACTTTTGTAAAAATATTTTTACAGTACTTTTATAAATGCACTTTTAGAAAAGCACATTTATGGAAGTACTTTTATGAAAGTACTTTTATGAAAGCACTTTTAGAAAAATACTTTTACAAAAGCACTTTTATGGAAGTACTTTTACGAAAATACTTTTATGAAAGCACTTTTGCAAAAGTAATTTGACAAAAATACTTTTATGAACTACTTTTACAAAAGTACTTTGACAAAAGCACTTTTACAAAAGTGCTTTTATTCATTCACTTTGTATTGGATTGGATCCAATCTGATCTGTTTGCATTTTAATTGGACTGGATTGGATTGCAACAAGTGTTGTAGTTTTTTATATATTTCCTAGATTGGACTTGGCTTATATGGATTTAGACGGATTTTGTCCAATCCATTTTGTAAATGGACCAATATTGGATTGGACCAAATCCAATCCAATTGACAACCCTATTCACTAGCGGACTACCGTGGAAACTCACCTTCATAGACATTAACTGCCAGCCATCCATTGGTAAACATCTATGCCAATAGTTTTGGAGACCTAGGCTGGCGGTTTATGAATATTGACACAATTTTTTGGGCAAATTTCTTAAACTATCCCTGCTATTTAGCTAATTGACTAACTGTACCCTTACTGTTTAACTATTGTCTTGCACCACCCCTACTGTTTATGATAATTGACTAGCTCTACCCGTATCGTTTGCATCCGTTAATATTCCATCAAAATCCGTACACACGAGACACCACATTGGTGTGTCCGGAAGCGTGTCGTTAACCACTTTGGAACACTAGTTTAATATTTATAAAATTTTTCTGATTCTCAAACAAATACAAACGCAATAAATGGGTGAGAACGGGGTCGTATCCATAGACAAGCAAGGGAAAAATTGTTACCTACTTAGATCCGAGAAAGAGAATACAATTGGGAATTGTAAAAAATAATAAAATAAAATTTATTAATGCTGAAATTAAAAATTCGGAATTAAACAAGACAATAACTAAAATTCAGAAATTAACAGAGTACTAAAATTAACAAAAAAAATAAATAAAAGTGATCCAAAATTCGGATCCAGTGGCAGTAGCTGCAGATTGGCCGGACAGCTTGTAGGAACCCCTCCTGACAAGAACTAGGCGTCCTCCTCTTCAGCCCTCGAACCCCTCGAGACACCTTAGCCTTGAACCTAATGAATTCAGATTTGCAAAATAGAGAAACAAATAGGAATTAAATCTAAAAGAGTGTTGAAAGAAAAATAACGGAAAAGAAAATGAAGAAAAGAAAAGAATGGTTGATTAGATCCAGTGGCAGTAGTTACAAATTGGTTGAACAGCTTGCAAGAACTAGGCGTCATTCCCTTCTACAACCCTTGAACTCTTCAAGAAACCTTAGCCTTGTGAACTAGGTGAATTGACCAACCCCTTCTACAGGGGCCCCTGGGGTTCTTTTTATAGATAAGGGTGGATAAAATTGGGATTAGAGAAAAAGAGGGGGGCAGTAGTTGGGTTTTTGCAGAATATGGGCACCCTAGGGTTTAGAATGGAGGGTTAGGATTATTCTAAGGTGATCCTAAGGCTGAAAAAAAAAAGGAAAGGGCACCCAATATTATGTAGGGCTGAGATTTAATGGCTAAAGGCTGAATGGTGAAGATTAGAAGTTAGGTGGCTCCCTAGGGTTAGAATGCTAAAAAGAGAGTGCCTTAAAATGGATTGTGGAGATTAGAAGGGATGGAAGGTGAGGACTTAGCAGTTAGGGGTGGCTAGGGTTTGTCAAGGATGAAAAGAATGAGTGGAGAGGCGCCCTAGGATTTTCTAAGGAGAGGGGAGTATGCTAATACAGTAGGAGGGGCGTCATTCTGGTTTTAGCAGATAAGAGGCGCCCTCTTGTTCCTAGGTTTTCACAAAAACACCCCCTTTCTCAGCTGAACTTCACACCAGTTTCCCAAAAACGGCATTTCAGCCATGTAAGTTCCCCAATTTTCCATAGAAGTTGCACAGAGATCCTTAGAGGTCACAATATTGAATTTAAATGGGAAAAGGGCATACTTTGACTATTCTAAGGCCGAAAATACCTCTAAAATGATGCCCTTAAGGCATCAAAATACAGAGTTATCATACATGACGTATAATTTTTTTAAATCCTAATATTACCCTTCATCCCTCCTAACATGAATGGTTATCAAACCTAACATATTTCAGCACAAGTATTGAACCCAAAACCTCATGTGTATCATTTTCTTATCCCCAAAATCAGCATTTGCATTTACATTTTAACATTAATGAAGGTTCTAAAACATTACATTCATTACACCTTGACATGCAATTTCATATTTAGCATACAAAATAATTCTTGAATGCCTATATTCATCACAAATTGACTTCAAAAGCAACATGAAACTTCACATTTCAGCATGGAGAATGGTTCTCAAAACAGTATGAAATAATAATACAATGGTCATCTCATCATGATAAGCTTTCAAGAACAAAAATTTAATCAATTACTAGGATGATTTATTCCAAAACCACCACTTAAATACCTGCAACATGTTGACAGTCCATAGAAACTCAAGAAAAGAAGGAAGCAAGGAAGATACTTACCTTTTAACAACCCTAAACATTAAAGAAGAAACATTAAATGAAGAACTACTCCAAGAATAACCAAGTACGAATAATATGTCCCATGATGCATTTTACCCATTGACAACCAATTCAACTTGCATTTTGGATTCATTGAACAAGATCTTGAAGGTTGGAAATTTCCTTGAACTCATGAGAACACCTCAACCACTAAAAGAGATCTTTAAAGGGCAAGCAAACACATGGGAATTGGGCATAACAATGCAAGTAGCTTCTCCTTTTATTTTCTTCTTTTTTTTTATTCTAATATGCAAAAGATTTTCTAAATTCCATTATTGAAAACAAATAGAAAAGACTTAGGGTGCGTTTAGTTCGTAGGAATAGGGGTCTAGAATTGGAATCAGAATGGATCATTCAGATTCAAAATGTTTAGTTTGGCGAAATTGGAATCCCATTTCCATTCTAGGCAGAATGGGAATCCCTCGTATGGGGGAATGGCCATTCCCGACCCCTCCCCAGGGAATGCGATTCCCATTTCGGATATGAATATCCTTTTTTTATTCTTTTGACAAAAATGTCTTCCTTATTTTCAATCCAATCGAAGAGATTGGGAGAGCCGAACAGGAAGAACTCCATCGCCCAACAGAGAGAACTCCATCGCTAAATAGAGAGCCGAACCAACCTCCGGCAAGGTAAGACCACTGCTAAACCATTATCCTCCTCTTCCTCCTCCTTATTCTTCTTCTTCGAAATCAATGGCGAGCCGAACCAAACTCCATCACCATTTTCTTCTTCATTCTTCCTTCTTTTTTTTCACTAACTAACTAGTTTTATGTTTTGCAGATATGCTCCTACTCTTTTTTGGGATCGATCTACTTCTTCATTGTTACCATTAGCGGTTTTTCACACCAGATCCAGGCAATCAGTGAGTATAGTTGGGATCTGCTCTTATTTTTTTTCTGCAATTCATTCTTTGGAACCCTTGTTCAATATGATTAGTTCAATATGCTAAAGCAGATTCTCATTCTTTGGAACCCCTATTCCCTTCTCATCCCTTTCCCCCTTTTTTTAATACACTAATACTCATTACCAGTTTGATCCCACCAACAGGGAATATTACCTCTAAGTTGTTCTAAAATTTATCCATAAACAACACTACTATAACAACCAATTGTGGGTCCTCATTGGCCATATAAGAGTGATCAGTACTCTTCTGTTGTTTTATCTTTGGTCTTGTATCTCAGTTGTTTTCTGTTGCCTAAGGATAACTTCAAGATCTAAAATCAATGGGTAAATGGTGAAAATAAAAGGAAAATATAAAATAAATCAACTCAGTATTATACCTAGAGATTTATGTGATTTGACTTATAGCATACATCCACCAGTGACAGAGGAGATGAAATCCATAATAGATAAAAAGTAGCTTTCTATGTATACAGCTTCCATCAAACCTTGGCTCCTAATACACCCAAACATCTGCTCACAAAAAATAAAATAAATAATAATAATACACCCAAACACCCTCTCTCGATCTGTTGTAATAACAATAGAGGCCATTATTTCTCTCCTCTGATTTGTTAGTACACTTGTTGGGATTGTTTTGGCCAATTCATGGGGTTGAGTAATGATCAAACCAGCTACAACTACTATGTTTTGGTTTCATGGGGTATAAGACATGCTTGGGTGTAATTTTTAGTAGTTACAGATGCCAGGAATTGACCATTCCAATTCTGATTCCAGAGGATTCCGATTCCAATTCCGGCTACGAACCAAACAAACCCTAAGACTATTCAAGCTTATCTCCACATACATTGCACAAGATTTCAGCAATGCTCTATTTTCCTCTTTCTTTTGTTTTCTAACTTCCTCGCTTTTTCTATTTTGATTTTCAAATTTAAACAAAACTAAGAAGTGCAATAGGGAATATCCCTTTCAGCTCCTTATTCATAATCCCAAGATCATTCAATACATACTTATTCTCAAGATTCCAAGCGATAGGACCATGCCATGAAAAACATATGCTATGTGACATACAAGAGAACAATTGAGAATTTAATTACCAATCCAAATAAGAATCCAAAATCATGTAGATTGAAACTTGAAAAAAGAGAGATGACTCATTCGATTGATGCAAGAAGGTTGATTATGAGAGGAAAATGAAAGAAACCTACATGCTAAACATGGGACAGGAGAGACACACTTATTATCAATAAAATTACACAAGAAGCATCATATGCGGTAATCCAACTAAAAAGAGAAATAAATTGGGAATTCCCACATGAGCCCCACCTACATTCTAAGAACTCCAATTGGAGTTTCCAATATATGAGTGTCAGGAAACAACTCACTTGGGCCTATTTGGAGCTGTCACCCCTCATTTAAGGGAAATGGAGGTGATGGATCATTCGGTAATTATACCCAAGATCATTTTTACTTAAAAGTAACTCCAACCAAAGACATTGATTGAACCATTTTGGGTAATATTCGAATGGGAGAGGGAAGGGATGATTCCCAAAACAAACATAAGTAGGATAGTCATCATCATCATCAACATCGTTGTTATTGTTGTTGTTGTTGTTCTTGCTGCTGCTGCTCCTTCATACAAGATTTAATGTTACATGACCAATGCAAGATAACATTAAGTAAAGAAGGGAGAACTACAAGCTAACATGACCTAAGTTAGTTTCCATTAGCTCCTAAGAGAATCATCAAATGATATGAGGTTGGCATCACATAAATTAGTTGGAAGAAAAGGCTACACAATAAGTAAAATGATAAGAAATTAGCCAATATCAAGAAATGAAACTTAATTCAATATTATGTGAGGAATAGAAAAAGAAGAATGAGAAGCAATAACATTAATTATCCTCTAACAAGTCCTAATAATAAACTAGATAAACTAAAACAAAAATTAACCCTATAATCCACATAGAAATAAAACGAGTAATTCACCAAGACGAGACTAAAACTTTATCCTAAAATGAATGTTATTCAATAAAATTTGAATTGTCTAACAAACTATGACAAGATTTGTATTTATTATAAAACAACACAAGGGTTGCCACCACATAAAATGAGAAACAAAAAAAGAAAACAAGTTAAGGGAATCTATGTATAGGTGGATTGAATCAATTCAAGTAAATGTGTCAAAGAAGAACCACACATTACTCATATAAATTAACAAATAAAAAAAGCAAAATAAGAAGTAAATGAAGGTACAAATGAAGATCAAAATGCTTTGATTACCCCTACATATGTTTCAAAGAGTGAAATGACTTAAAATGAACTTGAGGATAGAGCCATTACGAAAAAAACTGCAGTAGGTAAATGGTAGACTAAACCATAATTAAATGATGGAAAAGTAACAAAAGATAAATTGTAGACAAATTAAAATAAAACGACTAGTCATTACCTTAGCATATGTCAATAATTGACTTGTTACCTTAGCTTAATTAGTGGTATAGTAGCAGTAGAAGTAAATATTGTGTCGGGAAAATGATATTACAGATATTTGAGCTTAGGGTGAGTTTACTGAGTTTACTATTGGGTTACTGGCAAATTCATTCCTAGGATATAATACAGTCTAGGGTGAGAAGCTACAATCAACAAAGTTAAAGAATCTCCAAAAAAACCTTGTGTGAGATAGTAATAGAGAAGATCGAGAGAGACAAGTGTTTGTAGTGAGAAGTGAGTGAAAAACTTGCGTGTAAATCAGCTTGGTTTAAACCTTTTTATAAGTTCTAAAGAGTCATCATGAAGAGGGGTGCATCTGTTCTGAAGAGGCTCTTTGTACAATCACGAATTCAAATTTTGTAACTGCTCATAGTTGGTTAACAATTAATGATTGTTAATGTTTGAATAATGTCTCTTGAATACACCCGATCAAGTCATGACCATTGGATTAACTTAAAACATCAATGGTTATGGTTAAACCTCCACACTTAAATACACCCTTATGTGTGGTTTAAATCAAAAACAGGTTTTGAATCATAATTTGTAATTATGCCATTTTGCAAATAACATAACTTGTGACTTGTGATTTCACAAATGACATAACTTTTGAATTACAATTTTGCATACCTTGTGATTTATGATTTTGTAAATGACATAACTTGCGATTTGTGATTTTGCAAAAATTACGACCTACAATTTTTGCATTTTGCAATTTTACAAAATCATAGTTTATAATTTCATACTATGTCATCGCAAATCATTTCATCGCATCAGGTGTGATCGCACTAAAATAATAACCATTTCATTGCGATTTCATTCTATGTGCGAAGTATGATCAAAGTGCACTTTTAAAGTGCCTCATTGCGCCATACATATGCATGCACACACATTTTTACAGTAGCAAGTCTCTATACTCTCTCTTCTATATAATTCTAAGGAGTGTAGACGAACTCCTACTTAAAAGCAAACATCAAGTTTAAGAATTTTCCAATGTAAGACAAGTCTTTAAAGGAGAGAAACAAGTTAAAACAAAGAGTAATGGTGAAACTTTAAAAATAATTTTGGAGTGCATGTGTATGTGTACCTTTTTATATAATTTTGGTGTGCATTTTGATTGATCAATTACATAGGTCTTTCTCAATCCAAAATGCTATGACATAGTTGTGCATACAAAAATATGTTCTGCAACTTAAACCTTTAATCAGTACAGATATCTCAAAGTCTTGAGAAAAGTTATTGGTGGTAAGACCTTAAACCAATTACTTTTTAGACAAACCAAAAATACCCATACACATAAAAATATCTTGTTTCTACAATAATTTTAAATTTTCTTAGCATTGTAATGGTCATATGCTATTTTTCTGGTTTTATGAATGATTTTAAGAGCAAAATCCAAGCTCTCATGAGAAACGGCACTACTTCCATGTTAACATTGGTGAAGCGACACCATTACTTGACACATTTAAAAAGTACATTAAATGTTTAACTCAACCTCTGATTGTAATAAACAACATTGTTTATGTTGCATTTGGAAATCTATCAATATCATTGCTAACAATCACATCGTAGTAACTTGTTATTACCCATTACTAGTGACTACGTAAAGGGTTTTAATCTCAGTTCAGGTTGGGTTACCATCACTGATGACTACGTAAAGGGTTTTAATCTTATATCTTTGGTTGTCGTTCTTACCAATTCTCTAGGTAATCCCTTGGTAAGAGGATCAATCAAGTTTTTTCTTGACTTCACATGTGTTATAATGATAACTCCATCCTGAATTAAATGCTTAACATATTCATGTCTCAAACTTATGCATCTGGACTTTCCATTGTAAGTAGTATTATTGTAGGCTCTCGATATAGTTACTATCATAGATTCATAATAAGCTTCCAATTCATTCAGCTTCCTTCCCAATAGCCCCTACTAGGGATGGATTTCTACCTCCATTATCGATAATCCAACTTACATCAATGTACCCTTCCAGTATAACTGGATAATTACAATAGAAAAAATCAAGTTCTAAGGTCCTTTTAAGGTGTCTTAAGACTCTCTCAATTGTCTTCCAATGCTCTGCATTAGAATTACTTGTAGACCTACTTAGTTTACACACTACATATGCGATATCAGGTTTAGTACAAAGATTAGCATACATCAGGCTTCCTATTGCACTATCCTACTCGAGTTATACAAATGTTCTAATAGCTTTATATTAAAGTCATATGATGTGTTATATTCTTTAAATCATAAAAGTTTAGATTTCTTAAGTATTTTCTCAATATAATGTGACTAGCTTAATGATAACCCCCACCATCTTTCTTAATTTTGAATAAATGCATATATCATCACTATTATGCTTAAATCCGAAAGCTAAAATGCTAGGGTCAAAATTCTTATGCCATTACTTAGGTGCTTATTTCAAACCGTATAGTGATTTAACCAATTTATAGATTTTCTTTTCATTTATAAGAAGGACAAATCTCTCTAGTTGTTCCATGTAAAACTTTTCATTTAAAACACTATTTTGGAAGTTCGTTTTAACATCCATTTGATGAACAAATAAGTGATAAATGGATGCTAGTACTATGAGTGTTCTGATAGAAGTTGTTATATCCATTGGTGCATAGGTGTCAAAGTAATCAATTCCTTTTTTTTGACTGAATCCTTTGGCTACCAATATAACTTTAAATGCTTGTACAATTCCATCAGTATTGTATTTTCTTTTATACACCCATTTACACTTGATTGGTTTTGATTTTAGAAGCAAGTCTATTAATACTAATGTGTTATTAAACATTATTGAATCCATTTCATCATTTATAGTTTCTTTCCAAAAGGCAATATATCTAGAGGTTATTGCATCATAATAGGTTTTTAGATCATTTTCAATGTTTAATACAAGACAAATCTTGTTTAACCATTTTCTTTATCAGCTTCAACAAAGAACATAATCAACTAGGTAGAGATAACATTAGAACCTAAGTGTTTTTTCCTTTCTTTGTCTTTGAGTTCATGGTTCTACTGTAGGTCGTACAATTATTTCATTTCTTCTTTTAATTTCATTGTTACAAATTGTCTTTGAATCTGAGTTTCTCTTTCAGGTTCTTTATCATTTTTTGTGGATTCAAAACATGATTTATTTTCAAAGAATTCAATATCTCTAGTTTAAATAATTATATTGGATTCAAAATTTAGAATCCTATAGGCCTTACTATATTCTGCATATCCAACAAACATACTTTTCTTTGCTCTAAGTCCTAACTTAGTTCTTTTAGGGTCTGGAACCCTATAATATGCTAAACACCTCACACTTTTAGGTATGTAAGTTATGTTTACTTTTTTTTTTCTATAATTTATATGGACATTTATTGTTGACTCTAGAAACAATTTTGTTGTGTAAATGTTAGGCGGTTAGGAGTGTTTTCCCCCACTGGTTCAAGGGTGTATTAGCATTCATTAAGATGCAATTTATCATTTCTATAAGTGTTCTATTTTTTCTTTTCGGTTAGACCATTTTGTTAAGGGGTATAAGGAGTGGAACATTGATGTATTATTTCAAATTGTTCACAAAAGGAATTAAATTCATTCTTAAAATACACAATCTTGTACTGTTTAAACATGTTAAATGCCTCATCCTTAGTTTCATAAGGTAAATATAGGTGTACCTTGAGAAATCATCAATAAAAGTTATGAAGTATCTTTTACCTCTCTTATTTAATACACCATTGAATTCACATATGTCAAAATAAATTAATTTTAGAAGTTGAAAATTTCTCTCAACACTTGGGAAATGTTTCTTAGTCATCCTAGATTTACATATATTTCACATTTGTCATCCTAGATTTCATTACTATAAGTAATCAAACCAAGTTTACTAATGTTCTTTATAAATTTAAAATTCAGATGTGCTAATCTATCATGACATAAAGAAAAGGAATAAACAATGTAAGTAGAATTATTATCTTCCTCAATTCTCAATTTGAACATCTCATTACGACCATATCCCTTTTCAACAAACATCCTATTATTAGATGGGATTAGTTTGTCAAATTCAAAGACAACTCTAAATCCCCTCTTTCGACAAGATTTACTAAGACCAAGATTTGATATCAGGAACATGTAGAACATTCAAGAGAGTCAATGGCTTTCCATATGTGAAGTTCAATTCCATACTACCCTTTCTAGCAACTTTAGCACAAGTTTGGTTTCCGATCTGAACCTCTCAAACATCAATCACTTCTTCATATGTTTTGAACAAGGACTTGTCCTTACAAACATGGACTATGGAACCTGAATTAGACCACTAATCAAAAGATGATTCTACTATATTCACTTTGGTGATCATGGCCACTAGTTGGTCTTCTACCATATTTGCAAACTTATTCCCTCCTTTCTGATCCTGGAAGACTTGGGTATTATTCCCCTTTTTTCTACAAACATAGTAGGATCTCTTCTTATTGTTGCTCTTCTTGAAGTTCTCATCCTTCTTCACTTGCAATGCAGGGGTATTCTTCTTTGATTCAATTTCCACAAAATTAATCTTTGAGATTAATGTACTAGACAGGGTTTTATCCCTCTTACCTCTAATACAAGATTCTTTTACAATGCGAAAATGTTGCTCAATTTGCTCCAAGGTAAATTCTTCTACCTTGTGCAGAAACTTCTTCCTATAATCCTTCCTAGAGGGAGGAAGTTTCGCAATGATTTCTCCCACTTGGAAAGATTTAGGAAAGATGATGTTTAGGGACTGAGTTTTATTAGCTATCAGTATGGGTTTATGATTGTTCTTGGTGAAGTCAAAGTATTTTGTGATGAGATACTTGTTCTACCAAATTCTTGCACCTTATACTTGAATTCCAAAGACTACCAAAATTTTCTAGGATACATGAGTTCTTTGTAAAAGTTGTAGAGCTAGTCTGATAAGGCATCCATTATATGTCTTCTACACAGAAGTGAACCATGCTCTTGTTTTGCTTTTTCTTTCTTTAGTTCTATGCCTTTGTCGGTAGGTTCAAGAAGAGGTTGTTGATTTGCATCCAAGAGATAGTAAAGTTATAACGTTGTGAGGAAGAAGATCATGTCTTGCCATAGACTAAAATTGGCTTTATCGAACTGGTCAAGTCAAACAAGGTCTTGGTTTATCATCTTGATCGAAGCCATGCAAGCTTCTGCCTCCATGTTTAAATAACATTCTAAATTTATTGGGAAATGGGATTATAGAAATTAGAGGAGAAAATCTAAGGCATATCTAAAGACTCTTTAGAACGTTATTTGCCCCCACTCAGTTTACTAAGTTTGTTGTTGGGTTACTGGCATATTAGTTCTCAGGATATAATAGAGCCTAGGGTAAGAAACTACAACCAACAAAGTTAAAGAATCTTCGAAGAAACCTTCTATGAGATAGTAGTAGAGAAAACTAAAAGAGACAAATGTTTTCGTAGTAAGAAGTGAGTGTAAACCTTGTACGTAAATCAGCTTGGTTTACACCCTTTTATATGTTCTACAGAGTAATCATGAAGAGGGGTGTATTCATTTTGAAGAGTCTCTTTGTACAGTCACGAATTCAAATTCTATGATTGTTCATTTTTAGTTAACAATTGGAATAACTTAAAACATGGGTTACCCAATCAATTCATGACAATTGGAATAACTTAAAACATCAACAATTTATGGTTCGGTCTCCTTACTCAAACACACCATTTTGTGTTGTTCAAATCATATGCAGGTTCCAAGTCGCTATTTGTGAATCAAAAGTCGCAATTTGCAATTTTTTGATTTTGCAAATGACATAACTTTTGATTTGCAATTTTGCAAATGACATAAGTTGCGATTTGCGATTTTGGAAAACTCGTGGTCTATGATTTTGCAAAATTGCAGTTTGCAAATTTCATACTGTGTCATCACAAATCATTTCATCATATCAGGTTTCATCACACTAAAATTATAGTCACTATTGTAATTTTCATACTATAAACAAAGTGCGAGCAAAATTATAGTCACTATCGCATCAGATTTCATCAGGTTTCATCTCTAAAGCGCCTATAAACACATGGGTTACACTAGGGGTGATCATGTGCCGGACTTTGCCTTCATAACAACGGGCTTAGGCTAGGCCTAGGCTAGGCCCGACCCGCATTATGGGCCTAAAAATATAAGCCCGGGCCCGGGCTGAGCCAGGCCAAGATTTCAGGCCCAATTATTGTATTCCAGTTCCAAAATTAAACAATTGTACTTTTTTCACTTATTGTCATGGAGACTATAGTAACCTGTAAGAAATTTTAAACTTAATATCAAGATAAAAGCTTCTAACATAAAAGAAATTAAATAATTATACCTTGTAATTTATATGTTTCAATTGGTCATTAGTATGCTAAAAATGATAATTTTAACAAAACAATTCTTCTATAAACAAAAAATCAACCTAGAACCTATAATATCTATCAAAAAATAACCATCCATTGTCATGCAATATCCAAAAAACAACTTTAAACATCTCTATAAGGAGCTCCATCTTCCATTCAACTTCTACAAATAAAAAATGAAATGAAAAATATATTAGCAAACTAAGAAAAATAATTCAAATTAATGTAAATAAATAAGTAATAAAAAATTGAAAATGGTTTCAATTTTACCCAAAACTTGCAACCACTCTAAACTTCATATTTATCTTCATCAATGGAGTCTTTATCACTAGAAGATTCATCTTTTGGTGTGTGTGTGTGTGTGTGTGTGTGTGAGAGAGAGAGAGAGAGAGAGAGAGAGAGAGAGATTGGGTGCGGCAGTGGTTTCGTGAAATTGGTGAGAGAGAGAGAGCCGAGAAGATTAGGGTTTAGTAATTTCTATATTTCATTAAATACTAGATTAGAATTTGGTAAGATATAAGATTGTAGGATTAAAATCTTTAATTTCCTACAAATCTCTATTAATCTCTATTTAATATATAAAACATCAACTATCAAATATTTTTAAATAGCATATATATATATATATATATATATATATATATATATATTATAAATATCTGGGCTGGGCTGGGCTGGGCCTAAAAAGTAGGCCCAAGCCCAGCCCTAAATTTTGCGGGCTAGTGCTCAGGTTGGGCCTTAACAAAAAACTATATATATATATATATATATTATAAATATCTGGGCCGGGCTGGGCCTAAAAATTAGGCCCAAGCCCAGCCCTAAATTTTGTGGGCTAGGGCTCAGGCCGGGCCTTAACAAAAAACCTAGGCCCAAGCCCGGATATTTTTGGCCAAGCCAGGCTGAAATGATCACTTCTAGTAGCAAATCTTTACACTCTCCTCTCTATATTTCTAAGGAGTGTAAATGATTTCCTAGTTAAAAGCTTAAATCAAGTTCAATAATTTTTCAATGTGAGACAAGTCTTAAAAGGAGAAAAACAAGTTAAAACAATGAGTTTTGGTAGGACTTTAAAACCATTTTTAGAGTGCATGTGTATATGTGCCTTTTTATGTAATTAATCAATCAAACACCCATTGGATTTAATCTCTAATGAGATTAAAATCCAACGGATTGGTCCTTAGAGTGTTGCCTTCAGGTAGGGTAGAGAAACACACGAAGAAACTTCCATCATGTCTCATTTGAGCTTAATCCCATACTGATGATGAATGATATGGTCGTGATGAGAAGAGTGCTTCCTGCCCCTCCGAACTATAGTGCTTGTTGGCACTGCTGAAGAGAAACCCTACAAGGCTTAAGGAATTGTAAGAGAAAATGACAAAATATCTATATTGTTATTCTAGGTTTGCAAGGTTTATATAGGCTATCCTTGCCATTACAACCTCTATGGACTACTACCACGTCATTACTAACAATCATTGGCCATGACTCAATGATTGGATGCATCATAACTGTCATAAAGAAAAAGACAAAAATGATGGATGTGGTATCCCCATGCAACGTTAGTGAGTATTCTTCTTGGGCTCTAAGCTGAAGAACTAGTGGGTTGGGCCTCAGATTCTTATGCTAATGGGGGAATCCTTACCATTCCCTCCCCCTTGGCTTAGGCCTTGGGAGTTGGCAGCTAACGGACTATGTGGTCACCCTTGCGGCTCAAGCCTTTCAAGGCTCCCATGCAATTTAGCGGCCTACAGTTGGTAGAGCTACCCCCGCAGGTTAAGCTCCTTGTGGCTATCACAGGAGTAGATGTCCAGCATTTCTGAGGGCAAATGCAATGTAGTCGTGGCACCAACCTACTGTCTAATATTGACAGCAACACACGTATGGATGATGCTATCACAAGGGGGGCAGAATCTGAACGACCAGCCCTAGCAAGCTTTAGCGATTTGGCCCAGATAGTCTCCCAACCCAAACTACAAAGCCTCACTGCTGATTGAGCCCTCCATGGCTCCTGTAAGAGTTAATAGCTACTTGTATGTGGAGCCGGCCTCACAATTTGAACCTTCCATGGTTCTCTTAAGGGTAGGCGACCCATAGACAGGAGAGCCACCCCCTCAAGGTGAGCCCCACATGGCTCTAGTAGGAGTAGACGGCCAGCAGTTCTAGGAGTAGGCGCAACACATGTGCGGCATTAACCCATGAATGCAGGCCTAGGAGAGTCACTCTCTCATGACGATATAGATTCAGCCACACTTTGTGCCCAACTCCCCAGCACTTCAGGTGCTCCTGCACCACAGCACGATTGACCAGCTCGTAGGGTGAGTATAATTTCAACTTATACACATTTATCTAAAACCGAATGACAGAAGCTGCATTGAGAAGAAAAGCAACTACAAAATGACCACCTGCTTCAGTGACCTAGTCAAGTCGAACTCTATGGGGAAGCTAAACCACTTTTAGCCAAAGGCCCCCTCAAGCTGACCTCGAAAAACGTTGGCAACAGGTAGACCGATTTAAGAAGGTTGGCCCCCATCTATCTAGCTCAGCAATGTTTTGACATTGCCACCACCACACTCGAATCAGTCTCAAAGGATGTCAGTATCTCATCGACAACCTAATAAAAAAGAGAAACGGAGAGGAAGGGAAAATTTTAGAATTTCCATTCAAGAGGATTTCATAAAACCAGCAAAATAGAGAACATGTCACAATAAATTCAAGTTTTACCGAGCCCGCAGGCTTGGTGTACAAAAGTAAAAAAAAAAAAGGAAAAGGGAGTTCAGCACTAGTCATCATTCTCACCGCCACCCTCATCATCGTCTTCATAGTCGTCTACCTCCTTTGGAGTAGTTGCCTCTTCCTCGACCTCTTAGGTTAGATTGTCTAGGACCGACCTAAGCAAGATAGAGCTCAAATCAAGGTCTGGGTACAGGAGTCAAAGAAAGCGGTGGCACAGTTTGAAGACCCTCTTTAGAGAAGGAACCGCCACTTCAATTCTCTCCTGTTCAAACTCCAGTGACCAGGGAAAGCGATCAATAGAAACAACTCTGGCTTAGTGAGAGTTGTCACCGCTCAAATTGACAATCGTCCCCCTAGCTTCATCTAGATCACGGTTCATACTCACACTAAGGGAAGAATCACTGGTGGTCCTCCTTGGCACTAAGACAGGTTGTCTCTAATTGAGATTGGAGGGTTTCTATGTTGGCCCTCATCTCACGGGACTCGCACCTTGAGGCGGTGACCTAATCTAGCATGACTTGACCTAGTGAGTTTATCTGCAGACAGAAAAACAACTTGGTAAGGGACAGATAAAGCAGTGGAGAAAGTATCTCGAAGACGCCTACCTGCATGGCATTTTGAATAATCCGAATGCCAAGTTCAAGGGGGTCCAACTCGTGATAAACGCGGACATCTTCAAGAAGGAGAATAGCCCTAATCATACGAAGTGCCACATATGGGTCATGAATCCGATCAGTGATCAAGAAATTGACCATGGGAACGAACGGAGGGATATCAGGGCCATAAGGAGTCAATGCCTCAGCGAACTGGGATGCGCTCGCTGGTTGCACTGGAGCAACGTGAGAAGGGTTGGCCTGTATCAAGTCGCCGCTCTCCTCCAGGTCAATCGCAGCACGATGACCTTCCGCCGATCTCTCTTCGACCTCACGGCTAGACTCACCAATTGCCCTCCTTTTCTTCTTCAATGTGCTTTGTGCCGCATTTATGATCGAGGAAAAGCTGGTCATCCCTACAATCAAATGAAAAAGAAAAACAATCAAGATGCTAATACTCTGTTTGGTTTGTGCGACTAGGATGGAAAAATAGGAATCTTTGAAAAATATTCCTATTTTCCTAGGTTTGATTTGGGCGAAAGGGTGAAACATGACGAGAACACACGTCTCAATTTCTAGGATGCAGGGTCTCACCAAATAGGTGCAACCCCATTGAGAAAGGAAGCTAAGTGAGAAAATTTTATTGAGGGAGGCAAATGAGTGTCATCTTCTTCTCAGATGTCATCCAATGGTTTACTCATCGTCTCCATCTCGGATGATGTGCTCAGATGTTGTCCAACATTTAAGTGTAAATGTTGGGCCCATTTTGAGCCCATGGTGACTTGCTCAGGGGTTCACTGCGTTTAGCAGTGAATTCGGCCAACCCTTTTCACAGAGGCGAGGCCGAACCATGTACACTTATGTGAGGTCATTGTAGGGCTCCATTCCATACAAATCAGGCTTAAGTTAGTCATGCAACACCCTTGGGTTGTGATCCTTGTAGCCGATGGTCCTAAAGCCCATAATTAATATTATTAATTAAACTGTCACATGATAGCTTAAGTTGTCATGTGACATGGGGCGAATCTCGGTTTGGAATTGGGTATAGAGCACCTAATCTTATAAGAAGATAAGGTATATCTCTAATTAGAGTTCATATCTGATTTAAATCTGGATTATCTCCTAATTAGATTAGGAGATAGCTCCATAAGAGATTATAAAAGAGGAGGGGGCGGACCAGTCTAAGACGGCTTCATATTTTTGTAGTTTCTGGTCCTCTCTGCACCCTTTTGTCTCCCAATTTTTTCCCAGTTTGACCACAACTTATTCGGGACTGGTAGAGATCAGTTTCCCTCTGATTTTGCAAGAAAAATCTAGAGGAATTTCATTCTCACCTCCCTAGTTCGATCTAAGCAATTGGATTGCAGTTTTGTTGAAAACTGTGTTGTTGAACCGACTTCAGGAGTACATTGCGCCATTTTTAGAGAAAGCTGGTTTTAGGACTGATTTGGGCATAAATTTCCACCTTGGGATCTGCATTTTTGGTATATGTATCAGGTACACATCTCCCTCTTTGATTGGTTTCAAATCTGGTCCGGTTCAATGCAAAACTAATCTTGAAAAATGCAGCTTTTCAAAAAATAGGGAATTTGATTCCTAGAAGGATTAATAAATTTTTTAAATTTCGCCCAACCATCTAGCATGGTTCAGCCATCCATATGATGGATCCTAACCCTTCCTTCATTGGTATCAGAACACTAGGTTTAGCCCTTGGACTTCACCAAATCATATTTGAACCAAAACTCAAATCGGCAAGAACTAGTCTAGCCGATTTGAGCATTTAACAGAAAACTCTGATAAATTGGTTCTCAGAATGAGCGAATGATCTGAAATTTTGGTGAATATATTCTGATATATTATAGAATTTTTCTATTATGGATTCTTGAATTATTGGGCTGAATGTGTGATGGAGATCAAAATCTTGATGGCAGCAAGTTTTGTGTACACAAAATTCAATATTTTGATTATGTGGTCTATAATTAATTTTTTTCTTTTGTAGAAAGAATGTATTAGGTTTTTCTGATGTAAGTAATAGAAATTAGTTTTTTTTTCTATTTTTTTACATAGGAGAAATCGCTCGAGCATGTAGAGAAGACAGAATTTGTAGATGGAGATCGATCTACAGATTGTAGTTTTCGTAGGGTTGCAGTTTTGTCTGGATTGGATTCAGACCATCACATTATCAGACCTAGCTATTTATTTTTGTTTATTTGCTGATTATTTTCTGATATGATTATGAATCATAACTGAGAACTTCATATCGTTACCTATGTGAATTGAAGCATGTTTTGGACACCAAACCCTAGGCCGATATGACCTATTTTTGGTCTAATCTTGTTGGGCCGAACCTATGGTTCTTTGGGGTCTGATCACAGCCCCCTGGGTCATGGTTTAAGTGACCCAAAATTGGTTTTAGGTCAAGGGTTTGATGACCCAAAATCGGTTTTAGGAAGGGTAAGAAGAGGCCTCAAAAAAAGGGAGGCAAAACAAATAAGCAAAAGAGAGACAAGTCATCAGATGATTGTCACTTCTGCAAGCAGACTAGGTAGTAGAAGGGGAATTGACCTTAATATCTAGAATCCTACAAGAACAAAGAAAGTAATTTCAAATCTCTTATCATAGAAACCAATATGTTGCTTATTTCTGCATCCTAGTGTATTGACTTTGGGGCTTCCACTCATGCATGTAACACATTGCAGGAGTTCAAGGAAAGTAGAAGGCTAAATGATGACGAGGTTGCGCTTTACTTGGGGATGACTACAACTGTTACAACTACTACTATAGGAATAGTAGATTTAATTTTTAGAGAATGAATTGTTACATGAAAAGACCATCCTTCTCTAGAAACAAATGTGACCGAAACTGTATCGAAACACATCCCCAAAAAAAGAACATGTGATACAATTAATCCCATGTGCATGTGACATTACCGATTTGGCCATATTAATATAGAATGTATCACAAAATTGGTAAAGGATGGTCTTCTAGATTTTCTCACAGTCGAAGATATATCAACTTGTGAGCCTTGCCTCCAAGGCAAAATGACAAAAATGTCATTTATAGGTAATCCTGAAAGATCTACAGGCACACTTGACCTTATACATACAGATGTATGGTCCCATGAATGTTAGGACATGAAACCAACACTATTATTTCATAACTTTCACAAGTGATTATTCTTGATCTGGTTACATGTACCTAATGAGACATAAGTCTGAATCCTTTGAAAAGTTTAAGGAATTTGGACAAGAAGTCAAGAAACTGTTGGGGAGACAGATCAAAACCCTTCGATCAGATCGATGAGGTGAATATCTCTCCGACGAATTCAGGGACTACTTAAAGGACAATGGTATTGTAATCTCTAATGCATGCCCCCAAAAGGATATGGGTAACTCTTATGTACTGAACCAGGAATCGGGTTCGAACCAAGTCGGTTCTTAAGACTCCTTATGAGCTATGGACCGGAATGAAACCAAGTGTAAGACACTTGAAAATAGGTTGTCCAGTACATGTCCAAAGGACAAGTGTGGATAAATTGGAATCCAAAAGCAGGCGTTGCCTATTTGTAGGCTACCCCAAGGGTTCCATAGGGTATCTTTTCTATAACCCACAAGAACAAAAATTGTTTGTCAGTCGAAATGCCTACTTCTTGGAGGAGGACTATATTTTAAACAATCATCATCAGGAAGTTGTTCTTGATGAAGAGAACTCAAGAGTAGTGGGAGATAACCCACAGATTGCAGATAATAATACCCAACTTAGAAGATTTACTTAGGTTTCTAGACCTCCAATTCGTTATGACTATAATCAAGAAAGTTACTTGATGGAAGCTCTAAGCAGTGAGGAAGATCTCGTAACTTATACGAAAGCTATGTTGGACATAGACTCCTTGAAGTAGGTAGATTCCATGAAAGTCGATATGGACTCAATAAAAACCAATGGAGTCTAGACTCTTGTAAACCCAACCCCTAGGGTGAAAGCAATCAGTTGCAAGTGGATCTACAAGAGGAAGAAGGGCCCTGATGGAAGCTGGAACATCCGATTTGACTCAACAATCAAACAGTTTGATTTTGAACAAAATCCAGATGAACCCTGTGTTTATTGAAAGACAATGGGAGATAAGGTTACAATTTTGATTCTGTATGTAGACGATATTCTACACATTGGGAATGATGTATGAATGTTGACTACGGTGAACGTATGGCTTTCGTAGTAATTCTCCATGAAAGATCTTGGAGAAGCCCCATACGTCTTGGGACTTTAACTCTATAGAGATAGATCGAGGAGGATAATTGGATTATCCCAATCTACTTACATTGACAAGATCGTTAACAGATACAACATACAAAACTCCAAGAAGAAATTTGTTCCTTTCAGGCATAGAGTCACTCTTTCCAAAGGAATGTCACCTAAGACCCCTAAGGAGATTGAGGGCATGAGAAAGGTTCCCTATGCCTCAGTCGTAGGGAGCATCATGCATGCTATATTGTATACTCAACCAGACATTGCTCAAGTTGTTAATGTGGTAAGTAGATACCAATCTTACCTGGGACAAGAGCATAGGACTGCTATGAAAAACATACTAAAGTACTTACGGAGGACTAAAGACTACTATCTTGTCTTCGACGGTAGTTCACTACAGATGGTCGGGCATACTGATGTTGACTTCCAATCTAACCCAGATACTAGAAAGTCTATGTCTGGATACTTTGGGACCCTATGTAGAAAGAGAAATAGTCCATGACCGAGGCCAAGCACATTGCCATAAGTGAGGTTGCCTAATAAGTAGTACGGATGAAGAAATTCATCATGGAATTTGGAATCCTACCATATCACCCATTCCACTGTTGTGTGACAACACTGGATCTATGAGAGATTGTTGGTGTAGAGGACATCTAGATTTAGAAAGTAGCATTAGCGGAGAATGTGGCAGACCCATTGACTAAACCGCTAACACAGAAAGTGTTTAAGAAGCACATGGATAGTATAGGATTGAGGCTTGTACCCAATTGGACCTAAGTGAAAATTGGAGTTGATAGACAATGTATGCCTTTAGCTCTAATCAGATTGATGTATAGATGCATTTATTGTAAATGAATAAAAGTACATTATTGTTTCATGCTAATATTGGTATGTTTCTATGAAATTACCCCTTAAACTAGACACTTATGAGACTCATGTTAGCTTATAATGTCTCAGCCGTTGGATATACTTGGGGAGTTTATCTTGCCAAGGCTGACACTGATGTGCTACCAAAGAAGTTGGGACAGCTTGTCTCAATTGCTAAGGTTACACCCAAAGCACATGCAGTGTGTGTTTGGTTAAAATACTGAACCCAAACCATTTTCTAATAATGCCCTAGACCTTGGAGATTGAAAGGCAAAATTGAAAAGTTACACATAACCCCTTGACTTGATTATGCTACTGCACTAGGTGTCGAATTGGGTTGTCTTTGATATGCTAATCAGTGAGATCCATTGTGGATCAAAGCCTAGATATGTTGGGGCAGTCTAAGAATTCACTTAAGTGGGTGATCATAGTAAGGATCGGCCCCTTTGTCAGACAAAGTGAATGATAGGGTTTACACTCTCTTTGATGTAAACCTAAACTATCGACAATGGATTTTCATTGTGTTTGAGATTTGGTTTTGCAAAATATATGTTTTATGAAAAATGTTTGCAAAAGATTTTAATTCTCGGGATCCATCTGAGCAGAGAGTGTGACATTGCACCTTGTAGCCAGGGGAGAGGTCCTTCCCTGTCAGGCAATGTTTAATCATTATGGGCCGAGAGGTTAAGTGTAAGAGACCACTACAGGGTTGATTACCTGATGGGCATTATCTTACTTAAGTCCATTATCCTTGGGTTTTCATAGATTGGCTGAATTCAAGTATCATTTAGTATAAATGTTGGGCCCATTTTGATCCCATGGTGATGTGTTTAGGAGTTCACTGCATTTGGTAGTGAATTCAGTTAGGCCTTTTCATAAAAACTAGGCGGAACCCATGTGGATTTATGTAAGGTCATTGTGGGGTCCCATCCCATACAAATCAGGCCAAAGTTGGCCATGCAACACCCTTGGGTCGTGAGCCTTATAGTTGCTGATGGGCCTAAAGCCCATAATTAATATGATTAATTAAACTGTCACATGACAGTTTAAATTGTCATGTGACATGGGGCGAATCTAGGTATAGAGCACCTAATGTTATAAGAAGATAAGGTATATATCTAATTAGAGTCCAGATCTGATTTAGATATGGATTATCTCCTAATTAGATTAGGAGATAGCTCCATAAGAGATTATAAAAGAGGAGGGGGCAAACCAATCCAAGACAGCTTCATATTTTTGTAGTTTTTGGTCCTCTCTGCACCCTTTTGTTTCCCAGTTCGACCACAACTTATTTGGGACTGATAGAGATAATTTTTCCTTTGATTTTTGCAAGAAAAATCCAGAGGAATTTCGTGTTCACCTCCCCAATTCGATCCAAGTTGTTGGATTGCAGTTTTGATAAAAACCGCGTTGTTGAACCAGCTTCAAGAGTACACTATGCCATCTTCAATGGAGGCTGGTTTTAGGACTGATTTGGGTGTGAACTTCCACCTTGGGATCTGCATTTGTGTTATCCGTATCAGGTATACATCTCTCTCTTTTATCAGTTTCAAATCTGGTCCAGTTCAGTGCAAGACCGATCCTGAAAAATGTAGTTTTTCAAAACATAGGAAATTTGATTCCCAAGGATTAGGAAATTTTTGAAATTTCACCCAGCTATCTAGCATGGTTCGGCCATCTATATAATGGATTTTAACCCTTCCTTAAAATAATACTCAATCTCATATCTGCATTTTTTTTTTTTCATTTTTTGTTGTGTTTCAGGTCATCTCAAGCAACCCATGCAAGGGATTTTCAGGCTTAGGTACCACATACCCTGTGGAAAGTTGTGATTTGTCATAGTGGTTTTTGTTTAATTTTGTTTAAATATTGGTGTTTCTTCTATTGTGTATCCCTTCACCCGAAATAGACCATTACCAGATCTGAAAATTGTAGGACCCCCCTACCTGTCTTACATTAGTAACAATTCAGATATATTGTTTTGATGAAAATGGTTTAATAAAGTTTAAAAAAATTAAGAATAAAAAGATCTATTTGACCATAAATGAATGTGAACGCAGTAAAATGCAATAACTTCATTTTTGGTCCTAATGTGAAAATGCAATGCCTAAATTACTGATTTATTTTATCAATATATAAGGTTGCTTTAAGTTTCCAAAAGTCTAGGCAATGGGCATTTGAACTTGTCAGAAAAATGGTAGCTTACATACTAATAGTTGAGAAAAGATTTCTACAGGATTTTGCATGTATTATGTTTCAGATTAGGCATCGTAGGGTATGATACACAATAAAAACTACAGTCTACAGCACTTGCAGGAGCATATCATGAAAGAGATTTATGGACATTAAGGAATGAAGGTTGAATTGCTTCTGTATGGAGTCACCCAGCTGGTCCATACCATTTGGTAAAACCGAAACCAGATTAAAATAATTTTAGCTTTGTTTTGCGCTCGAAGTCATATGTAGGCTGAACAGTCCCTACTAAATTTAGATAGTTAAACCTAGCCAAAAGCTTAAATTACAGAAAGGTTGAATCGAATCTGTCTGGAGTCACTCTAGTGTATTTGGAAATTGCCTAGCCAAAATGTGAACATAGAGAAAAACAATTCTCAAGTTTGGGTGCAATGATAAGTGTGTGACTCTGCTTCTTATCATGATAAGTTTTTTTTTTTAATCATCTATATATATATTAAAACAAAGCGGTCAACAAATTTTCTCCTTTTTTGAAATTTTTATTTTTTTATTCCATGTCATTTTTAAAGAACCAATGAGATGCTCTCATTCCTCATGAAAAATTATCTAAAATCTCTCTCTTACCCACAAGTTCCCAACAATCTCCTCTCCTAAAGTTTATCCTAAACTATCTCCCCCACTTTCACCTAAATCATCTCCAATTCCTATTTATCTCCTAACTTATCTCTAATTTACAAGAGCATTTCTCTCCAAATTATCTCTAATTCCTATTTATCCTCTTTGCCACTTTTTATCTATATCTATCTAAAGAAAGTTTAAATTATAAAATTTCTCTCCAAATTATCTCTAATAAACTTTAAAATAATTATTAAAAACATAAAAAATAATTATGATAGATTTAACAATATTCATATTATTAATAGTTTTATATTTCTACATAATTCATCACAAAATTATGTACTTACAATATAAATTATGATTTTCCAGATTACTCAAATTAAATGTTATTCAAATAATAGAAATTTAAAATTAAAAAATAAAATATTATTTCAATAACTAAGTATCTTAAATAATAAAATACTAAAAATAGCTAAATAACTATATAGAAAAATATTTAATTATTTAATTTCAATAACTAAATATCTTAAATTCAAATGATGAGTATTTCTAAATATTTTATATATTATTTAAATATATAAATAACTAAATGTTTTAAATAATGAAATATTTAACATAACAATATTTTAAATAGTTAAAATAACAAATTTAACAATAAAATAAAAAAAAAAATCTTAAGATAAAAAATCGTAACATAATATTCAAAATAATAATAATTTAATATTTTTACAAAATTAATAATTAAATAATGTAATAATAGTATAAACTTTAAGATATTTATTAAAAACACAAAAAATAATTATAATAGATTTAATAATATTCATATTATTAATAGTTTTAAATTTTTACAAAATCCATCACGAAATTATGTACTAACAATATAAATTATGACTATCTAGATTATTCAAATTAAATTCTACTCAATTAATAGAAATTTAACATTAAAAAATAAAATATCATTCCAATACTTCAATAACTAAATATCTTAAATTCAAATAATAATAATTTTAAATATTTTATATATTATTTAAATTTTTAAATTTAAATAATGAAATATGTAACATAACTATATTTTAAATAGTTAAAATAACGAAATTATGCAATAAAATAGAAAATCTTAAAATAAAAAAATCATAACATAATATTCAAATTATTAATAATTTAATATTTTTAGAAAATTAATAATGAAATTATGTAATAATAGAATAAATTATAATTTTATAGATTGTTAAATTCAATAAATAATTAAAATTATAGAATTTAAATAAGGATATTATTTAAATAACTAAATAATAATAATAACCAATTTCACTTACATCAATTAATAATTCTTGAAAAATAACTTTCAACAAAAATATTAATTAATTTACACACACACACACACACACACACACACACACACACACACACACACACACACACACACATATATATATATATATATATATATATATATATATATATATATATATTAATTCCATGTCATTTTTGAAACAACCAATGAGGTACACTTTCCCAATAACCTAAATAATCTCTTCTCCTAAAATTTCTCCTAAACTACCTCCCCCACTTTCTCCAAAATTATCTTTAATTCATATTTATCTTCAAAATTATCTCTAATTCCTATTTATCTCCAAAATTATCTCTAATTTAGTAGAGAGTTTCTCTCCTAAATTATCTCTAATTCCAATTTATCCTCTCCCTACTTTTCATCTATATCTATCTAAAGAATTTGGATTAAAAAATTTAAGAATTATTCAAATATTCTAACAAAATTATATAATAACTTTAAAATATTTATTAAAAAATATAAAAAATAATTTTATATTTCTACAAAATATATCACAAAATTATGTACTAACAATTTAAATTATGTTTTTCTGGATTACCAAATTAAAAGTTTTCTCAAATATTTAATAATATGTAACAACTTTAAATAAATAAAATTCAAATAACAAAAAAATTTAAATATTTTATAGATTATTTAAATATTTATCATAATTATATTTTAATTAGTTAAAATAACGAAATTATGTAATAAATTTAAAAAATTTCTTCAAAGTAGAAAAATAATTATAACATAATATTGACATTAATAATAATTTAATATACTACCTAATTAATAATGAAATTATTTAATAATAGTATAAATTATGATTTTATGGATAATTAAATTCAATAAAAACTAATATTTAAAATTTAAATATTTTTCATATTATTTAAGTATTTAAATAACTAAATATTTTAAAGAAAAAATATTTAACATAACTAGATTTTAAATAGCTAAAATAAAGAAATTATGTAATAAGTTTAAAAAAATTGAAGAGTAGAAAATAATTATAACATAATATTTAAATTAATAATAATTTAATATTTTTACATTATATTGTAAATAACGAATTTCACTTATATCAAGTAATAATTCAAGAAAATGGCTTTCAAAAAATTAATATTTATTACTAATAATTATATATACTAAATTTAATATTTATTGTATTTTCAGTAATCATTTATTATTTTTTGTGATAAATGTATTTTCAATGATTATGTATAAATTTATTTTGTTTGGTTATTTAACAGAAAACTTTCAATAATTATTGGAGATTAAACTACTATTACTGAAATTTTTAAATTTAATTTATTGTATTTTTTTTATAACTTATTGGTTAATATTTATTAGAGATTAAACTATTATTTGAGATTATACTATTTATTGACTAAGTTAATATATTTTTAGTACTTATTGTATTTTTGTAATTTTTGTATTTTTTCATTATGAATATATTTTCAACAATTGTGTATTTTCGCTATAAATTTTCAATAATTATTGGATATTGAACTGTTGTTATTTATTAGAGATAAGACTATTAATTAGCAGAAGTTATGAGTGTTCATGAGTTGTTTCAGTTTAGTCGTTGCTATTTGGCCAACCAAACTAACATGGTCAGGTTGGGGAGTTGTTCAGTTGAAACTGACTGACCTTTTGTGAAAACCAACCCACTCAAGTTGTATCGGTTTGGGTCGATTTTTTTTGTTTGGTTAGTCGGTTCAAAAGATTTAAACTAACACTATCATTTTCCACTGTCATCTAATGGAAGATTGATTAAATCCACTGCAAATTATAAATAGTGTTTTAGTAAAATGCTAAATATAGGGTAGATTTTAGTAAGTCCATGAAACTATAAGGGGTATTTTAGTAAATGACCATTTCTATTATTTAACTTTCGCTTAATATATCCTGTACATCACACGGTTCTCCACTAGTTTAATTATTAAAGCGTTGAGATTTGTTTTCTGGCTCTAGAACATCTTAACTTGAATATTGATTCAAATTTCTTAAATATTGTTCAGCATTTAATTAATGAAGCACAATTTTTTCCTCGTTTATAGCTGGTTGATGCCTCACATTATATGTATATAACACCTAGAAGTTACAGTGAAAGCACCAAATTTCTATTTTAATATATCCATAATTCATTAATAAGAATTTGCCTGTCCTCATCTCCTTTTAACATTTTGTTGACGGATGCAGCCAAACTCTTACAATAAGCTTGTATCTTTGACCTGCACTAGTCAATGAAGTTTGAAATTCTAAACAATAATATTGAGTGACTGTAACTCTGTAAATGCTAATTGATGTTTCTATGTGGTATTTTAATGTCCAAGTCTGTAAAACTAGTGATGAAAGGATGTTTTGGTTTTTACATGAAAACAGACACTATTAGTAAAGATGCATGGTTCTGATAATGCACATTTTCTTCATTCGTGAAAAGCCTCATTTGATAGGAATGAAAGTTCATGTGCTGATTATCTATTATGCGAGTCTTTCTGTAGACTGAAATAGAAAAAAGACGCTCCATATTATTGATGGCCAATCTTCAAGATGCAGAAAGTGTTTAGAAAACAAACTCTAAGTTTTTGGAGAATTGAATTATGAAACTGTTGAATTCTGTATTAGTTCATACAAAAAGCTGTATTTACCCTTCTCTCTTATAGAAGCATGTGCATATGTTTTACTCAAGGTTCAAAGTATTGGAAGCACCAAGTGTATCGGAAAGGCAATTTTAAGAGATGTATTGGGATACGTATGTCTATCGGAGAAAAATTAAGATACGCATATATACGCTTGGAAACACTATAAATATTTTAATAAATCATAAAAATGCATCAAAAACACTAAATATAAGACCTCAATGAGGTGTATATACATTAAATTAATATATTTTAATGGTTTTATGAAGAAATATATTGTAGTTAATTACAACTTCATTTAAAATCCTATGCTTAACTATAATTCATAAATTATAATTCTTAAGTTTAATGTTTTATAGGATTGGAAAAACCCAACTCTCCTATCCAACCATAAAACATGCACTGGCACAACTACTATGTGAAAATATAATTAATAATTATTTACTATTTAAATAATTATTATTTATTATTCATTTCCAAGAATTATAAAAAATAAATGAACATTATTTAATATATTCAAAAAATAGTTATTAAAGAAGAAATTTCAACTGTTTTGCGGATATGATAGATCATCCATAGAATTATAATATATTCAATCATTGTGATTGAATAATAAAATATAATTAACTATTTATTTATTTTTTAATTCTAAAAATATAAAAAAATAATTATTAAAGAAGAAATTTGAATAAGTCTATGGATATGATAGATCATCCATAGAAATATAATATATTCAATTGTTGTGAACAAATGATAAATATAATTAATTATTATTTATTTTTTAATTCTAAAAATATAAAAAAATATATATTAAAGAATAAATTTCAATTGCTCTATGGATGTGATAGATAAATCCATACGTGTAAAACATATTTAGTCTTTATGGGTAGAGAAAAAATTACATTTTCAATTTTTTTGTTAATTTATATTTCCCCAAATATCTTCATGAAATTTCCATAAATCTACTAATAACACAAAAATATTGTGATTTTAAATGTAAGAAATGTAGATCAACATAAATTTAAACACTCAAGAAAAAAAAAATCACAAGATATTATAAAAAATTGAAAAAAATACCTATTTTTGCCATATTTTTTCAAAATTTGAAATATCTTTAAAAAAATTAACGATTCACACTTGTTTCTTGCAAACTTTTGCAAATCTAGCACTCTAGGAATGAAGTTTGGAGTTTTAGAGTCATTTGGGGGTGAAAATAGGCTTATTTCAAGGAAAAGAAGCTTGCTTCCCCTCTTTAATTTTGTTTAGTTTTTGGCTGTATCTTTTACGTCAATACGCTCCCGATATGCCTCAATACACCCCCAATACGCCCTTGATAGAGGTCTGATATGCATGAGAAAAGACGAAACATCCAATTTCCATGCATATCCCGTATCTATTTTTCAAAGGTACGATACGATACGCCCTGTATCGGGCGTATCATATTGAAATTTTAAACCTTGGTTTTACTTTGTTGGGGTCTATTTTTGTAAAAATGTCGATTAGTAAATCTCACATCTTGTTATCTATTGCTCAGTTATAGTTTCAAACCAGTTTTTAGCTTGGATTTGCTGGCATGGGGGACTGGTCAGTTCAATCTTTATATATTATTAACAATACAATTGGTTCGGGTCTGAATCAGTTTCGAACAGCAAGAACTGGTCCCAACCCAATTATTAATTAGGACAAAATCATAGAACTAGAACCGATATGCTTGGTTCAGTTTTGTTTTGTTGGGTAGACCTGACCCATTGGCAGTCCTATTGTCTTTAAATCTGGCATGTTAAATTTGGAAAAGGACTCAGAAGTTTAAATACCACAGTGGCAGAAGGTGTTTGTAAATCACCAACACAAAGAGGAATAGCTTACTCTTGTAAGAAATGTGCTTTTGGAGTGCAAAACATTGTACTAGTATTGTTGGTTGATGTTTGCTTTTATCTTTTTTTTAGGTGGGTGGGAATGGAGGTGGGGGTGGGGGTGGGGGTTGGGAGACTACATATTTTGTTTGTGTTAACTTTTCAAAAGAAAAAAAAAAAGTCATTTATGCATTTTATTTGAAAATAATGTTCCCACATCCAAGTCATCAACCCTGATAGCCCTGGATACATTGTATTACTACCCAAAAATATTCACTCCTGAACACAGCAGACTGGCTGATGTTAGAATACATACAATCAGGTTGAGAGTATTAAAGCATTGAACCGCTCTATGGATTTTCCATTTTGGATGGTTAAAAATATGAGAGTGGTTTAAAAAGTAAATCTTTCTAGTTTATGGTTGTACTTTTCCTATTAATGAATTGATACTTTACTTCTAAAAAAAAAAACTTTCTAGCTTATTTTAAGATTGGAACATTGTTTAGTTCCTGAAAGGATTTCATTGAAAACATTCCCCATTTGTCCCATCTCCAGATCTATTGATCCGCTATTCCTGTGACTAGATGGTAGCACTGAAACTTAGCCAAAAGCACCATGTTTTGGTCTTGGACAATAGTGATAGATGTTTACAAGTGGCCACCACTACCAATCTGTTTACAACAATGACTAGATTGGTAGATAAAAGATTATAATAACCAACTAAACCAAAACACAGAATTTAAAATATGTTCCAGCAGCCATTAAGATGGTCTATCCCACCAGACTTCAGAAAATGATCAAAGGTTAGCCCTTTGAGCTATCTCGAGTGAGCAACACTGTTTACAAATTTGAGGAATATAACTACAGGAAACAGAACTAAAAGAAGACATCACAGATTTAATCAGATCCAGTTCAGCCACATAACAAACACCAAAGTGGAAGGAGAGGAGTAGAGCTTGAAAGGGAGCAATAACGAAGTGGAAGTAAGGCAATTCAGACTTAGATGAGAAAGCCAGAAAGGGAAATCAGATTTGCTTGCTTGTAGGCTTTGGCTGACAATAAATAGATTATTCTGAAATGGCACTTAAGAATTAATAAGATACTAACTTTGGTAAGACTAGAACCATATATATATACAAAGACTATAGTTAAGCTGAGGTTGGTTTGTGGGCTTCCTAATGGAAGCCCAATTTATTCATTTTGTGGGTGGGGCTTGAAACTTGAAAGGCCATTGACAAGGATATGGACCCCAACTGTCAATACAAATGGGCCCTACCCTATACATTAATTCAAGATGTGAGTGAAATGAATTTGTTAGGCCTATCAAATATTAACAATGTAGTTAATGAGATTTATGTTCAGTGTTCACCCTTCTTCTGCACTGCACTGCAGTAGCAGTAGATGTAGATTTTGAAGAGTACAAGGTCAAGCTGGCCGACAATGCTCTAACACAAGTGGGCTCGTGCCCACCATACCTTTCAATACCTAAACCCATTTAAGGATGTCTGTTTATTGTCTTGGACAATAGTGGTGACTGACCACTTGTTTTGGCCTCCCTAGGCGAACTGTTGACTAGTTGATGCCCAGGTAACAACTGGTCAAGCAAGACAGAATTTCTTGAGAAAATAAGAGAAGAGTGATTATAGGAGATAGTTTCCATAAAAATAAGGTATTCAATTTTCTAAAGTTGATAATTCTGATAAATGTGAATGGACATCTACCTACAAATCTGCACATATAGAAACATTAAGTGATTCAATACTTTGAACAGATTTTATCTTGTTTGCACCATGTTGAAATAAACTAGCAGAACTCCAGTTACTTTGAACAGAACTGTGCCTTTCTTCCTACTTATTCTTCCATTTTGAGAAGAATTGACCAGTAAGGGAAACTGATTTTTAGTAAATGAATCTATTAGTTTGCAGAAAGAATGGACCCATTGGGTGCTTTCATACCAATATCTTCATTTCTTCTCTAATAAATGAACATTACTGATTACTTTAACTAATCTTTATCTGGTTTTACTTATAGTTAATATGCAACAGGTAGAAAATAACTATTCTCAATTACTTTGTGGCAAGCTTTCTTGTCAATCTTCTTGCTCTTCTAACCCAAACAGGATTTGTTTCAATACTGAACTGATTCAAGAGAACCCTGCCTAATAAGGAACATGATTAGAAGTTCCAGGCAGCAACTAAGAAACTTAAACAATCATAGTTCCAGAAGAAGTCCAATCAGCCCCATTTTATTGGGTATCTTGAAAATGGGGAATATTTTCTGATTTCAAGAGACACCAGAATGAATTTCAGAAAAATATTTGCTTCACTAGATTGAATTTTGGTTTAGTAGTAGAATTTAAAACCTTTGATACAGAGACCTTATGAGACTGAATGAAGAGTTGAACCTCCAAAAGTGATCTGGAAGGGAGAAAGAGAAAAATACATTTTAAAAATTTATGCAAATAGTTCAAGACATGACTAATAACTGAAAGCCATATTAAAATGACTTTAGGCACATACAGAAGAATGGCATCAGATATGCATAGAGATGGAATTCCTATATGCTTAAAGTGATTGACATCATTTTGGAATTGCTTTGGCAGTAGGAAACCAGATAACAACAAACTTGGGGCATCCATCTAATCTCTGTTCAATATGTTAGCATAGAGGGTCCTAAAATTAATGTCAATTGTGTGAACCTTAATTTTGAAGTTATGCATTCTTTGTATTCCTTTCAGATTTTTGTTGAAACCTCCACAGAACATGTTTCGATTATCTTTTGCAGCATCCAAACCATGTTTGACCAATGATAATAATGTAGACATCTGATTATGTTAGCGTAGTCTCTCATATGATTCATACATTAGGGATTTTTTCTCCTTTTTTATATATTTCTTGTCTGGATATATGGACACAGAACTTTGATTGCAGTGGTTGGGGCTGCAACCGCTGCAACTTCATTGACCCTGACCATCTTGCAAGAATGGATGGACTATGTGGATAGAGAACCTTCTGTCAATAGAGACTTAGATAGGCAGGATTTGTTGGATCGACTATATAGGGGGAGACCGATTGATTGTTACAACCAATTGAGGATGGGGAAGGAGGCATTCTATAGGCTTTGCAAAATTCTATGTGAAACTGGTCGATTGAATGACACATTACGAAGTACTGTTGAGGAATAAGTTGCTAGATTCTTACACATTTTAGCACACAATGTTCGGAATAGAATGATGGGGTTCCATTTCAGTAGATCTGGAGAGACGATGAATCATCACTTGAACTTGGTACTAGATGCAGTTCTAAAACTAGAGGATAGATATTTAATCCAACCAAACGGGGCAGAACCACCGTCCAAGATTAGAAATCAATTAACCTTTGGACATACTTTAAGGTAATGAATATGTCAAAGTTTTATATGCTTATGAACTTTATACAACATCTTAGGCATTAGATATTAAAAAAAACTGTTGAAATGGATTACTTGGCAGGATTGTGTTGGGGCAATTGACGACACACATATACCTGTGAAGGTTCCTGCTGCAGATGTAGCTAGATTCCATGGCCATAAGACATACTTGACACAAAATATTCTTGTTGCATGTTCAATCAACTTGCATTTAATGTACATATTACCTGGTTGGGAGGGTGTGGCATCAAATTCCCACATGTTAACTAATGCATTATCAAGAGAACATAAACTATATGTTCTAGCAGGTGATAATACAAGTTCACATAGGTTATATAAATGTTATACAATTAAATTTGGGGGTTTGGTTCTAATCTTTGCTTTTTATATATTCAATTAGGTAAATATTATCTTGTGGATGCCACGTTTTCTCTAAAGCCTGGATTTTTAACACCGTATCATAACACAAGATACCATCTTAAAGAATGGGGCACACACTAACTTGAGAACCCAAGAGAATCGTTCAACCTTCGTCACGCATCACTTAGGAATGCAGTTGAACGAATCTTTGGTGTCCTTAAGAAACGTTTCCCAATCTTGGTCTCTGAACAACATTACCCATTCAGAACTCAAGTGAAGATAGTGTTTGCACGTTGCATATTACATAACCATGTCATGGGGGTGAATCCATATGATCGAATCATGTCTCAATTTGACCAAGAGGAAGGAGATGCAGATTTAGATGCAGATGAATTAGATGATGGGATGGACACCCAAACATCTCAACCATCCCAACGCATCAGTGGAAATGAATAAAGCAGAGAAGGGAACCGATTCAAAGAGGAGATAGCTAACCAAATGTGGGCAGATTACCAAGTGTCTTGGTCTAGGCGTCAGAATTAATTTCAGTGTGTTGTTTTGTTATCTAGGATCTTTGTTGAACTTGTGTTATTAAATGTAGTCCTATATAGAATTTTGATACTATGATCTTCTACATTTGGGTTGATGATTTTAATGGCTTATATTAGTACATTTATTCTGAACTATTGTATTTGGTATCATGATTGCAATTGTTTGATAGCATGTTATGTTGTGTTGGATGTTTGAAATAATTAACCAAACTATGCTTGATTGATTTAAGCCAGCAATGGATTCTATACCTTCTCAAGATGATGTTAGATCCACCAGGCCTAATATGTCTTGGACCATGAACATGGATAACTTGTTAATAGAGACCCTTGTTGAGCAAGCAAACCTTGGAAACAAGGTAGACAAGAGCTTCAAGGCTTTGGCATATGATGCTGCTGTTAGGGCCATAAGCTTAGCATTTAGGGTGGACTGCACTTATAACAACATTACAATCCACTTGAAAACAATCAAGAAAAATTTGAGCACCATTTCAAACATCCTTAACTCGAGTGGTTTCTCTTGGAATGACCTTACAAAGACTATAGATGCAGAGCCTAAAGTATGGGCAGAATACATCCAAGTAAAGTTCAACTAGTGTTCTTTTTTTAGTGTAACAAAGTTGACATACTTGATTATATTATGATATTAATGGAATGATTCATCAAAAAATGATCAGGCACACCCTGAGGCAGGGAAGTTTAGAAGGAAAGCAATCAATAACTACGATCAACTTGCAATAGTTTGTGGTAATGATCAAGTAACTGGGGCTAGAGCTTTTACTGCTAGAGAGGCACTTAGACAGAAGGTAACAACATCAATGACTCCCAATAACATACAAACAATGCATGAGCCAGCCTACGGGGAGTTGGATGAGGGAGAAAATGCTGGTGACTCTACCCTGTAAGCTAGGGTACCAGAAGAGGGTAGCTTTGTTGAAGGAAGGAGCTCATTGGGGAAAATGATGTCATATGCTAGCATTGTTTCTGATGAAGTGCAAACAATAGCTCATAGCATATCTACACTAGAAAATGCAGTTGAGAAGACGATCTCTCTCTTAAAGAAGGACAAAATATTTGATGATGTATACAACCTCAGGGATGAGAACCTAGAATTCCTCATCAAGGCCATAGATTTTCTATCTCAGTTAGAGAGTAGGGCAATAGCATTTTATGCCCTTAGGCCCGAATTAAGGAAAGCGTGGTTGGACATGAAACTTGCATCCGAATACTAGATTGAACTTAGTCTTCTGATTAGACTTTGATAGACACATGAACTGATTGGATATCCATTGCATCATTTTGTTCTTGTCTTTTTGGGATGCATTGGATGTTTGTTTGACATAGTATATAAACATATACACGATAATGGTGATACAAACATATACACGGACATATGGTATTGTGATTGGTTTGTGAATATATCACTATTTAAAGTTTTTTGCAACTTAAAAGATGATATACATATATAGGTTTTTGTGAATTTATGATCTTACTCAGGTTTATTAGCATTGGATTGGTGAAACCAAACATCTTATAGCTTTAATATGATATATTTGCAGGTTCAGCTATAGGTTAGAGATTCATTGGATTTAACCCACTGCACTCTGTGGTTGTTATTCACATCTTGCCATGTTGATGTTTGATTGTGAATTTATGATCTTGCTCATAGGTTTATTAGCATTGGTTCGGTGAAACCAAACATATTGTAGCTTGAGTATGACATATTTGCAGGTTTACTTATAGGAGAAGATGCATTGGATTTAATCCACTACATCCCATGGTTGTTATTCACATCTTGCCATGGTGGTGTTTGATTGTGAATTTATGATCTTGGTCACAGGTTTGGTGAAATATGTATTTACGTCTTTATAGGTATTAATATGGAAAAATACTATGTTGTGTTCAAAGGCCGCTGACTAGGAATCTAATTCATGCGGGCAGAGCGTAATGCCCAAGTGCATAGGTTTAGCGAAACTATTTTTTGTTCGTATAGCACCTACAAAGAAGCGGTATTTCAATTGCAACAGTACCAGTGCAATATGTATTCAATATCCCAACACCCAATAGTTGGGAACACCTCTAGGATCCATGTAGAGAATACCGACACGGAGGTAAAGACATCAAAAGAACCTTGTTCACAATCACTAGTAATTCTTGTGTTGGTAGTCAGTTTGATAGTTATGTCGATCTTATACTTGTTTAAATGATGGCTACAAATATTTGGTTGTTATGAACCTAGTAAACCAACTTATGACATTTATGTTTGATGGAATTATTATGTTAACTATTATAGGTAGGCTATATCTTTAATACATATGAGTTTTTAATTGTGCTATATCAACATGACACATGGCAATGTTCAAATACTATTATGCCATGTCATCCCAAAAACAAATCTTGTGTTGTCGAATCAGATATTACATGGATCATTCATTTATATAGAATGAATCCATCCACCCTTCAAAATTTCTCAGCAACCAAACACTGGAAAGTAGATTTAGTAGGATAACTGGTCTCAGCGACCAAACACATTTGACAGAATTGAGAAAATAAATTTTCCCCTCTCATCCCATCCCATCCCATCCCATCCCATTCCATCTCCTCACATCCTTTCTTGGCAACCAAATGGACCATAAGGACAAGAAATAAAATTCAAAGGTAATAAATATAGCGTAACCTACCTATGGGCCTAAGGTCAGCCTCATTGAGCATCAGTTTGGCCAGGAACTCATCGACTAAGGAGCGTCGTTCAACGAGGAGTCTAAGATCGTTCAGCAACTCTTTGTCAATCTTGACCTCATACCTATTTTCCTTGGCCCTCCAAGTCGTCAACATAGGCCAACCCTCCTCATGGCACAGAAAGAAGAACTTTGTCTTATAGTTCACGATCTTGGACAAAAAACCACCCAAAAGCCTAAACTCAGACCGGTAGCTGATGTAGAAGCAACAGTTTTCATTTGTCACTCGCTTTACGTAACATATCCCCCTGAAGATCTCTATATCTAAGGAGAAACTGAGGTGATAGCTAAAAGAAATGGTGCCTACAATGGTCCTAATTGAGTCCGGATGCAGTTGATCTAGTGCCAAACCATAGTAATGGAGGACTTCACAGATGAACAGATGAAGGGGAAAGCGGAGCCCGACAATGAGGGCGTCCTTAAGACACAAACCTCTGTTTTTTCATGGCTCCACGGATATTGCCTGTCCTCATGCTGGATACAATTTAAGCTATTGGGGATCTAATAGGTGTTGATCAGGTCCACTATCTCCTTGTCAGACAGTTCGGAGGGCCCGAAACATGTTCTAGATGGGTTGAGAGGTTGAGGCTTCTCCATGGGAACCTCTTCGCTCTTGAACCGAGGTCCCTACCTTGGTCCAAGCATTTAGGTGGCTGGAAATGGAGACTTACCAACAATAAGAAGAAAAAGACGAATTGCCGAAAACCATCACAATCGAGTTGGAGGTCATCAACAATCTTCGCTTCAGTGTAAGTCCAAAATCAGAAAGCGACATGGGGCCCTTGAGGATCCCCCCAATTTATAGACAACAACGCGGACTATCGATGGTCCAAATTCACCCAATCCAATGGTCTAGGAAAAAGCTTGTGTCTGAAATTTTGAAAGGCACACGCAATAATTTAAATTTGGAAAGTGTACCCTATTTTGTATTTTGAAAGTGCGCCCTATTTTGAATTTTGAAAGGCCGCGCGCGCTCGACATTTTGAAGGACGCACGCACCATTTGAAGGCACGCCCTATTTCGGATTTTGAAGAGCGGCGCTCAGTTCCAAGTGCACACCTCCGCGCCAACAAGTAGCCTGGTAACTCGGCCAACTAGTGTGGATCGACTCGATCGACTTCCAAAGCAGGTCTCCTCGAGCTTCGTCTTCAAAGAAGCTACACCCTTCGCCGAACTAGCCTCGACTTGAGAGTGGGGGCAATTAATGGGGGCAGATTTAGCCCTCCAGTGACATACCAACACATGGCATCTGTCTTTGCCACTTGACACCTCAACACCACACAGATAGACGCGTATCTTGCCAGGTCAAGGAGACGCACCCTGGAATCAGTCCAAGGCACCTCATACACAGCTTGGGCACCTTGGAAAGAAGGCTAGAAGCAACTCGTCCAAGTTCGACCTATAGTACCTCGTCATTACCGGTCCAAGGGACCTCAGCATGAGGAGCAACCTCCTCAAGAACTTGCCAACCCGTGGTACCTCGTCAGTACCTGTCAAAGTGACCTCGGCATGAGCAGCGACCTCCTCGTTAGTACGTGTGATACAGCTCTCACATACTCTAGCAATCTTGCTCCCTAACTCTCTCCAAAACCTCCAGTTCGCTAACTTAAGCATCGGAGTGCCCACCCCGGGCAAAGCAGCCCGGGCACTCTAATATTCTCTCTTTGCAAGTCGACCTGGTGAACTAGCCAGATCGACATCCGAGTCACCTTCCTGCAGGATGAAGGGATGGGAGATCCATTATATGGATGGCCGAACCCTGTAGGAAGGTTGGGCGAAATTTCAAAAATTTCTTTACCCCCATCCAGGAATCCTATTCCCAATTTAGAAAACTGCATTTTTAAGGTTCGTTCTTGTAACCAAACCGGACCAAATTTGAAACCAAGATTAGGGAGGGATATACCTGATACGGAATCCACGCAAAAAGCTCCTCCCAACGTAGGTGTTCATGCCCAAAGAGTGTACCAAATCCTCCCTCCACTGAAGATGACACAACTTAGGATGAGGCAAGATTAGTAGGCAGTTCTTCACCAAGAACATGTGATTCATCAGCAAGAACCGAATGGGGTAGTGAACACAGCTTCAGAATTGTTTCTTCTATCAAGAAACAATATCAAGATCCAATCTTGATCAATTTCAAGAAATGGAGATTGAACAGGGTAGGGCGGCAAGAGCAGGGAGAAAAAGAACTGAAGATAGAAACAGTCAAATTGAGTTGTCTTCTGTGTTGTGTGTCTTTTTCAGGTCTGCCCTACTCTCTATTTATAGCCTTAAAGAGACAACCTCTTAATCTGATTAGGAGTCTCCTAATCCAAATCTTTATTTGGATCTGGACTCTTTAAGTGATAAGGACAATCCCTTATCTTATCTGCAGATCAAGATCAACCATTCCTAATCAAATTAGGAGTTCCCTTATCCAAATCTATATTTTAGTATGTTTTTCACAATGGTCCAATGCTCTTGTCCTAGGTTAGATTGGTATCTACTTACCACATTCACGGCCTAAGCAATGTCTGGCCAAGTGCACAACATGGCATACATAATGCTCCCTACGGCAGAGGCATGGGGAACTTCCTTCATGCCCTCAATCTCCTCAAGTGTCTTGGGAGACATACCCTTGGAGAGAGTGACTCCATCCTAAAAGGAACGATTTCTTTCTTGGAGTTCTCCATACTATATCGCTTGACTATTTTGTTAATGTAAGTAGAATGGAATAATCATATTATCCTCTTCGACCTATCTCTATAGAGTCAAAGTTCCAAGATATATAAGAGTCTTCTCCAAGATCTTTCATGGAGAATTATTGGGAATTTCACTGTAGTCAACATTCCTACATCATTCCCAACGAGTAGAATGTCATCTACATACAGAATTAAGAACGCAACCTTATCTCCACTGGTCTTCTTGTAAACACAAGACTCATCTGGATTCTGCTCAAAGTCAAACTGTTTGACGATAGAGTCAAACCAGATGTTCCAGCTCCTATAAGCTTGCTTAAGTCCATATATGGATCGATTAAGTTCACATACCATGTGTTCCTGACCTGCAACTATGAAACCTTGGGGTTGCTGCATATAGATATCTTAAGTAAGATCTCCATTCAAGAACGTGGTTTTGACATCCATTTGCCAAATCTCGCAGTCATGGTATGCTGCTACAACTAGTAGGATCCTAATGGATTTAAGCATGGCCACGGGAGAAAAGATTTCCTCACAGTCGATTCCTTCCTTCTGAGTGTACCCTTTCGCCACAAGATGAGCCTTGTAGGTCTCAACCTTACCATCAGGGCCCTTCTTCCTCTTATAGATCCATTTGCAACAAATTGCTTTTACCCCAAGGGGTGGATCTACCAGAGTCTAAACTTCATTGTCCTCCATTGAGTCCATCTCAGCTCTCATGGCATCTACCCACTTCAAGGAATCTATGTCCAACATAGCTTCCGTATAAGTCACAGAATCCTCCTCACTTGTCGTGGCTTCCACCAAGTAACTTTCTTGGTCATAGCCGTAATGAACTAGAGACTTGGATACCCGGGCAAATCTCCTAGGTTGGTTATTATCTGGAGCTTGTGGGACATCTCCACTACCCCTGAGCTGTCCTCATCAAGAATAACTTCCTCACGATGATTGTTCAAGATGTAACATTCCTCCAAGAAATGAGAATTTTGACTACAGAACACTTTCTGCTCTCCTAGGTTATAGAATAAATACCCTACAGAGCCTTTGGGGTAACCTACAAATAGGCAACGACTAGTCTTAGATTTCAATTTGTCAGCACTTGTTCTTTTAACATGTGCTAGACAACCCCAAATCTTCAAGTGTCTCACACTTGGTTTTTTGTCGTCCAAAACTCATAGGGAGTCTTCGAAATGGATTTGGTTGGAACCCGGTTCAGCACGTATATCGCAGTCTCTAATGTGTATACTATCCCATTTAATTGTGGTGTAGTTGGAGGAGGTGGTTGTAATACTATCCCATTTTCCTTTAAGTAGTCCCTGAACTCGTCAGAGAGATATTTGCCTCCTTGATCTGATCGAAGGGCCTTAATGTGTCTCCCCAACTATTTCTCGACCTCTTGCCTAAATTCTTTGAACCTTTCAAAGGATTCAGACTTATGTCTCATTAAATACACGTAACCATACCGTGAGTGATCATCGGTAAATGTTATGAAGTAAACGTGTTGGTTACGTGTCCTAATATTCATGGGACCACAGATATCAGTATGTATAAGGTCAAGTGTACTTGTTGATCTTTTAGGCTTACCAGTAAATGGTCGTTTCGACATTGTTAGCATAAGGGTATTTCTATCTTTATACTTATATTGAGGTTGTTGGTTTGTAGTTATTATGTTAGAACTAGTGTCTCTTACTTAAATAAGGGCACTTGTGTCTTTTCCATTATATTAATAATATAAAAACATGTCTAGCCGAATGGGAGGGTGACTTTTCCCTAATTCGAACCAAACCTTTTCTCCTCCTTTCTCTCTCTCTTTCTTCCTTCTTTCTTTCTCTTTCTTCTTAATTGCTAACAAACAAACAAAATTCAAAGGCAGGCCAAATTATAACATGGTATCAAAGTTAATTAAGCAAATCGGATCTGCCTAGATTTTTGTTCTCTACGCACTCAATCTAGGGTTTTCCCTTGAATTCTCTACCATCGATTGGAGATCAGGGAAAGGGCTGAAAAGGAGTGATCACCCTCTTCCTTTGGGGGTTTCTATGCCTCCAGTTGTGTCTTGTGTGGTCGGTTGCTGTGGTTTCTAAGCCCTCCCCTAATCGATGTAAGGCTGATTTGTGTGGTGCAGTGGGTGTCTTGTGTGGACTGATTTTCTTCTCGTGTGGTTGTCCTTCCGGTGATGAGGTAAGAGATTTCTATACATATTTTCTGTTATGAATCAAATAGGAAGTATGTTTTAGATCGTATGGTGGAATTTCAGACTATAGTATGCTAGGGTTTATGCTGTTTTTTGTGTGATTCGAAGGAGAAGTGGTGCTCATATAGTGGTGAGATTTCAGGTAGCCGTAGGGTAGGTTTTGTGGTGTCACGAGTGCAACTTTCAGCAATAATCAGTGCTGAAACCAGTGTGATCAGTGTGATCAAGTCGTGTGCAGTGTGCAGAATTCAGTGACAACAGAATTCAACAAGTGTGCAGAATTCAGTGACAACAGAATTCAACAAGTGTGCAGAATTTAGTGATAATAGAATTCAGCAATGGGAGATAACAGTGATAGCAAATCTAATGTGATGATACCCACTGACTACCTGAATGTTCAAATGACCTCCATTAAACTGAATGGGGAGAATTATGTCCCTTGGGCTAAATCTGTATAAGTTTTTCTGAAAGCAAAGAAGAAGGTGAAACACATAAGAGAGGAGAAACCCTCCACTGATTCTCATGAGTACGAAGACTGGGAACAAGAGGATGCACAAATTATCACGTGGTTATGGAATAGTATGGAACCCAGGATTAGTGTAAATTTCATGTTTCTTGACACTGCCAAAGATGTGTGGGACCATGCTAATAAATTGTATTCTGGTCAAGACAATACAACTAGGGTATATCAGCTGTATCAGGAATACCTGCAACAGGGCAATCAGAGTCTTGAGGAGTACTATGCCAGTATGAGAAACATCCGTAATGAGTTGAATGTTTATCATCCCCTCACTTCTGATGTCAAGATTCAGCAACAACAGAGAGAACAACTTGATGTGACTCGATTTTTGGTGGGGCTGAAATCAGAGTAAGAACCAGTACGGGCCCAGATACTAGGAGGATCAGTTCTTCATTCTTTAGAAGAGGTGTTTGCTCGACTTCAAAGGACTTCTATTGGATCTATTGAAAACTCTAATGTCTCAAATAGATCAGCCTTTGTAGTGTCGAGAGGCCATGGTGTTAGAGGTGGAGCTAGAGGAGCTCAGTCTGGCCGTGGCAGTAGTAGTGGTCTGGTATATGGCCGGAGTGGTAGTGGTGGACCTACATATAACCGTGGTGGTGGTCGTACTGGAGGTAGAGATTCAAGGGGAGCCCGTGGTAGAGGACGTGGCTCAGGTCCGAGGAGGTGTAATCATTGTGGTATGGATGGACATACCATTAATTATTACTATGACTTGCATGGTCCACCCTCAACCTGGGCCAATCATGCCATGACTAGTGACACCAGTTCCAGTTTTAGATAGGAGAATCGTTCAGCTGATCAGATGCCTCCTAAAAATGGTCCCGGGAAGGAGATGGGGAGTGTTCCCCGTGATGAGTATGAGAGGTTTGTCCAATCCATGTCTCAGCAGAACACGACTACTTTCGCACACTCAGGTATGGCTTGTTTGGCATCTACACCCAATCTCTAGATTATTGACTCTGGAGCCTCCGATCACATTACTGGAACTCCATGTGTGTTTTCTTCCCTCTCTCATTGCTCAACATCACAGTCTGTTACCCTTGCTAATGGTTCCACATCCTCAAATTGTGGTGTTGGTAATGTTGACCAAGACCCTGTATCCCTATCCTCAGTTTTGTATGTTCATAAGTTGGCTTTTAATCTTATGTCAGTTAGTAAGTTGACCAAGTCACTTAAATGTTCCATTACCTTTTACCCTTCTCTGTGTGTTTTTCAGGATCTCAAGACGGGGATGAAGATTGGTGGAGGGCATGAAGCTGGTGGACTGTATTATTTTGACGGTGGTGGAAGAACATCAACAGCCCTCCAGTCATCTATCTCTCCTCTCTAGTGGCACTGTCGATTTGGTCATCCTTCGTTGAAAGTTTTGAAATCTTTGGTTCCTTCGTTGAGTCAACTTTCTGTTTTAGATTGTGAGTCGTGTCTGTTTGGGAAACACCATCGTGTTCCCTTTAGTTCTAGGGTTGATAACCGTGTGTCGAGTCCTTTTTCTTTGATTCACTCAGATGTTTGGGGTCCTTATAAAGTGATGTCATACAATGGATATAAATATTTTGTTATTTTTGTTGATGACTTTTCAAGGATGACGTGGCTCTATTTAATGAAAGAGAGAAGTGAATTGTTTACCATCTTCTAGAAATTTTATGCTGAGATTCACAATCAATTTGGTGTTCACATTAAAATTTTTCATTCTGATAGTGGTCGTGAATATTTATCTTCACCATTTCAAGAATACTTGGACCAACATGGCATTATACATCAGACCTCATGTACCTACACTCCACAACAAAATGGGGTGGCTGAGAGAAAGAATCAACATCTCTTAGAAACAGCACGATCCCTCATGCATTACATGAATGTTCCCAAACCTTTTTGGAGTGATGCGATGTTTACCTCTTGCTTCTTGATTAATCGGATGCCCACGTCTATCCTTGATGGTCATTCCCCATTTAATGTCTTGTTTCCCACCATGTCTTTGTTTCCTCTTTCTCCTCAGGTCTTTGGGTGTGTCTGCTTCGTCCATAATCTGGGCCCTGGGAACGACAAGTTAGATGCACGATCCCTTAAGGGCATCTTCCTTGGCTATTCCCAGACCCAGAAAGGGTGTAAGTGTTACCATCCTAGTTCTCATCGTTCCTTTGTGTGTGTTGATGTCACCTTCTTTGAGTTTACTCCGTTCTTCTTGGGGTTCGGTGATGCTTCTTCCTCCTCCTCACCTCCTCCTCTTCCACTTTCAGTTGCCGATCATCTTCCCTTGTTCCAGTCGTGCCTAAGCTCTAGCCTCCAGTGCCACCACCTGTTGAAAGCCCACCTATCCGTCAAGTGTATACACATCGCCCATGTGTACCGACTGCTACTCCTCTGGCTGCATCACCGTCGACAGATCTAGCTCCAAACCTGAACCCAATATCTGATCTTGATCTTCTCATTGCCTTGCGGAATGGTAAATGCACTTGCACCCTTCATCCTATTTCTAAACATGTTTCACTTACTCACCTTTTCGCCTCCCATCGCCAGTTTATCTCTTTGTTATCCTCAGTGGTTGTCCCTAAGGATGTCCAGGAAGCTCTTGCCTCTCTACGATGGTGTCGTGCAATGGAAGAAGAACTCTCAGCTCTACATCATAATCATACTTGGGACCTCACCGCTCTTCCTCCTGGGATGCAGGCCGTCGGTTGTAAGTGGGTTTATACCGTTAAGTATTTGCCTGATGGTAGTGTTGAGCGCCTGAAAGCGCGATTTGTTGCAAAAGGGTACTCCCAAACCTATGGTATTGACTACACAGAGACCTTCTCCCCGGTTGCTAAGATAGGGTCGGTTCGCATTATCATCTTTCTTACAGCTATGTATGATTGGCCCCTCTATCAGCTTGATATTAAAAATGCCTTTTTTCATGGTGATTTGCTCGAGGAGGTCTACATGGAGCAACCACCAAGGTTTGTTGTTCAGGGGGAGGATGGTAAGGTATGCAGACTAAAGAAGGCTATATATGGGCTTAAACAATCTCTTCGAGCATGGTTTGGTAGGTTCAGTGAGGTGGTAAAGAAGTTTGGTATGAAACAGCGCCAAGTTGATCATTCCATCTTCAGTCATGACTCTCCGGCAGGAAAAATACTATTGGTGGTGTATGTAGATGATATTGCTATTACCGGGAATGATAAAATGGGCATTGACAAGTTTAAGACCTTTCTACAGGAACATTTTCAGACAAAAGACCTTGGTAAATTGAAATATTTCTTGGGCATAGAGGTAGCAAGATCTAAGCATGGTATTAATTTGTGTCAGAGGAAATATGTGCTTGATTTGCTGGAAGAAACAAGCTTGTTAGGTGCTAAACCAACTGAAACACCTATGGAAACAAATACTAGGCTGAGCAGTGATATGGCAACTTGTAGGTAAACTGAACTACCTAACCATTACTTGGCCAGACATTTCATTTGTGGTTAGTGTGGTAAGTCAGTTCATGCAGAAACCTTTGGTTCCTCATTGGAATGCGGTTCTAAGAATTGTGAGGTATTTAAAAGGAGCTCCCGGTCGTGGTTTGATATACAAAAGTGGTGGAGAAGTGGAAATAGAAGGGTATACTGATGCTGACTGGGCCGGTTCTATGTCTGATAGGCAGTCTACCAAAGGTTATTGCACTTTTCTAGGGGGTAATCTGGTGACATGGAAAAGTAAGAAGCAGACAGTCGTGGCAAGAAGCAATATAGAGGCAGAATATAGGGCTATGGCACATATTGCTTGTGAATTAGTGTGGCTAAGGAACCTTCTAGAGGAGATAGGGTACGACATTAGTACTCCAATGAAGCTCTATTGTGACAATTAGGCTGTATTTGATATTTCTTCTAATCCGGTGTTCCATGAAAGAACCAAGCACATTGAGGTTGATTGTCACTTTGTGAGAGAGAACGTGCTGAATGGAGTGATAGACACTGCATACGTTAATACGGGAAACCAGTGGGCAGACTTATTTACAAAAGGGTTGAGTCGGGGAAGAGTGGACTACATATGTAACAAGCTAGGAATATATGATATATACTCACCAGCTTGAGGGGGAGTGTTAGCGTAGGGGTATTTTTGTCTTTATACTTATATTGAGGTTGTTGGTCTGTAGTATTATGTTAGAACTAGTGTCTCTTACTTAAATAAGGGCACTTGTGTCTTTTCCATTATATTAATAATATAAAAACATGTCTGGCCGAATGGGAGGGTGACTTTTCCCTAATTCGAACCAGACCTTTTCTCCTCCTTTCTCTCTCTCTTTCTTCCTTCTTTCTTTCTCTTTCTTCTTGACTGCTAAGAGACAAACAGAATTCAAAGGCAGGCCGAATTATAATAGACATCTTACCCTGAAAGCAAGGTTCACAGGTTGGAAGATCTTCTACAATTAGAAAATCCAAAGGACCATCCTTTACCAACCTTGTGATACGATCTATGTTAATGTGGCCAAGTCGGTAATGCCACAGGCACGTGGGATTAACTGCATCACAAGTTCTTTTCTTGGGGTTATTATCTGACGTAGTTTCGGTTAAATTTGTTTCCAGAGAAGGATGGAGAACATAGAGACCATTCTCAAGTTCTCCATATGCGAGGAATTTGTTATTCCTTTTGATAGTAATCACATTACTAAAAAGAACAGAATAACCATCCACACATAGTTTTGAAACATAAATCAAATTTCTTCTCAAATTGGGTACATAAAGACAATCTTTTAATGTAATAATTCCTTCTCTGAAATACAATTCTATAGTTCCTATAGTTATAGTTGTAACACTTGCAGAAGTCCCCAAGTAAAGAATCACTTCTCCGTCACCTAGTCTTCTGCTTGTCCTAAACCCCTGCAATGTATTACATGCATAAGTAGAAGCCCCGAAGTCAATACACGAAGAAGTAAAAGTGACCAACATATTGGTCTCTTTGACAAAGGATTCGAAATTACCTTATTTCTTGGTCTCCAGGTACTAAGGACAATTCCACTTCCGGTGGCCGGTCTGCTTGTAGAAGTGACAGGCATCTAATGCCTTGTCCTTATTCTACTTTTTAGGCTTGCTAGTTTTCTTCTGAGGTTTCTTCTTTGCCTCCCTCTTCTTCTTGCCCGATCTGCCACCTCCAACAAGCATGGCTATGGGCTCATCCTTCTTTATCAGTTCTTCAGCCATCTACAACATATTGCTAAGTTCCTAAAGGCTAACATTTAGCTTGTTCATATTATAATTCATTATGAACTGATTGAAGGAAGGAGGCAAAGAGTTCAGGATGGCATCAATTTTGGTGACATGATCTATCCCAGATTCAAGAGCCTCCAGTTCATTAATGTATCCCATCATCTTAAGACAATGGTCATGAACTAGCTGGTTCTTGGACATTCGTGCAGTCATAAGCTGTTTTAGGATCTTCTGACGAGTAGAACAATTTTGCTCTTCATACATGGTCCTTAGACTATCCAAGATATCCTTGGACACTTTGATCTGATCAAACTGTCACTATATTTGATTGTCTAAGAAGGCTATGATGTAGCACTAGGCAAGGGAGTTTTTCTATTCCCATTCTAGATATTCCCTCCTGCAGGCCTCAAAAGCCCTAGCACACGGACGATCTAGAGCAAGGTTCTTAGCAACTTTGTCCAATTTCTCAGACGTCAAAACCAGCATAAGGTTACAAAACCAGTTAGCCTAATTTGGGCCCTTACGCTTATTATTGTCCAATAGTTTGGTGAATTGTCCGTTTGCCATTTCTGATAAAGGGCAAAGCAAATATTAGTCCACAACCTTATTTGATTCATGTTATTTACATAGATATGGCTTTTAATCTATGTTCCATTTCCATTTGTTCATCTCTGAGATTTTCCTCCTATCTCAGTGACAGAGACTATGAAATATGTCTCTGGAAATGTGGGAAACCACATACAATGCATGGAACCAACTGTTTCAGCTGCATAACCCCACTGCCTTCTGTGAAGGATCATATCCACTCATCTTATGAATTTTCCCTTTGACCTCTGTCAAAAAAGGTTTATTGCCATTTTAGGTTAAACCTTTCTGTCCAGTAAGTGCTTACCCATCATATTCGTGAACGCCAAGGTACCGTGAGAGAGTCTTCCATTTTAGGATAGGCCCCTCCCACATCGGTCTATGATGCCCCTATCATCTTATGAAACAATCCAACAGATCCTGTAGCAAATGGACAACCCAATTTTATGGTGCATCTCCTCATTACTGAATGACCCATCTTCATGCTAATGATGGAAGGCTTTTAGAGAGTTCATCATATCAATCTCCCTATCACATGCACTTATGTTTTAGTGGAGGTAACAAAATATTACACCCTAATTTTATTTAGGTCAAACCAAAGTGTCTCCTACTAACTTTCTTAAAGCCAGATTTAGACGGGCCCTAAACGGCTAGGGTTCCGCATGGTTCCTCTTGGGGAGAAAGTTGATGTGGGGCCCATCAAGCAGCGCAATCATCCAATGATCTTATGGATACCATGGCAATGATGTGCATTCAGCTATGGTGTGCGAAAGAGCCACTATCGAATTAGCATGCACCAAGTGCTTATGGCCCATGTACGTAGCACATCACACATCCATACATCACATGCATGAAACAAATTGATCCAATCAATTAAAATATCTGTAAAACCCCTAAATTAATTAGATTAAATCAGTATCAGCCCAACAGAGCCCATAATATTATCATATAACATTATCTAGGTACATGGGTTGTACTGCAAAAGACAATTCGACCCATATAGCTAAATCAGGGCTCATTCAGTTTTAACATATTAAAACTAGGTTTTACAGAGGTGGGCCGAATTAAGACTTGAAGTAGGCCATCAACCCTTTGGCCGAAGTCGAATTTGGGTCGGAAATACCAACCCTATCGAACCAAAAATTTGGTCCAACCAGTTTGGACCAAATCTAGTACAAATCGGCCCAAGATTTGGTGTCCAGTTCAAGATTTAATTCAATAATGATGATCTGAAAAATAAATTAAATCTAGATAATCAAATTATCAAGAAAACAAAATCATAGGGTTGCACTGTGATTTTCTTGGACATCCTATAAACCTGCAAAGAACAATTAATCGTCGATTGCAAAATCAATATCTGCAAAATCGCAAATTATAGAACTTCTTTCAACAAAATCTTCTTCTCCTCTATTACGCACTACAACAATCTCCAGATGGAAATAAAATAGAAAAACCTAATTTTTCTATTATTACATCACATCAAATTCTTATACAATTTGTCTAAAATTAAAAGAAAAAATTATTTACATACCATATTGAATAGAAAAAAATAGCAAGGTGTGCCAATCTTGGCACCAAAAAGATTCGATCTCCATCACACATGCAGCCCAAATATTCAAGAAATATTCATAGAAAAATTCTATAAATATAACAAAATAATAAAGATTTATTTTCCAGATCATCTGCCCATAATCTAGGAACCAATTCCCAGAAAAAACACAAACTATGCAAATCAGGTAGAACACCTTCTGCCCATTTGCGTAGATCCAAATCAGATCTAATTTGATTCAAGACTTGAACCTTGCTCTGATACCACTGAAGGGATGGGAGATCCATCATATGGATAGCCAAACCCTGCAGAAAGGTTGTGTGAAATTTCAAAAATTTCTTTACCCCCATCCGGGAATCCTATTCCCAATTTAGAAAACTGCATTTTCAAGGTTCGTTCTTGTAACCAAACCAAAGCAAATTAGAAACCAAGATTAGGGAGGGATATGCCTGATATGGAATCCATGCAAAAAGTTCCTCCCAACGTAGGTGTTCATGCCCAAAGAGTGTACCAAATTCTCCCTCCACTAAAGATGACACAGCTTAGGATGAGGTAGGATCAATAGGTAGTTCTTCACTAAGAACTTGTGATTCTTCAACAAGAATCGAATGGGGTAGTGAGCACAACTTCAGAATTGTTTCTTCTATCAAAAAACAATATCAAGATCAGTTCCAAGAAATGGTGATCGAACAGGGTAGGGCGGCAAGAGTAGGGAGAAAAAGAATTGAAGACAGAAACAGTCAAATTGAGTTGTCTTCTATGTTGTGTGTCTTTTTAGGTCCGCCCTGCTCTCTATTTATAGCCTGAAAGAGACAACCTCCTAATCTGATTAGGAGTCTCCTGATCCAAATCTTTATTTGGATCTAGACTCTTCAAGTGATAAGGATAATCCCTTATCTTATCTGTAGATCAAGATCAGCCATTCCTAATCAAATTAGGAATTCCCTTATCCAAATCTTTATTTGGATTTGGACTCTTCAAGTGGATAAGAGTTATCCTCTTATCCTTATCTACTGATCCAAACCCAGATAAGCCCCTTTTTAATTAATTCAATTAACCCAGTTCGAAATGGGCTTTAGGCCCATTAAGCTTTTAGGCTCACTTCCTTTTAATGCTGGCTAGCTCGGCTTTCTTTGTATGGCGTGGAACCCTATCATTGATCTACACATCAGCCACATGGGTTCAGCCTAGCCTCTGTTACAAGGCTTGGTCGAATTCACTATTGAATACAGTGAACCCTTGAGTCCATCACCATGGGCTCTTAATGGGCCCAACATTTACACTAAATGGTCATTGGGTTCAGCCATCTTATGAAGGCCCAAGAACTGTGGGCAGATGCAAGATTAGCCCATCAGGTATAACTCTCAATGGTCTTACACTTAACCTCTCAGCCCTTAATGATCATACACTGCCCGACAAGAGAGTACCTCTCCCTTGGCTGCAAGGTACAGTGTTGCACTCTCTACTCACATGGATCCTAGGAATTAAAACCTTTTGTAAACAATTTGAAATCCACTATCGACAGTTTAGGTTTCCATCAGAGAGAGTGCATTCCCTGATCATTCACTTTGTCCGACAAAGAGGCTGATCCTGTCACTATGATCACCCACTCAGGTGAATTCTCGGACTATCCCAACATACCCAAGTTTTGACCCCCTCTAAGGATCCCACTGATTGGCACATTAAAGACAGCCCAATCCGACACCTAGTGTAGTATCATAATCGAGTCTAGGGGTCAAGTGTAACATTCCAGTTTTTCCCATCTATCTCCAAGGTCCAGGGCAATATTGGAATTTGGTCCAATTTAGAGTTTCAAGAAAACTCACACTGCATGTGCCTCAAGTCTCACCCTGGTAGCTGAGACAAGCCACCCCAACCAACTTGGCGGCACATTAGTGTTAACCTTGACAGGATAAATCTCCCTAGATCTATCCAACGGCTGTGGAGATTCTAAACTAACACGAGTCTCATATATGTCCAGTTTAAGGGTATTACACAGAAACACACCACAATAACATGAATCAAATATGTACTTTATTTACAATAAATGTCATAATGTACATCATGCTAATTGGAGATAAGGGCATACACTGTCTAACACAGGGAGTTGCCAAATCACACACCATCAGTTTTTAAATGGACTTTAATCGCCAAATGCATGTATGGAAGACCTTATTTGCTGGTTATCAAAGAGTTTATGAACTCCTTTCAACTTTCAAATGAGATATGGGTTTCCTCGCTGGATTCTAAGCATATTTTAATTAGGTTTGATTTTGAAGAAGACAATTTAAAAGTCTGGTTGAAGGATGCAGAGACTGTACGTAGTACCTACTGATATGTAGAATTTAGACAATTCTGTCCCAATCAATAATAGTGGTCCATTTGATCCTCTTACTGATATTGAAATCTTGAACCCAGCTCAAGCCATAAAGCCGTCGGAAGTATTTCTTGGCTTCGAAGAGGAAAATAACAGTATTAATTTCAGTGATCAACACCCCAAGTTCTAAGAAAGAATATCTTCCTACTGATTTGGATATTAATTTGGAAGACAATCTGGTGACTGATAACAGACCTAGAGGATGGAAAGGGTCCAAGGACGATCTTATGCTTGAAAGGTACACAACTTTTGAACCAAACTCAGGGAGAAAAACAACCAGTTCGATCATTTGTGCAGTCTGATTCTAGAAAGAAGAGTTGTAGGGCTCTCTAAGAAAGTAACAAATCTCCAGCCCCCTACCGATGATCACGATGAGGGTTTTACTGAAGTCACTGGAAGGAAGAAAAAGAAATCCAACACTGTTACTCATAAGCCCATACGGGTGATGGTAAGTCTGTCTACTCATCATCTCTTCAATGAATTTGTTATTCTGGAATATTAGAGGTCTAGGCAATAGGCCTTCAATCCGCATAGTGTTAAGAAAATTATGAAAATTCACAATATTAGTAACGTAACAACTGAATGATCAATGAGGCTTTAATGGAAATGTTCAAGACTGATGACGGCACCCCGTTGATAGAGTTGAATGAGATTAAGACTGAAGCTATTCGGTTTCTTGAAAACGTTCTTACTACAACGGATACTTGCCCTCATGATGAATTACTAGAAGTTATCCCACCCCTTGTTACAACTGAGATGAATGAGGTTTTAATGGAAAGATCGACTAATGAAGAAATTTAAGAATGTGGTGTTTTCTCTTTCTAAAGACAACTCTCCAGGTCCAGACGGCTTCTTAGGGTACTTCTTCACTCATTGTTGGGATATTGTAGCTGCTGATATTATCCATATTGTACTTTTCTTTTTTGAAAGAACAAGGTGCCTTTGTGAAGAGTGGAAGCATTTTGGATAATATTGCCCTCACTCAGGAAATATTTTAGGAGCTAGACTATAAAGTGAGAGGTTACAATGTAGTCATTAAGTTGGATATGATGAAAGCCTATGACAGGCTAGATTAAGGATTTTTGTTTAAAGTGTTGGAAAATTTAGGCTTCTCTCTTACTTGGATTGAGAGGTTGTGGATAACTGTTGGTTCTCAATCAACATCAATGGAGGATTGTTTGGATACTTTAAATCTTCCTGTGGATCAAGACAAGGAGATCCATTGTCTCCGTATCTTTTTATCCTAGCTGAACAAGTGCAGAGTAGAGGTTTAAAGAAGTTGTATGCTGAAAATCCAGACCTTCGTTATCATGTTCCTCGAGGTTGTGAGAGCCCTTCACACTGCCTCTATGTGGATGACACTATCATATTTACAAGGGGATCAAGAAATATTGATGGCTTTTCTTTCAAAATACAAAGAGGTCGGCTTCAGGTCAAAAAATTAACAAAAACAAAAGTGCTTTCTGACCGCTATCTGCAAGAGTACGGAGTCGTGCAAGTAATATAGTAAGGAACATAGAATCGTTCCCACGAGGAATGAATTATTTAGCCACCTATTAATTTCTTCTCAACTTATTTAAAGCAATGATCAATTGGGTTTGCGCACTACTGATTAAGGAAATTTAACTAACAAAAACAAGAACCTTGAACAAAATCAATAACAAAGTAGCTAGGGATTAATCCTATCACAATCATCAAGATTCAATATCAATACAATCCCATGAGGGTTGTTATACTCCAAGGTGTTCCTAAAAGCACTAGTCAATCTTTCTCAAGAATCAACTAGCTAACCCTGTGTTCAATTAAATGGAATTACAATCAATGAATTCTCATTCTTTCGATTAAAATTCTCTTTGCATAAACACAAGCTATTAATACACCTATAAGGAAATCCTACCAACAAATGATATCTCTTCCTAATTATTGGTCGAATAAGTGTTATTAATTCCACCTCAATTATCATCTCTCGATGGTTAATCTTGATTAAAGAATGAATCATTGGTGATCAATCAATGATAGGTAATCAGCACAAATAACACGATATAGCAAGAACCTCATCAATTTTATTAATGACTGAAAATCAATGCATGATCAGGTATTAATCCCTAACAATAGAAACCTAGCCCCTCATGATGTAATTACGAATAGGCCAACTACCCTAATTAATTTCGGATCAAACCACTTTTAATGATACGAAGAGTACTGCATACAAGAATTGACAGAACCGATTTAGCAATCAGATCTTTATGCTGTCCAACCGAAGTGAATTCAGTCTTGGGTTGGCAAAACCCTAATTTATGAGCAGCCTCTCTCGAGCGCAGCCCACCCTATCTACAAACGACAATTCCTATATCTCTATCATAAATTTAATCACCATAGATGCATTAAGAACACAGAATTTGCAGGTCATCAATTCAGGTATGAATGATTGCCAACCGAACCATGCAACTTATCACTAAGATGCATTCAGTCCATTTCTTGATTAGATGATCTCATTACCTAAACTCTTTCTCAAGTAATTCAAGTAATCCAAGATGCAAGAACAATTTGGCCAAGATTATTCTATAAACCAAAACCCTAATCAAGAATCCCAAGACTAAATCACACTCAATGGGATTTGCTAAAAATTAATTACAAGTTAGAATTAAAACTCATCATGATTCGCATAAAAGAAAGAAAGAAGAAAGATTCAATAGAGAAACCTCAAGAAACCCTAATTGAGTCTAGGTTACCAAACTGCAGAATTAAAGAAGAAGACAACTTATGAATCTTTGCATCAATCTTCGATCTCCTTGTTGTGATCCTTCTCCAATTTGCCTTCAGCAGCCTTCTCTTCTCTCTAGCAAGTCTTCTTCTTCAAATATCTTTTAGGGGTTTGAACCCTAATCCCTTCTTTTTCTTTTCTTTTTATTCCTTTCCTCTTCCCTAAAGGCAGCCACCTTTCTTCCCTCTAGGGCTGCGAATTGGGCTGTTGTTCTTGGTGGGCCGAACTGTTGTTCAATTGATTTTCAATTGGGTCTTACTTCTCTATGGGCCTTTCAGCTGGGTTTTGCTTCTTTGTGGGCCGAAGTGCTGCCCTTTTCACCCTATATTGTCCCAAATTGGCCCAGAACCTTCATCTTTGGCAATTAGTTACCTAAAAAGTGACAACATCCGAATGCATTAAACTGACTCATAAATACCCAAATTAACCCTAGAATCCCAACAATCAAGCCTAGAAACGCCCTAAGTTCTTATGAATAACTTAAGCTTATCAAATTCCCCCACACTTGAATTGTTACTTGTCCCCAAGTAACAAAGACACAAATCAAGCAAAATCTATGCAAAAAAAATCAAATTAAACACAATTGTGCTCGGTTCACTATGTTAATCACAAGAGTCTCACCAATGCACTGCCCATGTTTTAATTAAGAGCACACAAGTCAACTAAATCCAGGATAAATCACCAACTCACAATGTAAATTCAAAAAAATTCAAGAGACATCAATATGAGTATATGAACACTTTATAAACACTTCATAATAAGCACCTCAACTAGATTGTCAACAAATGAAATTACAAATGCTAATTCAAATGCCATGGATTTTACCAACTAAATAGCATAGAGTCACATGAGATCATTAAGGTCAACTTTTTTTTTTTTTTTGCAAACCTCCACCACACTTAAGCTTTTCAACACGCCACTTGTGGGGCATTTTAGTGTTTCCTAAGTTATTAATATGCCTTTTGACACAAATATAAACGTGGGTAACGAATGCACCTGGTTACTCAACATATAATATACTTAGAATGCTTTGCATACTCTTATTCTCAGTCACCGTTTTACGCAAAAATCAACATTTGTGATGAAGATTCCCGATTACTAAGCAACCAAAAACATTGGAGTAGACACATTTTAATTTAATTGACCTTAAATCATGTCTCAGAATTAAATAATTTGACTTCCATTATAGTTACAATGAATAGCATCCAAAGGAGTAAATGTAATTTCATTCATCAGCTACCTTGCCAAACTACCCATTAATCCGCATCTCAAAAGTATTATACACACCAAATGAACTTCCTAAATTTATGCACTTTACATTACAACTTAGTAAATTCACCCTAAATTCTTTTAACTTGATACGTCCTAAAAATAGCATGAGTAGCATTCTTGCATTAACTCTCAAAAAGATTAACACTATTAATATCGAGCATAGTTCACACAATTTCTGCAAAAATTATACCTAGAACAGAGAAATTCAAAAGAAATGACTGTTGCAATTACTTAAACATCACACCTAATCCCCCCCCCCCCCACGGCATGGCATTGTCCCTAATGACAAATAAATAATCAGAAATAGAAACTCCCCTGCATGGCAGTATCAAACAAGCTCAATAAGGGACACTATCTCCCTTTCTCTAAGCACTTCACCCTAAAGGTATGGCTTGCAACGGTGACCATTCACCTTAAAACGCTCTCCTTTTCGAGTTTTCCAATTCAAGAGCACCATGAGAAAATGTATGAGTGACTGTGAATGGTCCACTCCATCTCGACTTCAGCTTTCCTGGAAACAATTTCAAATGAGAGTTAAACAACAAAACCAAATTACCTACCTGGAAGTCCTTCCAAACAATATGCGTATCATTCCATCTCTTTGTGTTTTCCTTGTATAGCCTGGAATTCTCATATGCCTGCAGTCTAATCCCATCTAACTCATTAAGTTGTAGCATTCTCTTTTCACCTACAGTCTTTATATCGAAGTTCAGTGCCTTCATTGCCCAAAAGGCCCGGTGTTCCAACTCGACAGGAAGGTGACACGCCTTGCCATAAATCAACCTATAAGGGGACATACCAATAGGGGTTTTGTAAGTAGTCCGATACGCCCATAAAGCATCACCAAGCTTTGCAACCCAATCTTTCCTTGACCCATTGACAGTCTTCTCCAAAATCTTCTTAAGTTCCCTATTAGATACCTCGACTTGCCCACTAGTCTGGGGGTGATAGGGTGTAGCAACCCTATGATAACATTATATTTCTTGAGGAGAGAATCAAACTATTTGTTGCAAAAGTGGGATCCCCCATCACTAATGATAGCTCTAGGAACTCCAAACCTCGAGAAAAGTTTCTTCAAGAATTTAATCACTACCTTAACATCATTGGTGGGGGATGCAACCGCTTCAACCCACTTGGAGACATAATCCACTCCCACCAAAATGTAACGGTTCCCATGTGAGGATAGGAAAGGACCCATCAAGTCAACTCCCCACACATCAAAAAGTTCAATCTCCTGAATAGAAGTCAATGACATCTCATTTCTCTTGGAGATATTTCCCACTCGCTGTCAGCGATCACATCTAGCAAAAAACCCTCTAGAGTCCTGAAATAATGTAGGCCAGAAAAACTCACTCTCTAGAACCTTAGCAACTGTCTTTGTTGCACCAAAATGACCACCATATGCTGAGTCATGGCAATGAGTAAGAATGTCAAGCATTTCTTCCCCAGGCACACATCTCCTAATGATATTATCACCACAAATCTTGTAAATGTAAGGATCCTCCCATAAGTAATGCTTAGCTTCCGACAAAAACTGCTTTTTTCTGCTGATAAGACAAATCTAGTGGCAGGATATCGCAAGCTAAATAATTTGCCAAATCTGCATACCAGGGTGCACTCAAATGTTGAATATCTAGAAGGAGTTCATATGGGAAATTCTCATTGATCTCAGGCTCATCATCTCTTTTCTCAACACCCTCCAACCTAGACAAGTGATCAGCTACTACATTCTCTAATCCTTTCTTATCTCTGATCTCAATATCAAATTCTTGAAGGAGTAAAATCCAACGAATGAGTCGTGGCTTTGCATCCTTCTTGGCAAAAAGGTACCTGAGATCAGCATGGTCAGTATAAATTATTACCTTAGAGCCAAGCAGATATGATCTGAATTTGTCCACTGCAAACACCACTGCTAACATCTCCTTCTCAGTGGTTGTGTAATTGAGCTGGGTATCCGCCAAAGTTCTGCTTGCGTAATACACAACATGCATCTTCTTATCCTTCCTTTGCCATAGCACAACTCCAATAGCTTGATCACTAGCATCACACATAATCTCAAAAGGCAAAGACCAGTCTGGTGGTGAGATGATTGGTGCAGATACTAAAGTTGATTTTAACACCCTTTACCGATGTAGGAGGTGGCAACTTTTCAATGATCTCTGTTTTAGCTCTGTCAACCTCGATAGCTTTGCTGGAAATTTTGTGGCCCAAAACTATGCCTTCCTCCACCATAAGGTGGCACTTCTCCCAGTTTAGAACAAGGTTAGTCTCCTCACATCTTTTAAGAACCCTGTCAAGGTTAGCCAAACACAGATCAAATGAATCACCAAAGACAAAAAAGTCATCCATGAATACCTCCATTATGTCTTCAATCATGTCAGAGAAGATGGCCATCATACACCTCTGAAAAGTAGTTGGTGCATTACACAACCCGAAAGGCATTCGCCTATAAGCAGAAGTGCCATATGGGCATGTAAAAGTGGTCTTCTCTTGATCCTGGTAATCAATGCACACGCGCCATCCATCAACTACCCGCTTAGAAATAAATTCACCATCTTCGTTTTTCACAACAGCCATACCACTTTACTTGGGTACACACTGAACAGGACTGACCCAAGAACTATCAGAAATAGCATAGATAAACTTGCATCAAGAAGCTTGACAATCCCTTTCTTCACTACTTCCTTCATGTGCGGGTTCAATCTTCTTTGCATCTCAGCTGTGGCATGAAATCCATCCTCCATGTGAATCTTGTACATCACAATAGAAGGACTAATGCCCTTTATGTCAGAAATCTGCCAACCTAAAGCCTTAATCCTACGCCTTACCACATTTAACACTTTTTGTTCCTGCTTATTCGACAATTTGTTTGAGATAATAATTGGCAAGGTATTATCATCTCGCAAGAATGCATACCTCAAATGTGATGGTAAAAGCTTCAAATCGAGCTTAGGTGGCTGCTCAATAGAAGGAGGAGTGGGGTTAGCACTTCTTACAAGTAATTCAAGTTTAGCAAAAGGTTCAGTTTCACAAGCATTGACATACTTCTTTCACACATGAATCGATCACATCAATTCTCATACAAAGTTCTTCCTCCATAGGATGCTTCATAGCCTTGGACATGTTAAACTCCACTTTGTCATCACCAATTCAAAGGGTCAGCTTTCCTTCATACACATCAACCAAAGCTTTCCCTATGTTTAGAAACGGTCTGCCAAGGATCAAGGTGCAATCATGATCCTCCTCAAAATCGAGCACAACAAAGTCCACAGGAAATATAAACTTGTCCACTTTCACAAGTACATCCTCAACCACGCCATGAGGTTTCTTGATGGAATGATCTACCAGTTGCAAATTCATCAAGGTAGGTTTTACTTCTCCAAGACCAAGTTTCCTAAAAATAGACAAAGGCATCAAATTAATGCTAGCACCTAAATCACACAAACACTTAGGAAACTCAATGCTGCCAACAACACATGAAATTGTAAATCTCCCTGGGTCTTTCAATTTGGCAGGCATCTTGCTGGTGATGATTGAACTGCACTTTTCAATCAATGAGACCGTTTGTTCATCCTCCCATCTTCTCTTATTATTGATGATCTCCTTCAAAAATTTAGCATATTGAGGCATTTGAGCAATAGCTTCAGCAAAAGGAATATTGATTTGTAGCTTCTTAAAAATAACCAAAAATTTGGAAAATTGTTGTTCAGTCTCCTGCTTCTTCAGTCTTTGAGGAAAAGGGATTCGTGTGACATAGGGTAAAGGCTGGGAATTAGAGTGATTCTCCTTGTCACCTTGGTTCCCCTCTGACTTATCACCGGTTTCTTCATCATATATTTCAGCATTGGTTGATGAAGGACTCTCAACATTTGTACCTGTCCTCTTACTTTGCACATCTTGCTTTGGCTCCAGCACTTTTCCACTCCTTAGTGAAATTGCTTTGAGTTGCTCCCTTGGATTAGTCTCAGTGCTGCTTGGTAAATTACCTTGGTTCCTAGCCAAAACAGCATTGGCTAGTTGGCCTATCTGCACCTCCAAGTTGTGAATTGAAGACGAACGGTTCTTTGCAATTTGATCAAATTTAGTTTCCATCCTTCTCTGGGCCTCATCCTGGCTGCTCATCTTGCTACTCATCATGTCCATGAATTTATCCAGCTTGGCTTCAAAAGAACCTGATCTATCCTGCTGAGGATGTTGCTGGAATCCTGGTGGTCCTTGCTGTCTAGGCATGTTGTTGTTTTGGAAACTGGAACTTCCAGCATTGTTGTTATTGCTACTCCATGAAAAATTGGGGTGGTTTCTCCACCCTGGGTTTTATGTGTTGGAGTAAGGGTTGTTGACCTGCCTTCCTTGGAATTGATTCCCCACAAAGTTGCATTGCTCCATAAAATTCCCACCTGCAAAATTAAAATTTCCAACACAACAGTTAGAACTAACATGACCTATACCATTACAATACTCACAGATTGGTTGCATAGAATTGTTGATGGCGTTGGCCTGCACGTTCATGGTGCCCAATTGCTTGATTAAGGTTGAAATTTGAGCCTGCAAGGATGCTATGGAGTCTGCTTCTAATTTGCCTCCCTGTCTAGGTGGATTTAGTCGCTCGGCTGGCCACAAACAATTATTAGCTGCCATTTCCTCTAAGAGATCAAAAGTAGCATCTATAGTTTTCCTCATCAAGGAACCTCCTGTAGCAACATCAATAGTATCTCTAGTAGTGTGAGTGGCTCCATTGTAGAAAGTCTGAATCAAAAGTCCCTTAGGTAAGCCATGGTGAGGGCAGCTTCTCTGCTAATCCTTAAATCTTTCCCAAGCCTTATACAATGATTCGTTCTCAAATTGCTGAAAAGTAGTGATGTCTTTGATGATCTTTGTGGTTTTAGCTGGGGGAAAATACTTAGCCAAGAAAGCCTATGCCAGTTGTGTCCATGTGGTTATGGAATTTGCTGGTAGAGAATTTAACAACGATTTAGCTTTATCCTTAAAGGTGAAAGAGAAAAGCCTCAGCCTAATAGCATCATCTGAAACTCCATTGTATTTGAAAGTATCACAGATTTCCAAGAAATTTGCGATGTGAGCATTAGGATCTCCATTGCCCATGCCATAAAACTGCACGCTTGATTGAATCATTTGGAGTAGAGCTGGCTTAATCTCAAAGTTATTGGCATTGATGTTCGGCATTGCGATACACTATTGTGCACCATGCAGTCTAGGCATAGCAAAGTCTCTAAGAGTTCTCTCACTATCTTGTCGGTCTGCTTGGTTACCTCCATTATCTTCTGCCATCTCTGAAAACCTTACTTGCTGAGCTTTCCTATTTTCTCTAACAAAATTCTCGATCTCAGGTCTAAAAGGAAGAAGCTCGGGTTGTGAACTTTGAGTTCTTTGCATACACCGAAACACTATCTAAAGAAAGAATGCAAACAAACAAAGTTAGCAAAAACTAATAAAAAAAAAAGTCGTGCTTTAAATCAAGAGAAACTAAATTAATTATGGTGTTAAATAAAATTCACTCCTCGGCAACGGCACCAAAAACTTGATCGCTATCCGCAAGAGTATGGAGTTGTGCAAGTAATATAGTAAGGAATACAGAATCATTCCCACGAGGAATGAATTATTAAGCCACCTATTAATTTCTTCTCAACTTGTTTAAAACAATGATTAATTGGGTTTGCGCACTACTAATTAAGGAAATTTAACTGATAAAAACAAGAACCTTGAACAAAATCAATAACAAAGTTGTTAGGGATTAATCCTATCACAATCATCAAGATTCAATATCAATACAATCCCATGAGGGTTGTTATACTCCAAGGTGTTCCTAAAATCACTAGTCAATCTTTCTCAAGAGTCGACTAGCTAACCCTGTGTTCAATTAAATGGAATTACAATCAATGAATTCTCATTCTTTCGATCGAAATTCTATTTGCATAAACACAAGCTATTAATACACCTATAAGGAAATCCTACCAACAAATGATATCTCTACCTGATTATTGGTCGAATAAGTGTTATTAATTCCACCTCAATTTTCATCTCTCAATGGATAATCTTGATTAAAGAATGAATCATTGGTGATCAATCAATGATAAGTAATTAGCACAAATAACACGATATAGCAAGAACCTCATCGATTTTATTAATGACTGAAAATCAATGCATGATCAGGTATTAATCCCTAACAATAGAAACCTAGCCCCTCATGATGTAATTACAAATAGGCAAACTATCCTAATTAATTTTGGATCAAACCACTTTTAATGATACGAAGAGTACTGCATACAAGAATTGACAGAACCGATTTAGCAATCAGATCTTTAAGTTGTCCAACCGAAGTGAATTCAATCTTGGGTTGGCGAAACCCTAATTTATGAGCAGCCTCTCTCGAGCGCATCCCACCCTATCTACGAACGACAATTCCTATATCTCTATCAGAAATTTAATCACCATAGATGCATTAAGAACACAGAATTTGCAGGTCATCAATTTAGGTATGAATGATTGCCAACCGAACCATGCAACTTATCTCTAAGATGCATTCAGTCCATTTTCTTGATTAGATGATCTGATTACCTAAACTCTTTCTCAAGTAATTCAAGTAATTCAAGTAATCCAAGATGCAAGAACAATTGGGCCAAGATTATTCTATAAATCAAAACCCTAATCAAGAATCCCAAGACTAAATCACACTCAATCGGATCTGCTAAAAAGTAATTACAAGTTAGAATTAAAACTCATCATGGTTTGCATAAAAGAAAGAAAGAAGAAGGATTCAATAGAGAAACATCAAGAAACCCTAATCGAATCTAGGTTACCAAACTACAGAATTAAAGAAGAAGACAACTTATAAATCTTTGCATCAATCTTCGATCTCCTCTCCTTGCTATGATCCTTCTCCAATTCGCCTTCAGCAGCCTTCTCTTCTCTCTAGCAAGTCTTCTTCAATTTTCTTTTAGGGGTTCGAACCCTAATCCCTTCTTTTTCTTTTCTATTTATACCTTTCCTCTTCTCTAAAGGCAGCCGCCTTTCTCCCCTATAAGGCTGCGAATAGGGCTGTTGTTCTTGGTGGGCCGAACTGCTGTTCAATTGATTTTCAACTAGGTCTTGCTTCTTTGTGGGCCTTTCAGCTGGGTTTTTCTTCTTTGTGGGCCAAAGTGCTGCCCTTTTCACCCTAGATTGTCCCAAATTGGCCCAAAACCTTCATCTTTGGTGATTAGATACCTGAAAAGTGACACAACATCCGAATGCATTAAACTAGATCATAACTACCCAAATTAACCCTAGAATCCCAACAATTAAGCCTAGAAATGCCCCAAGTTCTTATGAATAACTTAAACTTATCACTTTCTATGTAGCAGAATCTAAGGCTAGTCTAACCCCGGGTATCCATTGTAGAGCTAACCTTGGGTTGTTCTCACACTGAAAGCTTCCTTGTAGTTACCTTAAAGTTCCTATACAAAAGGTAAGGGTAGGCTTCGATATTTTTCTGCTTTAGGGAGCATTCTTTTTCTAGATTTTGAGAGGGAGGAAAGTTGGTCAATGGGATTTTGATTCCAATTGACCAAGAATCCCATGATCTTTTTTCAGATTTATGTGGGGACCAGGGAAAGTTTATTTTCCTAGGTAAGTGATGCCCATCTCCTAGGTGGGTAAATAACTTTCCCACCTTGGGAGAAAGTTGCCAACACTTGAATGGGACAAAAATGCCCCTTGTAATAATGGATTTTTATGGCTAAAATGGTCATTGTCTTGTTTGCATGGGAAATAAAAGAACATGGGTAAATAACTTACCAAATAGTGAACGGGGCCCTAGTGGAAAAAGTGGAGATGAAAATTGTGACGTGGCAAAGTAAACTACTCTCAACTAGAGGTCGGGTGAGCATTCACTTAATGATGAAATTTGATTTGCTGAAGGGGTTATGACATAGATTGGAAAGGAAGTTCAGACACTTGCTTTGGAGTACCACCAATGACTAAGCATAGTTGGGTGACTTGGTCGAAATTAAGTCTGCTGCACCATTGAGGGTGATCCATCTCTTAGTAGGGAACGGCATCTGGTTTTGGACTGCTAATACTTCGGGTTCTTTTAATTGTAAATCATCTTAATTAGAACGTTATACAGAGTAGAGAACCAAGAGTGTTTTGGGCTAAATATAATCCATTTGGCATCAGAGGATACCAAAGAAAATATCCTTTTTTACATGGAAAATTATTTAAGGTGGCATTCCTATAGATTTGAATGTTCAGAAGTTTGGAATTCAATTAGCATCCGCTTGTAATTGTTGTAAGCATAGAAAAACAATGTTTTCCTACCTTTCTCTTCCTTTCCCTACTTTTTCCTTCAAACCGAACAACTCCTAATGGAAATCTAGCTTTGAAAGTTTGAAGTAACTTTTCTACACTTGTTGAAGTGCCTCTAATCCAATTCCATTTAGTTCAGTTGAAGAAATAAAAGAGATCTGGACCGATGTGAATGGTTCAATGATAACTTGATCGAACCTTGATCTATTTATAGATAAAGATTGAGTGCAATACAACTGTTAGAGTTTGAGTTTGTGTACAACACTCAAGACTAAGATATTAGTTTAAGTTACACCTAAACTCTATCAAATAGTCTATCAGGATAAGGAAACGATTAGATCATGATAAAGTTCATCACGTGTAAGGGTCATGCAATGGACTTTATCATGAAGTCTATCGCAGGTCTCTGATAACCGGTAATAGAACTCTATAAGTTCGGTCAAGGCTCCTACATTGGCTTCAGTTGAGTAGAGACTCACGTACGGTTGCAACTCTCTAGCTAAGATTATTGGTTCAACAGCTATGTATATTGTTTGGAAGGTCTAGAAAGAAAGGTGCAAGAGACAAATGGAAAATGTTTCTTGTTCAGCCTCCTCTGTTATTTATACAATTATCTCTTGGCTCCAACAACTTCAATGGTCCCCTCCTTTGAAATCCTCTTCCTTGATGGAAACCTCCATTCTTGAAGTGTTTAATGTGATAGTTTATCATCCTAAGCTGAAGAGGTACCGTTGGGTGCTTTGGTGTCCACCAATGATTCACAAAATTAAAATTAATGTTGATGGTGCTTCCCGGTCGTAGTAATCCAGGTGGTGGTGTTCTTAGAAATCAGCAAGGCTCTTTTCTTTTCGGCTTCACTTACTACTATGGTTCTGGAACTAACATGGAGACTGAAGTTTAGGAAATTTTAAATGCTATATGTTATGCAAAATCTATGAACTTCCCTTCCACTGTGATAGAGAGTGACTCCAAATTTGATACTGATATTCTGAATGGAGTAAGTTCCCATGGAATTTATTGAAATTTGTTGATGTTATTTACTCTGAATGTTTGGACTTGCAGATATCTTTTGAACATGTATTGAGGGAAGGAAACACAGTGGTTGATCCTCTCACCAATATCAGGCGTGGGACCAAGATAAATCAGACTTTTCAGTCAAGACATGATCTTCCAAGACTCATTAATAAATTTTTTGGGGGCCTCCCCTCCACTGAGTGTAAATTTTGGGCTAAAAAAACCAGGAAGGGGCAGCAAATAGAAATTTGGGGTGATAGTAGTCCCTTGAATGGAGATGGGAACGTTGGCACATTTACTCAAACCCTGTAACTTTTCTCCACTAGCCACCATGACCTCAACAGTGGTAATCTTAGGTGGTGTTTGATAAATCTGAAATTTCAGATTAAATATGGAACAAATGAACAATAAAATAAGTGCCATAAATGTCTCGATTAACTCAAACTATGATGCTGTTAAGGGATGAATGTGAGGTTTTAGCATGCCAAAGTAGATCATGCAATTTGAAATTCCTTATAGTAAGAGAATAAAATGAACTAATATTAGCTAGTCATGCAATAAAAATGAAATCTTGACTGAAATAACAATGCAAAAAGACATATTTTATTTGATTATTTGTTCCTTATTATTGTGCAGATTTTCTACATGAATGAAAGCCAAAACACGGTTATGCTGAAACAAAAGCATGTAAAACAGTTCAAGGACAAAAAAGTGAGTGGTAGTTTTTTGCTATTTTAAAAAGAAATTGAAGATTATCCTAATAGAATGTTGGTTGATGCATACGGTGTCAGATGGAATGGACCAGCCATGAAGAAATTATTTTACTATGATGATGATGATGCAACTTCCTAGTTGATGATTTCTAGCAAAATGCATATTTATCAAGTTTCTAATGGATGTTACAACTAAACCAAATGGGTCAAATAAGTGGATGTCGTAGACTGAAAAAGAAATGCTACTGAGGCTAAAACTACTACAGAACATGCAATGATCAAATTCAGCAATTCTGCTATTTTAATCTATTCTGAGATTGAAATTAGAAAAAAAAAAAAAAAAAAAAAACTAAAAGCAAGAAGTGATCCTACTTAAAAAAAATCAGATTATTAAACATAAAATGACACTACTTAACTACTCCCGAAAATAACACTAATAATAATAATAATAATAATAATAATAATAATATGCTTGGCTTTTGCTCGAGTGGGGGAAAAGCAGATGTGTTGGGATTGTGAAAGATGATTCTTTGGCATCCGAAACATATGGTGAGAGTGACAAAATATGTGTAATAATAGCTCACCATAAACTACAGCAATGGTGTAAATGGGTTGGGGGAGTCTTGGGACGTGTTGGGTGTGTTCTGAGCTTAAATGTGGGTGAAGGAAGGCTAGGGTTGCTTGGGACGTGGGGGAAGTGTTCTCTAGGTTAATGGGGGTAGAGTTCTCTCCCTAAGCTAGATTGTGTGTGTCTAGGTCAGGATGTGTCTAGGCTTGACCTAGGGGGTTCTTTGGATGTGATGGAGGTTTTCTCATGAGTTTGGACATGGGTTAGGGAAGCTTGGGGCTGCTTGGGATGAGAAAGGAGACACTCTCTAGGCTAATGGGGATAGAGTTCTCTCCCTAAGCTAGACTGTGTGTCTAGAATGTGAGATATGAGTGGTATTTATAAATTTTTGAGAGGGGAATGGAGGGCTGAGATAGGGAAACAAGGGAGATCAAAGGATAAGGTTTAAAAGGGATTTTGGAGAGAGCTTGACTGAGAGAATGGACTATCAAGACTGCTTTGAGATAGATCCTCTCAATCAATCAAGACAATGAGTGAAAGATTTCACCAATTTACCTAAATTGAACATTCCAATTTTAGGTGATTGGCTTGATTGATTGGAGCTCATCGCTGGTCAAATCTTGGATTTTAAGATGGTTCCAGAGTCTAGGAGAAAGGTTTGGTCATGGGATGCCCTAGGTTTGAAGTTGTGGTGAAGGGATTCCAAACAAAAGGCTCGGATCATTCTAGCTTCATGTCTCAAGATGGATGGGTTAACGGTATCGGAATTGGATGATCTTGGTACCGTTGGACTCAGAATTTTGAGATCTATCCATATATAATCTTAGATTTCAAATTTCATGTAGGATATGGTTTAGGATAAAAGTTTATCCCGATTGAACGATCAGAATCGGTTCTGGTTTCGGGTATTGAGATGAAGGGGTAAACGGTGTCGGATTTAGATGATCTTTGTGTCATTGTTTTTTGTTTTCTGGGCTCTATGTACCTGTGGTCTTGGAACCTCGAACCCCTAACTTTTGTAAAATTCTAAAAATACCCCCAGGTCAACCATGAGGTTAGCTGAAACATGCTTGAAGCCCAAAGTGTTGCACAAAGACTAAGGGGCACAAAAATAGGGTGTCTACACTCCCTACAGGAGCATGGGTGGCAATGGTTGCTCATCTACTCCTCCAACGGACATCTGGGAGTGGTCTTTCAATTGCACGAACTCCTTAAAGTGCTTCTAGAGCCTATAGTAGTCCATGATGTTATAGGAGACTATTTAATGGAATTCATAGAAGTATAGACTCCTCTTCATTTCTGCTGTAGGCAAAAGAGAAACTAGTGGCTGTTGAATCTTGCCATCTGCAAGTAGTCTCTCCATGATGTCCAGCACTTCTTGTTTGTTGGTGGAGAATGGGGCTGGTTGTGGCATGTCAGACCTTCCTCTTCTTTCTCTATGCATTGGAGACCTCCTGTGAGCACTAGTTCCTTCTGCAGCATATGCTTCCCCATACCACGGTCTTCCTTGGGCCTCTTTAGTGTCTGAGCCATCCTTGTTGTGCACTACCACAGGATGGTGAAATCTTATAGGTTTAGGTTCACCAGATTGGCACAATGGTGGGGATTCATCTTCCCGATGCACTCCTCGATTGGATCAGATTCCCTCACCCGATCGTCATGTAGTTTGAGGGTTCTAGGTAAGTCAGCAGGTCTTTATTATCATACTACTTCACTCCCCTAAGGTCAGCCATGATGAGATAAGTCTCTACAATGAACCACTTATAGGAACTTCTTCACCAGATCCACCCAAGATTGAATGTTGCCTATGTTAGGTTGATGAACCACATATAAATCAGGCAAGTGAGCATCTTAGAAAACTCCCTGACCTTGAGGTCTCCATCTACCAAATGTTGGACCAGAGCATCCTCAAACTTGTTCATGTGCTCCCTGGCATTTCCATGAAGACCATTGTATTGCTGCCAGTAAGCGAGGGAATAGTAATCCTGAGGGTATATTTTTGCGTGATGCACTGGTAATAAGGTCTTTGGTAAAGAGACTGATAACTTTGATGCTAGAGCTGCCTACAACTACTGATTGGAGGCACCCTAACAGCTATTCCTTAGGCATCTAATGTAGACAATCCCTCCAGGCGATGGTGGATCTTGTCGGTGTTGCCCTGTTAATCAAGATAGCTTGACCATGGAGTCTTGGTCCCAATGATGATAAATAGACGTCTAGGTCGTACATTTGGGTCCCGATGCCAATGCTATTGACAAGTAAGCTAGTGAAATCGGCACTACGAGTCTTTCTTTGAGCCAGTTGTAGAGCTGGTCCTGTTTCTCCTCCATCTTGGAAAAAACATTGTTGTTGTAGATCCTCCATCTTATTCAAGTGCTCTTATAGATAATAAAACTTACCAGCCAGGTGATCATGAATAGATCATCTCCGAAGAACTCTTCTTGCTAAGTTTGTACCGATGGATCTAAAGTTGGATCCTCTGGCATAGAGTGTTGTACAGTCAGTTCATCATGAATAATAGCAAATACAATCTTTCTCAGTGGAATCCTATTATGCATTTGCAAAACCACAACTTCAGATTCTACTATAAGGATGGCATTGTGATGATGGTCTTGGTTTTGGAAACGTAAGTAGGATGCAGAAAAAAGGGGATAACAAGAAAACTCAAAAAGACACTTAGGGTCTGTTTGATTGCTGAGAAAGGAATGAGAAAATGGAATATTCCCGAATTATTCTTCCTTTCTTGTGTTTGTTTACTGGTAAACAGTGTTTTGGGATGAGAAACAAGAGGGACACGAGATCCCCAAATTAAGTGAGCGGGGTCGCACCAAAACAGTGCGACCCCAGTGAGAAAAGAAAATGCTAAGAAAATGCAAGCTGAGCAATCTAATACAAGGTGGGATGCGGTGTAAAATAGATTCCAATCGGACATAGAAAAAAGGCATTCCCTCACGAAGGTGGCGCCCTTCGCCTTCAGGCGACCGAGAAACATCAAAAGAGGAGGAAAAGGGGCGAAATCCGAGATCGGAACTCGAGAGTCCAAATTCCGAATAGAAGGAAGCGACAAGAAACGGAACAGAAGGGCAGTCGTCGTCGTCGTTTTTGATCAATCGATATTCGAGTAACGAGATGGTGGCGATCTCACTGTACAGAGGGAACCTGCACAGGGTGCCCGACGTCCCTCGGCGATGGCTCATGCCAATCCCTCGCATTTCCCTCAAAGATTTCAAGATTCTCCTTCGCAAACAGGAGAAAGCTCTGTCTCGCATCTCCAGCACCACCGCCCCCACTAGCTCAAATCCCAACCCTAACCCTGATTTCAAACAAGAGGAAGGCGTTGGAGAAAGTGGTTGTTCCAAACAAAACGGGAGAAAGCTCTGTCTCGCTTCTAAGCCCCAATCCCAGCCAACCATCGCCAGGAATTCTGAAGATGCACCATCCCAGCATGGAACGGTTGAACAGCCAAAGATCATAATGAAGCAGACTGCGATCCTCGTGCTGAGCAATCCAGAGAACTCGGTGGCTTTATTGGCGTTGAAAAACCATTTCAGGGGATACCCGACGCCGACGCCGATGACGAATCCAACGATCTCTACCTCACGACAGTTAATTTCGTGTCTCAATGGTTGCCGGCTATCTCAAGATAGTTGAAATCTCTAGCAATTTCGGATTTGTGGATCCAATCTTGCTGGCGATGATCTGAAGTTCTGCCTCTGATTGCTGGTGACAATCAGCTCAAAAAAAAATTCTTGCAAAACAAACACTAGAAAGTGGATTTTCTCACAAAAATTTTCTCAGCAAACAAACACATTATAATTAACTGAGAAAATAAATTTTCCTTTTCTCATCCCATCCTTTCTCAGTCCAATTTTCTCAGCAATCAAATAGACCCTTAGGATGAAAGTGAATTCAAAAAAGGGGATAACAAGAAAACTCTAAAGATGGATGATGTCCCTTTTCTATAGTTAAGGACCCTAATTTATAAACAAGGAAAGGAAATAGTTTTGCATACGCATTTATTAAGAATTCCAAAAGTTTCGTTCATCTATTATGAATGCAAATCTTGAGGCCGTTAAGATGGTGAACATGTCAAGCAACAATTCATGGAGCAGTTTCATTCCATTGCATACTCCCAAACCCCTACCACATGTCACATCTGAAGGGACACATTCTAACATTCGTAACAGGCATCGCAGTCGCTTGGGTCTTAAAGTCACTATTAAATGAAAAGTATTTTTGAAAACCATTCTTGAAGGGGTCCCATCACCTCCATTTCACTTGATTGTTGGGTGGCGACTCCAAATTAGCCCAAGTGAGCCATTTCCTAATGCTCACAACTAGCAACGATAGGGTTGTGGATATAGTTTCATAGCACAAAAGAAAGCATCATGGTGCAAAAGTTGGCAGAACCTACCCTAGAGGTATTAGAACACTTCGTGGAGCACCTATATAGCATAACTAAGGAGGATTACGGATACAAAGTTATACAAAAACTACAAAGCCCCCTGGAACCAACAGAAGAAAATCATTTCCTCACCAAAGTCCAAACATTGGGAAATGTATCGTATCATAAGATGGCAGATGGAGTAAGAGCAAGATGTTTGAGGGCTAAAGAAAGTAAGAGTCACCAAAAAAGTTCATAAGCAAGTCTGTAAAAATTGGATGACCAACTTATACAAAAATTGCAGAGATTGGGTTATTATTGGCCAAAAATGAAGAAGCAAGGAAATGCAGGAGGATAACAATATTGCCTACCTATGATATACAAGAAAGAGTGCTTAAACATATCAAAAATGGGTAAATTCCACTTTAGTACCCTAAACTTTGGGGGTAGTGTCAAGTTAGTACCCGAACTTTCAAACGTGTCACTACAGTACCCAAACTTTCAAGAAGTGGCAAGTTGATCCCTTCCCATCAATGGATGTTAATGGACAAGTATAATGACACAAACGCCCCTTGTAGTGTGAAGAAGAGAGAATTTTTTCCAAAAAACGAAATCACCTGTGCGTGTTCACTCAAACCGAACACTATTCATTGAATTACAGTCGATTGTTCACTCGTGAAATCGTTGCAATGTTCACTGCCCACTTGTTCGCTCGTGAAATTAGGGGTGTTCATGGGTCGGGTTGGGTCGGTTTATTGGGGTTTTCCCAACCGACCCGACCTGGTCGGGTTACCTGAGGTGGAAACCAAAACCGACCCACTGATAGGCCAAACCGACCTGGTCGGTTTGAGTCGGGTTGGATCGGTTTGGGTCGGTTTCGGTTTTGCTCCTGTACAAAAGGACACCTAATTGAATTCTAATTGTAATTGCCTAATGGGTTGCCTATTTGGTGTGAAAGATTATAGAAAGTTAGAAACTATGATAGATTGCCTATTCTAATTGTAATTGCCTAATGGGCCTTCTAGTTCTAGTAGAAGACTAGTTATGGTTAAGTAGGAAACTACTCTACTCAAACTAGGAACTACCAAACTAGTAGAAGACTAGTTCGGTTCGGGTCGGGTTGGTTTCGGTTTTCACACAAGAAAATCGAAACCGACCCGATATATCGATTTATATATTTGCCCAACCCAAAACCGACCGGTACTGATGAAAACCCGACCGACTCGGGTTGTGTCGGTCCGGATTGGTCAATTTGGTCGGGTTGGGCATTCTTATGAACAGCCCTACGTGAAATTATTGCCAAAAAGGACTTTGCTAGTCTTCCTAGTCATCGCTGATGAACAAAACCCATTGTAGAACGAGTGTTTTTAGCTTGTCGTTGCCAGTAAAGACGAACAGATCTTGTCATCGCTGAAGAAGAAAGATAAACACAGGAGACGACATTTTTCCTTTTCCTTGACAGCTTCTGAAATTGAATTTTTTTTTTTTTTTTGTTTAACCCATAATGTTTCCTCTTTTTTTTTGAAAAAAAAAAAACACAATAGACGACATTTTCCCTTTTTCGTCAATTTCTGAGGTTGAATCTTTTGTTTAACCCATAAGTGGTTCTACCTACAAGCAATAATAGTCAAGAGCTTCAGAGCAAGCTTGATATACATGTCAAACATGAATCGGTTAGTCTGACAGATCCAAGCCAATTAGTTCATAAGGTTTTTGTAAAGGACAAAGAGTAAATCATCCTATGGAAAGGCAGGCACACCATGAAATCCAAAATGTCTAGTATCAAACTCGATGATATTTTTTATTTTGGGTGCCAGGAAGTTCAAGGAGATCCTCCAAACTTGATAGCCTGATGTATGAAACTTTGTTATTAAGGAGATACTCTCGTATTTATGAAAACATAAATACAGAAATAACGGCAAAATAGATATAGTACCTAGCTAATAAGAATCGTCGGTCGTTCAACAATTCTCCGGTCGGTGTAGCTTGCAGCTTGAACGAATACACAGCGGTGGATCTGAATCTTCGTCATTAAGCTTTAGCTTACATTCCCAAATGTTAAACAAGTGTGAAAAGGGTAAAATGGTCTTTGAATTGGATTAAAGGGCATTTCTAACATATTGAAAGTTTTAGATCGTTACATGTCATCACGTGACGGATATAATGGACGGAATACTAACAGCAAGGACTACCTTGACATTTTTTAAAAATTTGGGTACTGCAGTGACACATTTAAATGTTTGGGTACTAACTTGACACTACCCTCAAAGTTTAGGGTACTAAAGTGGAATTTACCCATCAGAAATAGATTGGAGGCAACCATACAGAGTTCACCTGAATGGTGGAACATTGCCCACGAATGCTAAAGCGACAACAAACTTAATACGAAAGCATAAATGTACCATTTGATAGATGGAGAGTTATTCAAGATGTCCTTTTCAAGAAAACCTCTTAGATGCCTAAGCGGGGAAGAGATTAAAGATACACTCACACTAGCACACAACCAGGAACTTGCCACTCATCTTGTCACTCATCAAGATCAGCATATGCTTTTTGATCATATTCTACAACTAGGATTCTATTAGCCCATAATGGTACAAGATTCTCATGCCCGCACCTATAAATAGTGCCAAATCCATGCACCACTTATACACAAGCCAACATAGCCACTAAATCCCATCATCACACCTTGTTCTTTCCATACCTGGGTTCTAGACCTAATAGGTAAAATAACTCCCCCATCCCACGGATATTGTTGGATCCTAATAGAAATCGTTAGACAGTGTATGCCTTTAACTCCAATCAATTTGATGTACACAAACATTTATCAGTAAGTGAATAAAGTATATTATGAAACTCCTTAAATTGGTCATTTATGAAACTCATATTAGTTTAAAATGTTCTCAGCCATTGAATAAAATTGGAGAGTTTATCCTGAAAAGGCTAACACAGGTGTATTGTCGAATTGGTGGAGCAGGTTGTCTCAACTGCTAGGATTCAACCCCAACTGCTAGGATTCAACCCCAAGCATGGCCAATGGGTGTTTGGAAGAAAAACTAAACTCATACCAATCTCTACTTATGCCTTGGATCTTAGAGATAAATGGGCAAAACCAAAAAGTTGCACTCAACCCCTGACTTGATTATGATGTTGCACTAAGTTTTGGACTAAACTATCTTTGATATGCCAACCAGTGAGACCCATCAAGGGTCAAATATCTTTGTATGTTAGGGCAGCTAAGGAAATTACCTGAGTGGGTGATCATAGTAATAGGATTGGTCCCTTTGTTAGACAAAGTAAATAATAGGATTTACACTCTCTTTTATGGAAACTTAAATTGTCGCCAATGGATTTCAATTGTATTTGAAATCTAAATCGCAAAATGTATTTATATGTTATATTACTATTTTATAAAAAAATGCAAAATTTTTTAATCCCAAGATCCACCTAAGCAAAGAGTGTGACACTACATTTTGCAATCAAGGAAGAGGTCATTCTCCGTATGCAGTGTTTGATGATTATGGACCGAGAGATTAGGTGTAAGAGACCATTACAAGGCCAATTACCTTATGAGATTTATCTTACATAAGTCCATTATCCTTGGGTCTTCATAGGGTGGCTGAATCCAATGATAATTTATGTGTAAACATTACGCTCAAACTGAGCCCAAGCTAATTAGGTTAGGGGTTCACTACCCCCGATTAGTGAATTTGGCCTAACCACTTCTAGAGGTAGGGCCAAACCCTTACAAACTTGTGTGAGACCTTTTTGGGTCCCATGCCATACAATATTCAAGCCCAAAGTGGCCATGCAACACCTTTGGATGTGAACCATTAAATAAAATGGGTCAAAGGCCCATTACTAATATGATTAATTAAGAGATCACATGACAAGTTGCCATGATATTTAGGTCAAAATAAGTATAAATCTAGGTATGGAGCACCCACTCTCTTATGAAGACAATGTTTATCAATTAAAGATAATGTCCTAATCCAAATTTGATTTGGATCAGCTCCTAATTAGAGTAAGAGAGTGCTCTATATAAGGGACTAAGAGGAGAGGGGTAATCCAGTTATCTCCAATCTCTTTCTCTCTTCTCTTTTCCCTTGCCTCCTTAAAACCCTAATTCAATCCATCTATTATAGTGGCTGATTCCCATCAGTTCCCTATTGTGTTTTTGCAAAAAAAAACATTAAAGGATGTCAAGTTCGCACACCCACATCAATCCAAGCAAGTTGGGTACCGATTTTGCTGAAACGGTGTTGTTGAATCAGATTCACATACACATTGTGTTATCTTTAATTTCGAAGCCAATTTTGGAACTGATATTGAGCGTGAACTACTACTTTGGGAACTACACACTATGGTCTTAGTATCAGATATAATTAGTTTTAGTTTGGGGTTCAAATCTGATCTGATTTAGTGCAAGATTGACCCCAAAATTTCAGATTTCAAAATCACCAAGAAATTGGTTCCCAAGTAGCTCGCGATTAAGAGACAAATCTTTATGAAAATCCAACAAACAATCAGATAAAGAACTTTCAACACAAATGTCCACCAACCAATCCAAAAGACATCAACGTTAAACCCACTAGTTTACAAATGAAGTATAGCTTGAAACCAAATCCGTCTACAATAACCTCATCTGAATATGACAAATAGTATTCAAAGCAAATTTAGAAAATGCGTGGACTATAGAATCTAAGATAAAACCACCCCGAAGTAGAGACAGAGTCATCTCCTCAGCACCACTACGAACCTGAAATCCCATTCAAAATTAGGAACATCCTTAGGTTGACAGAGAGATATTAACTCATTGATAACCACCTCAACAATATCCTCATGACTATTTATAGAATTTGCAAATTTTCTTCAATAGCTCCATGGCCGATAATTTCAAACAACTCATTACTTGCATTCACTTCAAAAACCTACACTGTAAATAAAAAGTAAGTTGAGACAAAGAGAAAACATAGGAAAGAAATCATATATAAAAGTAGGTCAAACCTCGATGTGAGCATCGAAAAACGACTCACTTGGGCTGGATTTGGAGTCACCACCCATCCTCCGGAATAATTTTCAAAAACGTTTTTTTTTTTTTTTTCTTTTAATTTTAGTAGTACCTCCAAAGCCTGTGGCACCGGTTAACCAATCTGGGTAAGGCTTAGATGGGAGAGGAAAGGAATTAGGCACCCCTCTCCTGGGTCCAATAGGTGGGGCACACATGATATCATGCACAATTGCAATCGCAAGAGTATAATTACTTGATCAATCCACACATATTAATATTAAACGAAAATAACTAATTAACATCAAGAGATCTAAATTTGTGTCTAACAAAAGAAAGTGAGAATCACTAATTAATCAAGAAATAAACCAACAGTAGTGCAAAAAGAAAATAATACGATCGATAAAACCAGGATTCTTCTACTGAACGAATGATAGATTCAACTAAAAAAATAGTAGATCTGTCATGTTGGTACCGAGAGTTGTAGGGGCTGAATAAGCCCACTCTCTCTCCTCCCAACTGTAGATGCTAAAGATTTATTGATCATACCACAAAACAAACAAAAAACCAACCAAAAACAGAGTAAGAATGGATGTTACCTAGATTGGGATTTTGGCCTAAAAATCGACCACTGCAACAAGGGAACGGGAAGGTAGATCTGCTACGGTTTTGGCTTCCTCACCGACAACAAAATCAAATTTGGTTTGCGATTGGATGATGTAACAGGGGAACCGAAAAACTCTTTGAGCATAGGCTTCACACTATGACTAGAATGGAGCAACTTTAGGTAATGACGGTTGTCATCATTCCAATGAGGGTGGACGCAGAGATTAGTTGAATGCTTCAGGGGAGTCGAAGATGATTAACAGTGTTTCAGGTTGAGATTTCAGCTTGCTGGGATGAGAAAGAAGGAAGCGATGGAGGAAGAGGAGGTTGGAACGGTCGGAGTAGTCCGGAGTGATGAGAGATCATTGTCGCCACAGTTCAATTGTTGCTGGTTCGACTTGAAGGAGGAAGAGAGTGAATACTGGATAACAGTGTGGGATTTCTAAGAAGAAGAAGAAGAAGAAGAAAATGAGAGGACCGTTGCCCGAAGTTGTAGCGACGGGGAGTAACAGGGGAGGGTAAAGCCGGGAAAGAAGAAGAAGAAGGGGTGGAAGAGAGAGAGAGAGAGAGAGAGAGACTACTGAGAAGGACCGGAGGAAGAGAAGGTCAGAGCCGCCGCTGCTACTCTGGTTCAAACAAAGAGGATGAAATGAACAGTTGATTCCTCTGAATTTCGTTAAATATGATAATGGGGTAGCTTTTATAATGGAACAGGAGCATTTTGGTAATTTAAAGTTTTGAGGAGTATTTTATAATTTCGACAAACTGGGGTATTTTTTGTTCAACCGGGTCTAAGGGGATAGGACCAGGGGTTCATGGATGGATGGCTAGGATTTGGCGTCTGTTGTCTCCAGAAGCGTGTCATTAAACACCCCGGAACACCAGTTTAAACATTTATAATTTTTACCGTTTCTCAAACATCTATTAACGCAGTAAAGGGATGAGAACGGGTCGTATCCACAAGGAAGCGAGGGAAAAACTAATATGTACTTAGATCCGGACAAGAGAATATAATCAAGAATTGCAAAAAGTAAGAAAATAAAATCTATTATTGTTGAAATTAAATGATTCGGAATTAAACAAAACAATAACTAAAATTCAGAATTTAACAAAGTGCAGAAATCAACAAAAGAAATAAACAAAGTTGATCCAGAATACAGATCTAGTGGCGATAGCTGCAGATCGGTCAGACAGCTTGCAAAAAGCCCTCCTGACAAGAACCAAGCATCTGTCCTTTCTACAACCCTCGAGACACCTTAGCCATGAACTGAACAAATTCAGATCTTCAAAATAGAGAAACGAACAAGGATTAAACCTAAAAGATTGTAGAAATAAAAATAACAGAAAATAAAATAATAGTTGATCAGATCTAGTGGCGGTAGTTGCAGATTGGTTGAACAGCTTGCAAGACCCCCTCCTGACAAGATCTGGGCGTCCTCCCCTTCTACAACCCTTGAACTCCTCAAGAAACCTTAGCCCTGTTAACTGGGTGAATTGACCAACCCCTTCTATAGGGCCCCTAGGACCCTTTTTATAGAGAAGAGTGGACACAACTGAATATAGGGAGAAAGATGGAGGGCGACAGCTGGGATTTAGCAAAGTTAGGGACGGCCTAGGGTTTCTAATGGATGGCTAAGATGGTTTTGGGGTGATCTTATAGCTCAAACTAAAAGGAGAGGGCGCCCAATATTATGTAGGGTTGAGATTTGGGGGCCCAGAAATGGAGGGCGTAGATTAGAACATCAAGGGTTGAAGGGTTAAGATTAAAAGAATAGGTGGTGCCCTAGATTGAATAGTTGGGATATAAGATGGAGGGAGTGGCTGAGATTTGGAGGTGAGGGATGAATGGTGAGGATTAGCAGAATAGGTGGTGCCCTAGGGTTTAAAAGCTATAAAGAAGAGCCCTAAAATGAGTGGTTGAGATTAAAAGAAGTGGAGGGTGGAGATTAAACACCTAGGGGCGGCTAGGGTTTGCTAAGAGTGAAAAGATTAGGTTAAAAAGGTTCGTTAGGGTTTGCTAAGGAAAAGGGAGAATGGTACTACAATAGGAAGGGCGCCAATTGGGTTTAGCAGATAGGAGGCGCCCTCCTATTCTCAATTCTTTACAAAAACACCCCCTCTCTCAGTTGGACATCACACCAGCTTTCCAAAAACTGTTTTTCACCCATCAAAACTTCCCGGTTTTCTACATAATTTGCATAGAGACCCTCAAAGGTCACATAATTGATTTTAACTGGAAAAATGACACATTTTGACTTTTTTTAAGGCCAAAAATACCACTGAATTGATAACTTTAAGGCATCAAAATGCTGACTGGCTCCTTGTTGGCAACGGACGACACCTAAGAAGATGGAAAGGAAGGATTCCCGGGGATTTTACCTGGTGGGAATACTGTGATGCTTAAGTTAGAATGCAAGAAGGAAGGAAAAGAAGAGTCAGTAGCTAAGAGTGTAGGTCGCGCTTTATCACTATACTCGAGAGATTAGAGGTCTCTAGAAGAAGTTTCTCTTTGGCCCTGAGGGCTTTCATAGGGGCGTTCTTGTTAGATCGGGCATAACCACCACTGGGCCCCTGCCACAGCCGTTACCTGTCAGGGCTGCGCAAGTGGCCGTTGTGACGTATTCCTCGCCCGGGTGAGTGACACGTCTCCAAAGTGATAGGCACGCTTCTGCCTGCCGAGAGATGTGGGAGCAGACTGTCGAAAGGACAGGGACTGCGCCGTCAGTAAGGGACGTGGCGCAGTCTGATCGGTACGGCCTGTCAAATAGAAGCTTCCTGAGGAATGCTTGTGCGGCTCATTCGCGAGCTACTTTGCAGCGAGCTCGGAATACTTCAAGATTATCCTTAGTAGAATTGGTCCTCGAGATGACTTGTCTACATGGGAGCTCGGGCGAGCTGGTTTCCCTAGCTCGTGAGCTAAAGTTGCCTCGGAATATCCCTTTAGAGGCAGCTCGGGGAACCCGGAGCTCGCGTTGTGGCGAGCACCTCCTTTTGTGCGCTACGATGTAGCGAGCTGCCTTGTGGGCCCGTTACTTGTTTGTACTGGGCCACAATGCCGAGTTGTCGCTCATGCTGAGTCAGTGTCCACGTGTTGCCATTTCGTAGGTCGGGCCAAATCGTCCTCCATCAATTGCCCCCCACTCCTTGAGTTGAGAGTGTTGCCTTAGCGCGAGGAGTTCATGAAGCGTAATGGACTGATTTGACCAAAATTCAAACTTGATTGACTACTCACATTAAATGCATTCGCGGGAATCAGGAGATTTTCTGACTTTTTTGACTTTTTGGATTCCGAAAACGTGCTGAAGTGGCTCTTAACTCTGGACGTTGTGCAGCCGCCATTACCTTAATCATGGAAGACGTGCCGCCAATCACCTTCGGTTTTCAAAAGGCGTGCGGTCAGTGCGCCTGCGAGCCGTTGGATCTTCTTTGATCCGGGCCGTCGATTCGGGGACGTGGGGGCTATAAATAGGAGGGCCCTCTGGGCCTCGTTTCCCTTCACGCCATCTTGCTGTCTTTGGATTCTGAGGTTGCGCACCTGTCAAGTCTACTCGAGTTCTTCAACTTATTCCATCCCGTCCCCTTTCGGTGAGTCTTACTTACTGTCAATCATGTCGGGATAACCGTACCATGTTTGTCACCAGGGCAGTGACCAGGAGGATGATGCTCCCTCGAGCTCGGGGGGAGCTTGGGAGCAGGTTCTGGGGGCCAGGGAGGTCTCCGGCGAAGGGGCTTCCACTTCGCGGGGGAAGGGAGCTCGATACTTTCGGCCCTTCCTCCATGACAGAGGGGAGACTTAGGTCTCTAATTAGCTATTTCCACCTTCCTAGGGACCTCCTCTACTGCATCCCCACTGGTAACTTTCGGTGGGAGCATGGTCCCAACGATATAGTCATTTACCAAGAACAGCTTGAGGCTGGCCTGCGTCTTCCCCTACACCCCTTGATAGTGGAGGTGCTAAACCACTTCAATGTCACTATTGACCAACTCCATCCCAATGCCATCCGGAACTTGGTTGGGATGATATCCTTGTGTTGGGAATACTGTCTTCCCTTGAGTCTGGACATCTTTTCCGCCATCCTCTATATAAAGAATGCCATTCCCGGGGCTCCTCCGGAGAGGCGTCTCTACTACTTCTCTCCCCGTCATGGCTACAAGCTCTTGCATGAGCTCCCGAAGAAAATCCCCGCCTGGAAGCGGGATTATTTTTTGGTCCGCAACCCCAAAGGGTGGCCCTTCCCTACTTCTTGGAGGGGCGCTATCTAGGACTCCGGGGTCGAGCTGAACCCTGAAACTCAGAAAATGATGCTATCCTGTGCATCAGTAGGCTTCCTTTGTTCGGACTACTTGGCCGAGGAGAAGCTTGTGCAGGTCGGCCTGAACCCAGGTAGGTTGTCCTTTTAGGTCGCGTGGTTTTTGTCTTGACATTGTGTTCATATGCATATATATCTCGTCTTTACTGAACTAACACTGTGATTTCTTCTTGGCAGCCCGGGTAGGTTGTCCTTATCCTCCGTTCCCAGTGGGGAACTGGGAGGGGGTGAACAACTACGTCATGGCTCGACGGAAGAGCCGGAGGGCGATCTGCAACGACGAGGTCACTCATTGGGGGAACATGGAGCCCCGCGTTTGCTTCCTCTCACTGCATGGTGGTAAGTGATTCTTTCCTTTCTTCTCTCATTTTGCTTCCTCTTGCTGTCCTCTGATTCTCTTTTTGTTGGTAGGTGAATACCGCCTTCCATGTTATGGCCCTCCAGACGTGCATCCACTGCGGCGACGCCATCAACCAGCGGGCTACCAATCAGAAGCTCCAGGGCGAGCTCGACCGGATTCGGGGCGAGCTCCATCACACTCGCAAGGGGAGTGAATCTCAGGAGCTGCTCGTCCGCGACCAGGAGGCTCAAATTGCCCAGCTTTCTAAAGAGAGTGCGCGTTACAGGGAGGAGTCATCGAGGGTGGCGTCAGAGAGGGAACTCCTCCGGCAGCAGGTGCGGGACTTGGAGTCCACTCTTCTAAATCGGACTCAGAATTTTGACCAGATGGTGGAGGCCGAACGAGAGAAGGCGGTCTGAGATTTCAAGGATTCCCAGGAATATCACGACCTCCAGGTTGAATATGGCTCGAGTCCATAACGCTCTAGGTTCAAGCTCTGCCGATGGTTGGTTTAGAAAAAGTTCTCCGGGCTCAACCTCGACGGCATCACTATAAAGGGTCTGTCTCCCGAGACGGCGGACCAAGCAGAGGAAGAGGAGTCTGACTCTCCGAAGGATGAGGATGAGGAGGCGGATCCCTGAGGCGGTGTTTTTTTTGGACTTCTGGTAGCTCCCGAGTACCATAAACCCGGTTTTTCAAAGATCTTTGGTTGGGCGGTTGTGCCCTGTGATTGTCAAACTTAACCGAGCTATTTAGCTCGGTTATTGCCTTGTCATTTTTCTCTTTCTTTTTTTTCTTTTTTTTTTTGAAAAGGTAATGAAAGTTCTCCCTTTTTCTTCCAAGTATGATGTGCTCTCTTTATCTTTGCTAAGGCGATCTCAACACCCAAACTATTAGAGCCGCATACCCGAAGTAGGACTTCTCGATAATCGTTGTCTCGGACTATCCCTTAAATCATTTAAGGCATCTCTATGGTGCACAGTGAAGTGGTTACCACGTGTGCCCAAACTATACATTCGTCGATTATTCTTTAGTTCGATCATCATACTGGAACGAGCTATGCTTGAAGGGGTTTAAGCCCGAGCTGCTCATGCTTTTCATACTTTACCCCCATCGTCGAAATGGCTAAGTCTTTCTTGATGCCGAGGTGTTGGTTAGCTCGGTGCCTTAGCCCATGAGCCAGGGGTGACTTGTGGTTTGCCCTTGAAGTTTGCCCATGTCATGGAGACGACTGGTCTTATTGCGCCGAGGTCATGTTAGCTCGGCATTTTGGCCCTTAGGCTCTGGGAGTGACTTATAGTCCACTCTTGGAGTTCGCCCATGCCATAGAGGCAACTAGGTCCTATTGTGCCGAGGTCATGTTAGCTCAGCACTTTGGCCCTTACGCTTTGGGAGTGACTCATAGCCTACCCAGTTGTCATAGATAATATTGCCTTAAGTTGACAATGTTCCATGCCCGAGGTACCTGTTTCCCTTCGAGGGTCTCGAGCTCGTATGTTCCTTCTCCAAGCACTCGTTTCACTCGATAAGGTCCTTCCCAATTGGACCCGAGCTTGCCACCACCGGGCTCAGGTACCATAACTTTACGAAGGACCAGGTCACCGACGCGGAGGTTCCGCTTCTTGACCCTGGCGTTATAGTACCAAGCTACTCTCTGCTGGTAAGCTGCGGTCCTGATGTACGCGAGGTCCCTTACTTCGTCGAGTAGATCGAGGTTGGTACGTAGCTCATCTTCGTTCATCTGGTTGTTGTACGCTTCTAGTCGCAGCGTAGGTACTTTGATCTCTGCGGGGATAACTGCTTTGGTGCCATAGGTGAGGTTGAAGGGAGTTTCTCCCGTGGCGGTCTTTTCCATGGTTCGGTAAGCCCATAGAACACTGGGTAGCTCGTCTGCCTACAACCCTTTAGCTCGGTCTAACCGTGCCTTCAGTCTGCGGAGGATGGCTCTGTTTGTGACTTCCGCCTAACCATTTGCTTGAGGGTGTGCGACAGAAGTAAAGTTCTGTCGGATTCCCATGTCTTGGCACCAGTCTTGGAATTTGATGTCCTCGAACTGCTTGTCGTTGTTAGAAATCAGTACCCGAGGTAACCCGAAGCGGCACACAATGTTCTTCCAAAAGAAGTTTTGGACGTTCCGGGCTGTGATCATTACAAGGGGTTCAACTTCTACCCATTTGGTGAAGTAATCCACTGCTATTACTAAGAATTTCTTCCCATCCGTTGCTGGCGGGAATGACCCAAGTAGATCGATGCCCCATTGTGCAAAAGGCTACGGGCTGGTGAGATACTTGAGATCGGCAGCAGGATGGTGGTGAATATTGGCGTGCTTCTGGCATTTATCACATTTTCTAACGAGCTCAATGGCATCTGCCTTCATTATTGGCCAATGATACCCCTGCCGAAGTGCCTTATGGGCGAGGGCCCTGCCCCCCAAGTGTCCACCGCACAGGCCCTCTTGAGTGTCGTGGAGTACGAGCTCAGCTTCGGTAGGTCGCAAGCAACGCAGGTAGGGGAGCGTGTAGGATCTCCGGTATGGCCGTTCGTCCATCATGACGTATTTAGCTGCCTGGCGCTACACCCTTCTGGCCGCATTGCAGTCTGTAGGGGGGGTCCCGTGTATCAAGAAGCTCGTGAGTGGGTCAACCCAGCTCGGCTCTGCTTGAACGACGGGAGCGACCTCCTCTGCCCCCCCGAGAATGCTAGGCCCAGGTAGGTCCTCTATGTACACGGTTCTCATGGTGATGTCGCTGGTGCTGGCTAATCTGGACAGGGCGTCGACCTCAGCGTTCTCCGACCTAGGGATTTGCCTGATGAAGTGTGACTAAAAGTTGAGCAGGGCATCTCTGACTTTGGCTAAGCAGGCGACCATGGTTGGCTCGCGAGCTTCGTATTCGCCAGTGACCTGGTTGACCACAAGCTGGGATTCGCTGCAAATAACGATTTTCTTGGCCTTTACTTCTCTAGCTAAAGCTAGTCCAGCTATCAATGCCTCGTATTCCGCTTCATTATTAGATGTCGCGAACTCGAAGCATAGCGCGTACTCCAATTTCGTGCCACTTGGGCCGTGCAGAACTATTCCGGCTACGCTGCCCTGTTGGTTCGAGGAGCCATCTACGTGAAGGATCCAGGGCTCCTCATCCCAGCTCACGCTTGGCCTAACTAGGAGAGATGCCACATTGGCTGCTACCTCACAGGAGTCGGACTGAACCGGCCTGGGAGCTTCGGGCTCACCCGAACTGGGGACCTCGTGCTCAACCGGCCTGGGAACTTCGCAGCTGAATGTGCACTCGGCGATGAAATCTACTAAGGCTTGGGCCTTGATAGAAGTTCACGGCTTGTACTGGAGGTCGTACTCGCTGAGCTCAACGGCCCACTTCGTCAACCGACCAGAGACCTTGGGCTTAAGTAAGACTTGCCTTAGAGGTTTGTCGGTGAGGACGATAATAGTGTGAGCCAAGAAGTATGGGCGGAGCTTCCGAGCTGCAATTACCAGTGCATATGCTAGCTTTTCTATCTCCGGATATCTCATCTCTGCTCCTTGCAATACTTTACTAACATAATAGATGGGTCGTTGGACCTGATCTACTTCCTTTATTAGTACCAAACTGATCACTTCGTCGCTCGCCAAGAGGTACAGTTCTAAAACATCGCCCTCCTCGGGCCAGGTTAAGATCAGCACACTAGCGAGCTATTTCTTGAGCTCGTCAAACGTGAGCTGGCAGTCTTGGGTCCATTCAAACCCTTTGCACTTAATTGCCTTAAAGAATGGCAGACAGCGGTCCGCCGACTTGGACATGAAGCGGCTCTGGGCGGCTATGCAGCCATTCAACCTCTGAACCTCTTTAAACTTCCGGGGTGGTCTCATATCAAAGATGGCCTCAATCTTATCAAAGTTGGCCTCAATGTCGCGCCGGTTAACAATGTATCCTAGGAATTTACCCGAGGTCACATCGAATACACACTTGTTTGGATTCAATCTCATGTTAAATCGTCTCAGAATTTGAAAAACAGAATGTAAGTCATGTATTAATTCATGCGAAAATTGAGTTTTGACGACCATGTCATCTACATAACATTCGACTTTTCTGCCAATTAATGGCTTAAACAATTTATTTACAACCCTTTGAAAGGTTGCCCCTACGTTTTTCAACCCGAAGGGCTTAACCTTGTAACAGTATAGACCGAACTCCGTGATGAAGGCATTCTTTTCTTTGTCCGTCGGGTCCATCTTGATTTAGTTATATCCTGAATAGGCGTCTAATAAACTCAGCAACTCGTGCCCTGAGGTCGCATCCACCAAGCGGTCAATTCTGGGGAGTGGGAAGTAGTCTTTTGGGCAGGCTCGGTTTAGGTCGGTGTAGTTGACGCACATACGCCACTTGTCGTTAGCCTTCTTTACCAGAACGGGGTTGGCTACCCAGCTCAGGTAATGAACTTCTCTTATGAAGTCAGCTGCGAGGAGCTTCGCGACCTCCTCGTCGACCACTTTCCACTGCTACGGGGCTAGGTTGCGTTTCTTCTATCTAACGGGCCTAACAGTTCGGATCGTAGAGGTTCCTGGACGGAAGCACCAATCTGAAGCGTCCGAGTTGGGTCTGCAGCTAAGGTCGGAACAGCGACTATTTCTTCCGTGGGTGCAGCTTGTTCCTTGCCTTGCTTCGTAGGCCGTTCCAGTTCGAGGTCGTTGGCCACCTTGGTCTTTCCCTTTAGGGCAGCGACATAGCACTTGCGGGACTCGAGCTGGTCGCCCCACGCTACCCCCACACCGAAGTCTGTAGGGAACTTCATTGCCAAGTGATAAGTGGAGACCACCGCCCGCAGGACATGGGTGATCGACCGACCTATTATGGCATTGTATGGGGAGGGGGTCACGACCACCAGGAAGTCGTGGTTGAGTCTGACTACGCAAGGCCATGTGCCGACTTCCACAGGTACTATCACTTTCCCAAGGGGCCGGACTTCTTCTCCATTGAAGCCCACCAAAGGAGTGTTCGCGGGGCTCAAGTCACTTCCCTACAACTGAAGCTGGTCAAACGCGGCTTTGAAGAGAATATCTGTCGAGCTGCCTGAGTCAACGAGGACACGCCTGACCTCGAAGTCATTGATCCTCAGCTTTATGACAAGCGCATCGTCGTGGGGGTAGTGGACCCCTCGCGCATCGTCCTCCGTGAAGAAAATTGGTTCTTCTGTCTTCGACCGCTTCGGAGGATTTTGTTCTTCCCGGGCAGCTTCACGAACTGACGTCTAAGCTGCTGCTGAAGTACAACCTGCGACGATCGAGCCTCCCACTATCACATGGATGGTGCCCCGAACCGGCCTCTCTTCCGGAGGCTGCCTCTGTGACTGTTCGGCCGGCCTGCTGCTGGACTCGAGAGCATCCTTACCGTGCTCCCCTTGCTGACCTGCCTTATTTTTATTTTTATTTTTATTATTATTATTATTATTATTATTATTATTATTATTATTATTATTATTATTATTATTATTATTTTGTACAAAGTTCCTTAAATATCTACGACGGATGAGCTTCTCTATCTCGTCGCGGAGGTTTTTACAATTCTCGGTACTATGATTGTGATCTCTGTGAAAACTATATTACATATTCTTATTTCTCTCGTTGGGATCCCCCTTAGACGGAGTGGCTACTTCACATACGGGGCGTCCTTGATCGCCATCAGGATTTTGGCCCGCTTCGCGTTCAGTGGGGTGTAATCAGTTCGGTCCGCTATAGGAGCTCGGAACGACTGACCCGGCTTTGCCCCCTGAGTTGCGTCTTTTTCCTTTCGGTTGTCCCCTTGGCTGGAAGGCTCTCCTTCCCTTTTCCTCTTCTCGGGCGCTTCCTCACCCTTCTGGTTGATCTCTTCCTCCGTGGCTATAAACCTGTCCGTGAGCTTAAGGAATTCGGTTATGGTCGCCGATTGGTTGAGGACCATATGCCATTTGAACTCTTTATGCGTCACGCCCTTCTTGGCTATTGCAAGGCGCACGGCGGGGTCCAGGCGCGGTATCTGCATGCATGCATCGTTGAATCGCTTGATATAGCCCCGGATGGACTCTCCCTCTCTCTGTACTATGTTGAAGAGGCTTTCTTCAGTTCGCGGGCACCGCTTGCTGGTAACGAAGTAGGACGTGAAGGCTTGCGCGAACTGCGCCCAACTTCTTATCGATCTGGGTAATAGGTTCCGGTACCATGTGCGGGCCACTCCTCTGAAAGTGATGGAGAAGGCCATGCACATGCACGACTCACTGGCTCTCGCCAGGTGCATCTGCGATTGGAAGGCGTCTACCTGATCATTTGGGTCAAACGACCCATCATACTTGTCACGAGGGGGGAGTTTGAAGTCTTTAGGCATTGGAACTACCAGGAGCTCGGGAGACAGGGGGGATGGCACTAAAAGGAGGGGAGCCTTGACTTCGCCCGAGCTTACCTCTTCTCTGCCTCCGAGCTCGAGCAGGTTGTGGGTGGCAGATCGGCGAGCTCGGCAGCGGCGTCTCTGCTTCTTGGCGGGCTCCGCATTTGTGCTGCTCACCTCCGTGCTGTCAGGAATGGTTTGTGCAGGAAGTAGCTCGGGCCGCTGGTGATGGCTGCGGACAGAGGGATCATGCTTGGAATCTGTGGCCAGGATCTCAAACCGGTTCTCCAGAAGCGGGGTTTCAAACTTCGACTGCCGAGGTGATGTAAACCCTGCGAGCTGGGGTCCTCCCGACCTGACCACCCGCGGCGACACCGGGGTGGCCGGTCTTTCTTGTCTGCCGCGGGAGGAGGCCTGGCTCTTAGGAGGGTTTTGAGAGGCTTCTCCTTGGCGAGAAGGGCGTTCATCCTGGCGGTGAGACCTAGCTCGCTGTGAGGCTGGGTGCCGAGGAGGAAGTTGCGGCTACTGAAGCTGGGGTTGAGGCAGCTGAGGGAATTGCTGCTGATACTGGTACTGGGAGACCTAGTGTAGCACTTGTTGTTGATAGAGCTGGAACTATTGAAACTGTTGCATTTGAGCCTACATGGCCCGCATGCACTGCACCAAGTTCTCTAGTTGGTTCGGGTTGGCCGCTGGGGGCACAATCGAGGGTTCGGCGAAGGTTGCTCCGGTTGTAGTAGGGAGTGGAGCAACGACGGGTGCCCCCGCAAGAGGCACGTTTAAACTAGGGATTCTGTCCACTGAGAGGGGGACGGTAAACTGTCTGATGCAGATAGTAGGAAGCTGGGGCTGTTCCCCGGAAGCGTTCTGGCTGGCGCCATGTCTGGCATCACTGGAAGAAGCCGTGAAGAATGGTAAGCTTGTTGAAAGAAAGAACTTGTGAAAACTCAGAGGAAGGCTTTTAGAAGCGTTTCCCACAGACGACGCCAAATGATGCGGCACGATCCGGGAACTCCTAGCTGGCTGCTGACTGGCTCCTTGTTGGCAACAGACGGCACCTGAGAAGATGGAAAGGAAGGATTCCCAGGGATTTTACCCGGTGGGAATACTTCGATGCTTAAGTTAGAATGCAAGAAGGAAGAAAAAGAAGAGTCGGTAGCTAAGAGTGTAGGTCGCACTTTATCACTATACTCGAGAGATTAAAGGTCTCTAGAAGAAGTTTCTCTCTTGCCCTGAGGGCTTTTATAGGGGCATTCTTTTTAGATCGGGCATAACCGCCACTGGGCCCCTGCCACAGCCGATACTTGCCAGGGCTGCGCAGGAGGCCGTTGTGACGTACTCCTCACCCGGGTGAGTGACATGTCTCCAAAGTGACAGGCACGCCTCCGCCTGCCGAGAGATGTGGGAGCAGATTGTCGAAAGGACAGGGATTGCGCCGTCAGTAAGGGACGTGGCGCAGTCTGATCGGTACAGCCTGTCACATAGAAGCTTCCTGAGAAATGCTTGTGCGGCTCATTCGCGAGCTACTTTGCAACAAGTTCGGAATACTTCAGGATTATCCTTAGTAGAATTGGTCCTCGGGACGACTTGTCTGCTTGGGAGCTCGGGTGAACTGGTTTCCCAAGCTCGCGAGCTAAAGTTGCCTCGGAATATCCCTTTAGAGGCAGCTCGGGGAACCCGGAGCTCGCGCTGTGGCGAGCTCCTCCTTTTGTGCGCTACGATGTAGCGAGCTGCCTTGTAGGCCCGTTACTTGTTTGTATTGGGCCACAATGCTGAGTTGTCACTCATGTTGAGTTAGTGTGCACGTGTCACCGTTTCGTAGGTCGGGCCAAATCGTCCTCCATCAACAACCAAATGCAACTAACTACAATGCATGAACAATTATTTCTAAACTGCAATTCAGCAATATAACATAAACGAATAAAATAAGCTAAGCAAGAGAAACAATCAAAATAATAAGAAACCTAAAACATTCATAACTAACAAAATAATTTCAGCAATTAAATAATCCTATATGATGCAAGCTCTAGAATATCAAATCCTAAATAATGGAATGAAAATGCACGAAAAATATTAACCAAATTTTTTTTCAATTTTTTTAATTCGAAATTTAAATTCAAATTCAGATTTTGAAATTTAAATTTGAATTTTTTAATTTTTCTATTTTTTTAACTCAAAATTTTAAATTTTAAATTTCGAAATTTGAAATACAAATTCAAATTCAGATTCAAATTAAAATTTAAATTTAAATTCAGATTTGAAATTTAAACTAAAATTCGAAAAGTTCAACAATTTCCTAATTAGCAATTAATTGTGCTAACAAAATTAACAACTACCAAAAATAAATTCTAACAAACTAATTGCTAATCTAAAAATTAAACAGAAAATAAAATGATCAAAAAGAAAATTATGTAAGAAATAGATAAAATAAAAGAAATAAATACAAATCTAAAGAAACAAATTAAACCAAAAATAAAATAAACAAAAAAAAAATATGCTGAATTTTTTTATTAATATTTTTTTCGTTTTTTTAATAAAAGAAAAACACAAATCTAAAAATTAATACGAAAAGAAAAATACACTGCCAAAAATAAAAAATAAAATAAAATAAACGAATTTTTTTTCTTTTTTATTTTTTATTATTTTTTTATCTGAAATAAAAGAGAAAAAACGAATCTAAAAAAATTAAACCGACAATAAAATAAAACAAAAGAAAATTATGCTGCAAGAAATAAAATAAAATGAACTAAACGGAAAAAAAATTGTTTTTTTTTTATCTGAAAACACACAAAAACACTAACCTAATAAAGCAAAAAAAAATTGAACAAGAAATTAAAATGAAGAAAGAAGAATAGATCTAGAAACAAAAGGGAAGCAAAATAATGCTAAAAATAAATCAGATCTAGAAAAAAAGAAATTAATTAAAAATTCAAAATAACTATTCTATCAAAAAAAAGAGTTTGAAAATTAAAATAAAATGGAACGACTACTCCTGAAAGCAGTCCAATTTTTCTTCTCTTCTCTTCCGTCCTGCAGTCCCACAATGCTCCGGTACCCCACCTTTCGCTATTTCGTCCTGTAGAATCAAAGAGAAACAAGAATTAAACTGAGATAACGGATCAAGTAATCAAACGAAAAAGAAAAAATAATGAAACAGATCCGGAAAAAGTAAATAAAAAATTTTCTCCATGCTTCCCCAGCAACAGCGCCAAAAACTTGGTGTCTCCGGAAGCGTGTCGTCAAACACCCCGAAACACCTGTTTAAACATTTATAATTTTTAACATTTCTCAAACACCTACTAATGCAGTAAAGAGATGAGAATGGGTCATATCCACAGGAAGCAAGGGAAAAATTAATATGTACTTAGATCCGGACAAGAGAATATAATCGAGAATTGCGAAAAATAATAAAATAAAATCTATTATTGCTGAAATTAAATGATTCAAAATCTAACAAAATAATAACTAAAATTCAGAATTTAACAAAGTGCAGAAATCAACAAAAGAATCAAAAGAAATAAACAAAGTTGATCCAGAATTCGAATCCCGTGGCGGTAGCTGCAGATCGATCAAACAGCTTGCAGAAACCCATCCTGACAAGAACCGGGCGTCTGTCCTTTCTACAACCCTTGAACCCCTCGAGACACCTTAGCCTTGAACTGAACGAATTCAAATCTTTAAAATAAAGAAACGAACAAGGATTAAATCTAAAAGATTGCAAAAATAAAAATAACAGAAAATAAAATAAAGAAAATAAAAGAATGATTGATCAAATCCAGTGGCGATAGTTGCAGATTGGTTGAACAGTTTAGAGGAACCCCTCCTGACATGATCTAGGTGTCCTCCCCTTCTACAACCCTTGAACTCCTCAAGAAATCTTAGCCTTGTTAATTGGGTGAATTGACCAACCCCTTCTACAAGGCCCCTGGGACCCTTTTTATAGAGAAGAGTAGACACAACTGAAAATTGGAAGAAAGATGGAGGGCGGCAGCTGGGATTTAGCAAAGTTAGGGACGGCCTAGGGTTTCTAATGGATGGATAAGATGGTTTTGGGTTGATCCTATGGCTGAAAATAAAAGGAGAGGGCGCCCAATATTATGTAGGGCTGAGATTTGGGCGCCTAGAAATGGAGGGTATGGAGTAGAACATCTAGGGATAAAGGGTTAAGATTAAAAGAATAAGTGGTGCCCTAGATTGAATGGTTAGGATATAAGATGGAGGGAGTGGCTGAGATTTGGAGGTGAGGGGCTGAATGGTGAGGATTAGCATATAGGAGGCGCCCTCCTGTTCTCAGTTCTTTACAAAAACACCCCCTCTCTCAGCTAGACTTCACACCAACTTCCCAAAAATTGCTTTTCAACCATCAAAACTTCCTAGTTTTCTACATAATTTGCATATAGACCCTTAGAGGTCACATAATTGATTTTAACTGGAAAAAGGACACATTTTGACTTTTTTAAGGCCAAAAATACCCCTTAATTAATGCCCTTAAGGCATCAAAATGAAGAGTTATCAGCGTCAAATTTGAAGGGTCGAGATGGGTAAATGGGGGTATTTTTGTGTGTAATTGGTCAAAATGAAGAGGTTTTGTGTGTATAGGCTAGTGTAATTGGTCAAAATAGAATCTTTTTATATGGATGGGTAAATGGGGGTATTCTTTACTAAAATTTGACAGGGTAAGGTTTTTTGGAAATTCTGAGTTGTTTGGTGGGGTCAAATTGGGCCAAATGGGCCTGGATCGGGCAAATTTGGAACAGGCTTCGTTTGGCTAACTAGAACCTCGAAACTAAATCTATGTGTGATCAAGAAGCAAACAAAGGAAATTTTGGGTGAAATTTCATAGGGTAAGGTTTTTGGGTATTCTGAGGTGATTGGTAAGGTTAGATTGGGCCAGTTGGGCTTGGATCAAGAAGATTTGGAATCCGGTCATTTTAGAGTCTCAAAACGGAATCTAGGTGCGATGAAGGGGTAAACAAGGGTGTTTTTGGATGAAATTTTATAGGTGGGTATTTCAAGTAGTCCGGGATATTATGGAGAGGTTTGATTAGTCTTAGAGGGTTAAGATCACAAGAATTTGGGTGACCGAAATGTTTTAGAACGGAATCTTAGTTTGATAGAAGGGCAAATGGGGAAATCTGGGGTTGAAACTTTTTGGTCAAGTGTTTTGATGTGTCTACAGTTTAATTGTGTGGTTTGATCGGTTTGGATGTGTCAAGATCAAGGGAATCTGGGTTTGAATGTTTAGGCTAATGAGAGAGGTCAAAATGGAATCTTCGTTTGATGAGGGGGTAAATAAAGGAATTTTGGGCTGAAATTTTATGGATAAGTATTTTGGGAGCTCCTGGGTTTGATGATGGTGTCAGATCTAGTGTTCGAGGTGTTCATAGGATTGATCAGGGCCATCAGATCGATATGAGAGATGTTTAACGGTGGATTTAGTGGATTTTAGGCTAAAAGTTAGGAATTTTGGATTTTTTGGTGTTTTGGAAGGATCAAAAGGGTCTGATCAAGAATTTGGAGTTAAGCAATGGACCGAGCAAAAATCAGGTGCTGACACTCAACATTAAGAATGATAGGCACTAGAGTAATATTACCGCCATCAGCCAAGGAATAAACATTACCCCCCGCGGTCATCTAAGCCTACAACCATATAGGAACAACATCACCATTGACCCTAGCATCATTAACAACGTTTTCCACTTTAGCATCTTATTCATTACTAAGTGCCTCAACACTAGCCCTCTCCCCGCCCATGACAATAATTGCAACCAAATGAAACACAACTAAAGCATTATTTATAAGACTACCATCAACAACACCTACTTCGCCTATATTATTTACATTTTCAACAAACTCTAAACTAACAAACAAATCAACAACACTCTGAACACCTACTGTCACGGACCCTATTGGTGCCATAGCAACCTTATCTCCAACTTGAACTTCCTTTACAACATTGGGAATAGCATCTTGTTCCCAAGCCATGGCCATGGACCCCACTGGTAGCATGGAATTTTTAGTAGATAAAACAGGGGATAATGGAAGAACATCCTCATTGTCAACATCAAAATCCTAGACAACAATTTCTCTCGATTTAGACAAAATAGGTACCGAGACATTTAAAACTTCTATCCCAAACCCCACTTTAGTAACGTAAACACAGTTTTTCTTGAAACTCTCCTTGTAATGATATAATGATTCCCAATTCAACAACTAACCCACGAATGTGGACAACACTAGTATCATAGCCTCAGCACTTACAACTACATCACCAACCCTTTAAGACATGCCAAACTCTACTAACCTCTCAAGTGTTGATGGTTGACTAGAAACAGTATCTGCATGAACAAAATGTTAGGCAGTGTATGCCCTTAGCTCCAAATAGATTGATTGATGTACATAAACAATTATCAGTAGATGAATAAAATACATTACTGTTTCATGTTCTTATCTGTGTGTTTTCTGTGAATTACTCCTTAAACTTGGCACTTATCAGACTTGTACTAGTTTAGAATGTTCTCAACCATTTAATAGTCTTTGGGAGTTTATCCTGACAAGGTTGACACTGTGTATGCTATAGAACTGGTGGAGCAACTTGTCTCAACTACTAGGTTTAGACCCTAAGCACAACTAGTGGATAAAGGATTTCAACAAGGGATTTGTTCCTTTCAAACATAGAGTCACTCTCTCCAAAGGAATGTCACCTAAGACCCCATAAGGAGATAGAGGACATAGGAAAGGTTCCCTATGCCTCTGTCGTAGAGAGCATTATGTATGCTATATTGTGCGCTCAACTTGACATTGCTTAGGTCGTTAGTGTTGTGAATACATATCAATTCAACCTAGGACAAGAGTATTTGACAGTTGTAAAGAACATACTAAAATACCTATAAAGAACTAAAGACTATTATCTTGTCTTTGATAGTAATTCACTATAGATGAATAATTATATAGATCTTGACTTCCATTCTAACCCAGATGATAGAACATCTACATTAGGATACATCTTTATGCTGGGATCTTATGTACTCAGTTGGAGAAGTAGCAAACAAGGGTCCACAGAAGACTCCACGATCGAGGTTGAGTACATTGTTGCAAATGAGGCTGCCAATGAAGCAGTATGGATGAAAAAATTCATTCAAGAATTAGACCTCCAAGACAGATGCCGAGTACATTCCACGATTGTTTAATAACACTAAAGCCATTGCATAAGCTAAGGAGCCAAGAGCCCACTCGAAATCAAAACACATCGAGAGGAAGTATCACAATTTACAAGAGATTGTTGATAAAGGAGACATCCAAATTCAGAAACTAGCATCAAGAGAAACTATGGTAGACCCACTAATTAAGCCACTAACACAAAAAGTGTTTGAAGGACACATATATAATATGGATATGAGGCTAATACCTGATTGGACCTAAGTGCAAGTAGGAGTTGTTAAACAATGTGTGCCCTTAGCTCTAATCAAATTGATGTATATAAATAATTATTAGTAGATAAATAAAGTAAATTATTGTTTCATGTTCTTATTAGTGTGTTTTCTATGAATTACTCCTCAAACTGGACACTTATGAGACTTGTATAAGTTTAGAATGTTCTTAGCCATTAGATAGACGTTAGGAGTTTATCTTGACAAAGCTGACATTAGTGTGCTGTTGAAAGTGGAGCAACATGTCTCAACTGCTAGGATTGGACTCCAAGCACAACCAATGGGTGTTTAGAAGAAACATTGAACCCAAACCAATTTTCAGTTATGCCCTAAACCTTGGAGATAGATGGGCAAAACTAAAAAGTTGTACATAACCCCAAGCTTGATTAAAACTACACTAGGTATTGGACTGAGCTGCCTTTAATGTGCCAACTGATGAGATCTATCAAGGGTTAAATACTTGGGCATATTAGGGCAGTTTGAGAAATTACTTGAGTGGGTGATCACAGTGATAGTATTGATGATCCCTTTGTTAGACAAAGTGAATATCAAGCTTTACACTCCCTCTAATTGAAACCGAAACTAACGGCAATGGATTTCAACTGTATTTGAAATATGATTTGCAAAATATATTTATATGCTATATTACTATTTTAAAAATAAGATTTACAACATGTTTTAATCTTGGGATCCATCCAAGAAAAGAGTGTGACACTATATTTTGCAGTCAGGGAAAAGGTCCTTCCCTGTGGATAGTATTCTGATGATTATGGGCTGAGAAGTTAGGTGTAAAGGACCATTATAGGGATGATTACCTGCTGGGATTCATCTTATACATAAGTCCATTATCCTTAGGTCTTCAGAGGGTGGTTAAATCCAATTATCATTTTAGTGTAAATGTTGGGTTCAAGCTGAGCCCAAGCTCATTGGGTCAGGGGTTCACTACCTAGAGTAGTGAATTTAGCCTAACCTCTTCTAGAGGTAGGGTCAAACCCTCATGGACTTGTGTGAAACCTTTGTGGGTTCCATGCCATACAATATTTAGGCCCAAAGTAGCCATGCAACACCTTGGGATGTGAACCATTAGAGAAAATGGGCCTAAAGCCCATGACTAATATGATCAGTCACATGTGACTTAGGTTGAAAATGGGCATGGGTGTAGCATTTATCTTCTGAAGAAGATAACGTATATTAATTAAAGATAAAGTCTTGATCCAAATTTGATTTGAATCAGCTCCTAATTGGATTAGGAAAATGATCTATATAAGGGACTAAGAGGGGAGGGGCAAACCAACCATTTCTCTCCACTCTCTTGCTCTTTTCTCATCTCTCCTGTCTCCCAGAAACCTTACCTCAACCTAGCCTTGATAAGGGTTGATTTCTATCAGTCCTCCACTGTGTTTTTGCAAGAAAAACATTAGGGCATATCAAGTTCACAAACCCAATTTGATCCGAGCAAGTTGTAGACTAGTTTTATTAAAACAGTGTTGTTGGGTTGCCTTCACATACACACTACACCATCTTCAGTTGGAGGCCAGTTTTGGGACTGATATTGGACGTGAACAACCACTCTGGGAGTTGTACATTGTGGTCTCTGAAATTTCAGATTTCAAAATCACTAGGAAATCGGTTCCCGAGTTGGGTTGGAAATTTTTTGAAATTTCAGCTATCCACCAAACTTGGTTCGGCCATGTCAAACCTGATTTCTAATCCTTCCAACATAAAATAATTAAATAAATTATGAAAGTGAGGCACACAATTCAAAACAGCTATAGGTTCAGGATCGCCATAGCACAAATGACCAAGGCCAGCACAACCCGTCTGAGACCTTAAAACAATAAGCCCACAAATGTCCTAAAGATCCTTTCCTAAACCCTTTCTGCACTAATACCCCAAAGACTTCATAAGCCGAACAGGGCCAATCAGAGATAAGCCAACTGAAGGAAGGGGAAATCCATCATATGGATGGCCGAACCATGCTGGATGGTAAGGCGAAATTTCAAAAATTTATATTACCCTTTCGGGAGTCGTATTCCCTATTTTAGAAAAATCATATTTTTCAATGATCGTTCTGGCACCGAAACCGGACCAGATCTGAAACCAAAAAGAAAGAGAGAAGAATACCTGATATGGATTCCACACATGTAGTTCCCAAAGTGGGTGTTCACGCCCAAAGACGGTACCAAAACCAGCTTCCACTGAAGATGGCGCAACTTAGGCTGAAGTCGGTTCAACAACACAGTCCTTTAGCAAGAACTATAACCCAACAACTTGGATTGAGTAAGAAAGATGAGCATGAGATTATTCTATTTTTTTTTTGCAAAATCAGAAGTGAGAACTGATCTCTATTAGTCCAAGAAATGGATAACGAACTGGGTGTTTGTATGGAGGCAAGAGTAGAAGGAGAGAGAGAGCTGAGAGCAGTGTAATTTGGAGCAATTCGCCCTCCTTTATTTATAAGCCTTAAAGAGTAGCTCTCCTAATTGAATCAGGAGCTTCCTAATCCAAATCTTTATTTGGATTTGGACTCTTTAAGTGGATAAGACTGCTTAATCTGTCATGTGACTTCTTAATTAATCCAATTAATTATGGGCTTTATGCCCATTAAGCAAGTGGCTCATGTCCCTAATTAGTTGTTGGCCAATTTGGCTCTCTTTGTATGGCATGGGACCCAAACAATGAACTCACATAAGCCCATATGGCTTCGGCCCAACTTCTGTGAAAAAGCTTGGCCGAATTCACTATCAAGCACAGTGAACCCCAGAGTCCATTAGTATGAGCTCTTAATGGGCCCAACATTTACATTAAATGGTCATTGAGTCCAGCCATCCTATGAAGGCTCAAGGACAATGGACTTAAGTGAGATATATCACGTTAGGTAAAATAGCCCTAAATGGTCTCTTACACTTAACCTCTCAGCCCTTAAAGATCAACCACTGCCCGATAGGGAATGACATCTCCCCTGGCTGCAAGGTGTAGTGTTGCACTCTCTGCTCGGATGGATCCCGGGAATTAAAACCTTTTGTTAATATATATATATATATATTATCATATAATTATATTTTGCAAAAACAAATCTCAAACAAGTTTGAAATCGACTACCGGTAGTTTTGGTTTCCATTAGAGAGAGTGTAGTCCCGATCATTCACTTTGCTCGACAAAGGGGCTGATCCTGTCACTGTGATCACCCACTCAAGTAAATTCTTAGACTGCCCCAACAGACCCAGGTTTTTAACCCTGAAGGAATCATTGATTGATATATCAAAGACAGTCCAATCCGACACCCAATGCAGTACCATAATCAAGTCTAGGGGTTATGTGTAACTTTCCAGTTTTGCCCACCAGTCTCCAAGGTTGAGGGCATAACTGGAAATTGGTCCAGGTTCAGTGTTTCGAACAAACACACACTACATGTGCTTTGGGTCTAACCCTAGCAGCTGAGACAAGCTACCCCAACCTTCTTGGCAGCACATTAGTTCAACTTTGGCAAGACAAAATTCCCCAAGTCTATCCAACGGCTGAGAACATTCTAAACTAGCATGAGTCTCATAAGTGTCCAGTTTAAGGGTAATTACATAGAAACACAACAAATATAACATGAATCAATTGTGTACTTTTATTCATTTACAATAAATGAATATGTACATCAATCTAATTGGAGCTAAGGGCATACATTGTCTAACGCTAGCCTCTTTAGCTATATTGGCTTCTTCTTCCAAACCTTATTAGCACAAGTTTGCAAAAACGAGAAAGGAAAATCTGCATACCTCTCACATCCTCAAAACCAAATGAGTCCACTATCGCGATCTCCTTATGCATATCATGAATACCATAATCAACAAAAGACGCATCCTTAATGGTAGCCGGAAACACATGTATAAACAAAATAAAAGTAAAAACACAATAATAGAAAACATATAAACAACACAAAACAAAGAATAATAAAGACCTCAGGAGACAAAGCAAATAGGTTATCAACAAACGCTAACTCTTCATCAGGAATAATACCTTGCAAGTTAGACTTTTTATCCTACAAGAAAGAAATTACTTAAACACAATAAATATTAAGAAAACCAAACAAGTACATAACAAAGAAAACAAACACTGGTACCTTCACAAACTCTAGCCAACCTTCGATTTTTTCTGAAGGACACAAAGTCTGAGATTAATGAACTAAAGGCTCATTTGTTATTTGTCCTTCTATGAGTTCCAAATCAACAACATCCTTGGGAATCAATCAAGAGTTTTATCTCTCTTCTCCCCTTTGGAGAATTCAATTTAGTCCCTTTAACCTGATTTCAAGCCATGAATTCCTTCCACATTAAAACTTGTTGAACCAAAAGAAATATGAGAGATATGAGATAAAGACACCATCTAAAAACCTTCAAGCATATGAAAATACTTAGCATCTTTGGAAGAAATAACAAAGGGCCTTGTAAAAAGTTCTCATTTTCTATGGAGCTACTTGATCAAACCCAAATTGAGCCATCATACGGTTGGGATGGTAGAAAGATGACCTAACCTTCCCAGAAGATACAAAAGGAAGTAAAGGACAATATGCCATTTCAAAATGCATGGATTTCTTCTACATAACCATCACTTCTTCTTCTTGAATCACAGTCCGCGACCCAGAATAATTATAAATTGCAAGACAAACATAGGGACAAACGGTAAAGTTTCCACAATACTCCAATGAAGCCATCAATTTTGAATAGTCTATATTATCAGGATGACCAAACCACCTTGTCAGCACCCAATTTTTGCTTGGTCCATTTACCCTATCTCTTTGTACCCTCCTCTTAGACCCTAGAAACTTGGAACTACAACCAAATCAACTTGAGACTTTCCAAAAACCGAAATACCCTCCTTTGACACAATTCACAGGACAAATAAGAACATTGAGATCAATATCAATGCCCGATCAGACATTATCCCTAGACTTGGAAAACTATAACTTAGTTACACATTAGTTTTCATGATTAAACTGCAAAGACCCACTGCTCATCACGCCAACTTCCTTTCTAATGGCCCCGATCTATGTGATATTCAAATTACAACTCCTCCAAAATCAAATCCAACATATCCATCACCTTAATATCACTAGGAAACAATAAATTAGCGAATCCCAACATGAATCTACGACAACTAACCAAAAAAGCATCAAGATTACATTCTAATGGCCCTGAACAATTACTAAGATCGACCATATCTTTCTTAAATCAGAACCATCTACTTGACTCCTCACCCTAATCCATGCCTACCTACCAAATTGTAGCTCAAAATCCCACATTTGACTCCTCATCAAGTCTAGATCCTATTTCAACAAATCACATTAATTAGAACTTACCATCGAACATCTGAACTTCATGACCAATCAAACCTTACCATTGTATTCAAACACTAAAAAAACCCTAATACATCAAATTTCACGACCAAAGATCACCATTTGACTATTGAAAAAGTAGGATTCTATTTCGAGTCCATTCATAAGCTAAGACCATGATCTAAACTAAATAAGTCAATCTACACCTTTGATCAAAGATCCATCAATTCAATTAGATTTAGGACATTCAAAAGTGCCAACCCACCAAATTTTATTCCAAAATTCCCTATTCATCAAACAAAGATTCTATTTCAGCAAATCTTGTTGATCCAAACTTGTCAACCATAGATCTCCATCATTCCGAACCTATTTGTCCAATCAGGCCTTACTACTATGTTCAGAGATTCAAAAAACCCCAACATTTCAAATTTCATGAGCAGATTCATCCGTTTGACCATTAAATTAGAAAGATACCATTTCAATGCACCAAATAAAATTTCTATGTCACCTATCCCAACTTGAAGCCTAAAAAGGGTGATAGCTGATGTCAAACCCATTCTTGACCCATTAGAACACTTGGACCAATGAAATAGAGCCTAATAGTCCCAAAAGCCCAAAAACCCCAAGATATCCCTACTTAAAACCAAGAAGAGACAAAATAACATTTTAAAGCTCATCAAATTTACATTTTCTACCACTAACATCGCCAAATATGAGACTGCCATGACAAGCATGCCCCAAGCTCTCATTGGACACACAAAACCCATGAAAACCACCCCCAAAACGAAGAAAATATTTTGCCAAATAGGAAAGCTTGACTAGCTTCTATTTCTTTGAAGAATCTTTGCCTATTTATGTGAAAAAACACTATTTAATCCTAGGCATTGTAGCTAAATGAATTTAAACATGACCCCCTCCATTTCTCTATAAATATTGATCTAATTTAAGCTCAAAAAGAAGGGAGAAGGTGGAGGAAACATGAGGAAGGCCTCTAGATAGAGAGAGAAAACTTGACAAAGGGATAGGGAGACAGAGAGAGACAGAGAGAGAGAGAGAGAGAGGAAGGAAGAGAAAGAAGGGGAAGGAAACTTGAGGGAGGTCCCCAGAGAGAGAGGAAGGGAAAAAGAGAGATCGAAAGAAAAGAGAAGAAAATAGCATTTTTCCCAACCTCTATAATCCCAAAGTCCATAATGATCAAACTTTAAATCCACCCATTTGTTTTTAGTTACAAGCAAGGTTTTAAAAACTGACCTGAAAATGGAACCGTTGTAGCCACCAATTTTTGGATCAATGGTTCGACCGCTTGGGTCAAACGGTTTGAACAATTTGAGCATCTTACCCATTAGATTGGAATATTAGGGTAAAATGCATACTATATAAGAGAAAATATGGGTTGAAACTTGAAAGAAAACTGTGAGCAGAACTGAAGAAAGAAGAAGAAGAAGAAGAAGAAGAAGAAGAAGAAGAAGAAGAAGAAGAACAAAGAAGAGGAGGAGGAGGAGGAGGAGGAGGAGGACTTGCAGGCTTGCAACGGCGATGGTGAACTACATCGGCAACAACGACAGCGTTATCAGTCTCAGATCACACTCTCTCTCTCTCACCTTCTCGCGCGAGAAAGACAGATCTGAGATTTCTCAATCTCAAAGATTTCTCAATCTCAGAGATTTCTCAGATCTGAGATCTGAGCACCAAACCATTCTTTAGGTCGAATGGTTTACTGGTCAAACCGTCTGGGTCAATGGTTTGTTAAATAATTCAACGGTTTTTTACCAAATGCCGGATTTGGGGTAAAATGGAACCGGTCGCCTGAACGGTTTCTGGTCTGAACAGTCTGACCGTCCAGGTCAATGAAGGTTCAAAAACATTGGTTACAAGACTTGAAACCAAAAAAGTGCACCATCCATCCCAATATCTCATTCAAGCTTATTTGAACTTGTTTCCACTGCTAGAAAACTCCCGTCAAGGTAACAACGAAAAGTAAATTTTTCATTTTAACTTTTAAACCCGATTTCGTAATCTCTGTTTTTTTTTTAGTTTTTTTGGGCTGCTTGAGGTTCTGAAATGTTAGAGAACCATCATTTGTAATTTCTTTTTGACTGAGAATAGAGACATAGAGGCAAGGGTTTTAGGAAAATCAATACCTAAGACTCGATAACATCACCTCAAAATCGGTCTTAGGAGAAGTTGAAAGCATGTTCCTCTAGATTTAAGAAATTCCTACAACCACTTTTGTTTTTCTCCATAAGAAATTGAACTTGAATAACTCCTATATTGGGCTACTGCAGCATCTTAAGAGAGAGGGGTGCCTAATGCCTTCCCTCTCCCAATCCTTGGGATCTGAAACCTCTTAGTTGTGTACCTTTTCCATGGAGAACGGAGTCGGTATGAAAGACTTAAATCGAACTTTTCAAATCTAAAAATGAGGACCCATTTCCTTTAAAAAATGGGTGGCGACTCCATCTTTTCGAGCTGACCATAAGCTTCCCAGAGCTTACAGCTAGCGAATCCACTAAGGAGTTATCAGGACCTTTGCAGGGTGTTATTCAGGTTCTATTTCATGCTTTTTCTATTGTATGCTGTGAAGATTTAAGAATTGAAAATTTTTTGGATTGCGATTCAAAATCACACCTCAAGGAGGCTGGGCATGATAAACCTTCCCAACGTGATTCAAAACCGTGTTTTTGCATTCTTTGGTGCGGGAGACTTCCTCCTTGTATGCCCAAAACCATTCCTAGGCAAAAATCGCACCTGAAACTTCACCCCAAAATCACACCATTTCCAAAATCGTACTTAAAATCTCCCTCAAAACTATTCCTCTTTCAAAATTGCACATTCCTTTAGCTCCATCACAACTCATAACATCAAAATCACACCTTCCTTTCACCCCATCGCAACTCATAAATTTGAAATCACAATTCCTTTCATCTCATCGCAACCCAGAAATTTGAAATCACAATTCCTTCAGCTCCATAGCAACCCAAAACATCAGAATCACAACTCCTTTTAATCCCATTGCAGCCCAAAACCTCAATATCGCAATTCCTTCAACTCCATCGCAACATAGAACATTAGAATCACACCCTCTCTTAATCCCATCACAGCCTATAACTGCAAAATTGCGCAAGAGTTCAGTTCCATTACAAGTCAGAACTTCAAAATTGCAGCCTCTTACAACTCCATCGCAACCTAGAAGTTCAAAATTGCAACTCAGAACCTTTCCATCGCAACACAAAAGCCTAAAATCGCAACTCAATTCCATCCCATTAAAACCCAGAACTGCAAAGTCGCACTTAAGTTTAATCCCATCGTAGACCACATCATCATAATTGCAACCCCTTTAGAGGTTCATCAGACCTTGGAAACTGTTCATCGCACCTTCCTTCTTGTTCTTCACACTCCAAGATCTGTTCATCGCACCTTCCTTCATGTTCAGCACACCTTCTTTCCTTCTCATCGCACTCTAAAACATGTTCATTGCACCTTCCTTCCTATTTATGACACTCCAGAACTAGTTCATCGCACCTTCCTTCTTGCTCAGTGCACTCTAGAACATGTTCATCGCACCTTCCTTCCTGTTCATCACACTCCAAGAACCTGTTCATCGCACCTTTCTTCCTATTCACCTTCCTTCCCGTTTATCGCACTCTAGAACCAATTCATTACACCTTCCTTCCTGCTCATCACACTCTATGGCCTGCTCATCGCACCTCAGAACCTACCCATCGCACATTATTTCAGTCTTATCGCACCTAAATCACACCCATCTACCATTCCCGCGCTTTGCTATCATACCATATCCTTCATCGTAGTGCATTAGATCTCTACCACGACTAGCCTTCAGTATCATAGAAAAAATTTACAATTCTTGGATGGCAGGCCCCAAATGTTTTTTTTTCCTTTTTTTTTGGTTTTTCTCTCCCCCCCCCCCCCCCCCCCCCCCCCTTCTTTCCCTTTGGTAATCTCTCAAAATTTGTAGTTTTTGCTTTCTCTATAACTGAATGTTATTATCCTTGTTTTTGGATAAGAGTAAATTGTATTTGTTTCTTGTTTTGCTCTTTCATCTCCTTTGTTTTAGTTAAAAAGCATCAAGAGAACTTAGCTTCTACTAGATCCCCAAATATGGCCACCTGGAGACTTGTAGGATAGCTTATAAACTTAAACATGTGGCTACATTCTCTCCTTATTCTTTGTTGCTTTCCTATTCATTTTTCTTGCATGCTTGAACACTCACAATTCACACACTCTTATGTAAATAAAATTAGAATCCCATTTTACCTAATAGAGGAAGGATAGTAGGTATGTGCCTCTGGACTTTGGTCCTCAAAGGCTCCACCAAAACCTTCAAACTAACTACCAACCAAAGAAGCCCACTTGTCCATGGGTGAAGGTTTTAAGGCTAGCAACTTGACTAGAACTTTTGAGTCAAGAATCCACCTAACAACTCCATGCATTGCACCTAGAATACCCATTCCTAGAAACCCTAGATGAAATTAGGATAGAGGATTTATAGTGTAATTAGGACTAGAACACCATGAGTGTTACATTATGTGGTTGTCATCTTCAGAAGTAGGATAAAAAAATGAAGACCTAGATCTTTTAACCTGTTAAAAAACAAAAAAAAAAGATTTAATCTTCTATTAAAAGACACTAAAACACCTTAAAAATCACCGAAGGCAATACCTAGTCCCAAATTTCCAAATGTTATCCAAGTCTAAGCTACATCACAAGTAAGCTTCAACATATCAAAATCATGAATCAAAGGCAAATAACAATAATAATGTGAGATAAAAATCAAAACCAATTAAATAAAAAACAAGTCAAAATCAAATCTACAAGTTTCATCTAAGATCAAACTACAATAATAAAAGATTAAGGATTAGAAATCTAGGAGTTAAGATCAAAATCAAAACTACAATTATCAAAATTTGGAACTCTCATCTAAAATGACCGTCTTCTGGCCCCAGGTTTTTGTTCCCTATCTTGACTAAGTATATGCATGACTTTATGCGATCAACTCTTGAAAGGTAGCATTAAAAGGCCATTTTAACCCCTTTTATTCTTTGTCATGTATCCTTCTCTTGACTAAGTAGATGCATGACTCTATGAATTCAACTCTTGAAAAGTAGTATCAAAACTTCACTATGACCCACTCCAGTAGTATCTATTAGATAAATATGGTAAAAGGACTAACCCTCCCTTGACCAATACCAAAGGATACTTCGTTCGCTCAACCAAACTTAGGCCAAGTAGATGTTTAGCACTATGAGTTACTCTTTGGAAATAACATCAAAAGGCCACTTGAACCTTCATACCTTCAAAACTATGGGATGTCAAGTAAATACACATATGGTATAAAGATTGATATTCTTATAGCCAATATCAAAAAGGCATTCTCACATTCCTTCATAAACTTTTGAATTCAAATATCTTTATTGCTCTTCTCCAAACTGAGTAAATGTTTGACCCAACGAGTTTGCTCTTGGGGAGCAACATAAAAAAGGTTATTGTTTCATAGGCATGTCTCAACATTCCCTTCTAGTCTCAACCTTTTCTAAAACCAAAAAATATTTTCTAGAACTAAAAGTCTTTTCTAAATTAGAACTTGATCCTAACTACACCATTAACTGCTTAGGTCCCAAAATTAATAATAAAAATGAGAGGAAAGAACAAATGTACCAAATATCATCAAATCCCAATATCTAACTCATAACAAAAATCTATTTCTAGAATCATCTAACATATAAATCTATCAAGTCAATAAAAACACAATAAAGGAAAAGTTCATAAAATGAAGTGAAATAAAATTGGCAAACCATCTAGTTCTATTGTAAAGATTATTAAATAATCTTTTTGTCAAATCCTAACTCACATAATTTCTGGTCATGTATAGTCAATTGCAACAATCAACATTCCATATACTTGAGAAAATACCAAATTCTATGAATACTCTTTTAATCTTATCAAAACCGACAAAGTTAATCAAATTTGCTCAAACCCCCAAAAGGTTTTTTAAAGTTTCTTTGAATAATGGATTTGTTTTCCAATTTTAAGTTCAACCTTGGTTTTCACCTTCTAAATGTTTTGCCCAATTTTCTACGGAGGTTCACTAATTTAAGACACTTCCCATGCATAATTTATCCTAGTTGGCTATAGATCCCTATACATCCTTGCTAGGTTCTCTTGACCCACTCCAAGGAAGCCATATTATCAAATTACCTACACAGCTAGCCTTCTTAGGATCCCTCCAATCAATAGTTAGATGACCAAAGAATATGATCAATCCCTCCCTTTTGACCAACACTTGTGTAAACACTTCAACTCTATCACTTCACACCAAGTTTATTACCTCAACCTCACCCATATCATCCTATACCCTCGCAAGTTACGTTTAACCTCGACCCATTCTTACTTAGGATCCAAGATCTAGTTAGCCAAGTCATAGCAACCTTAATAGATCTACTAGGGGAAGGTCGGATTTGTCGTGGTTTTCCGTTGTTTTTGCTCACACTTCATCATTTGCATGAGCATATTGCATGTCATCACATGTTGCATCCTTAGAACTAATCCTTAGCCCACACTAGTCTATTCCCACCAATTAGATGCCTACAACCTAGATTGATACCTTCATAGAACCATCAATGTAAACCCTTGAGACAACTAAATTTTAGGTTAGCCTAGCTCTAATAGAATAGAACAAAGTGGCACAACACCAATCAAAAACATTTAAAGTAATGATAGAACCCTTCCAGAATCGTAATGGATCAAGTCTCTCATCAACCCCCCGTTGAGCAAAGATTGTCGATTGTACTCTACCAAAAAGAGTTGGCCAAGATGAAGGAAGACATGAAGGACATATGAGCGTCCCAACCAGAAGAGATAATTGAATTCAATGCTTTAAGCCCTCACCCCAACCTTAACATTCCTGAAAATGTTAAAATTCCACAAATACGATGGATTTAGTTGTGCTAGAGCTCACATCCTCCTTTATTGTACGGATATGTTTCAACTTTGATCTAATGAAAGATTGTTAGCCCAACTATTTTAGATGAGCCACTTTGAATTAGTATACCCAACTCAACCTAGATACTCAAAGGACATGAAGAAATTTGGCGGAACAATTTATCAAGAGTTTTGATTTCCATTCATCACTGACATGGGGTGATGTAGAACACCTTACTCAAGGACCGGATGAAAACTTCTCTATGTATTTGAAATTATGGAAGATTACATCTATCAAAGTGAAGGAACCCTTGCAAGAAGATGATGTCATTAAGATTTTCATCAAGTCACTTAGAAAACCTTTCTATTCATTAATAATAGGATAAGCTTTCTAAGACTTTCACCAATTGCAAAATGTTGGTGCAAGCATCAAATGAGGAACTAAGCACGAGAAAATCCACCCAGCATCCATAAATCCATTAGTTGAGACCAAAGAGCCTACTGTAGTTGCCATCATACATCAACCTTCCTCTTCAACACTACATAAACGTCGAACTTTAACTGATCCTTTCAAAACGAAGAGTAAATAGATGATTCACTTCCTTCCCCCCATAGTCTCAATTTCTTCCTCAACTGATCAAGAGTGGATATCTGATGAGAATAAAATTTGTCATATCTTTACCCCTCAATATTTAGTATTTTGCACTTAATTGGTACCTAATTGGACTCATTACTCTTGTATTTCGATTCAGGGCAAGCAGATAGGCGATTGGAAGAAAACAAGGCTAATCGGATGTTTTTGCACAGTTTCGGCACCGATCAGTGATATGGGCATAACTCTCAATTCCGGACTCCGATTTGGATATTTCAAGAAGCATGGAAAGATAAGGAAAAGGCCCACAACTTTTATGTTTTGGGTTTTGACAAAATCGATCCGCATCGAAGACGAATTCGGGCCCAAAGTCAGAGCAATTTCGTAGCAAGGCCCATTTCACAAGCTGAAGCCCATTTCGCAGAAGAGTCTTAAAGCAAGCCCGAATTGTTAGAGAAGCCCAGCTCGAATTCAAGATCCAAGAGTCCCATTAGAATAGAAGTTGAATGTGATCTCAATAAAAGAGTTTAATTAGATTTAAATTCTCAAGTTGTAATCCTAGAAAGATAAGGGATAAGAGTTAGGTAGGATAAGTTCAATTTAGACTAGGACTTTCAGTTTGAGGATAATCTCCTTAAGGGAGTTAGAGAGCAGCCCTCTCCCCAAATCTATATAAAGGGGGGGCAGACCAGCACCCAAGGCATCAATTCCTCCAAGAGAGCTTCAGTCTTCAGAGAGGGAAATCAGCAACCAAGGAGGAAGAAGCAAGAGTTCGCCCCCCTTTCTCATCTAGAAGTTGCGTTTTCATCATGAAGTGTCTGTAAGTTTTTATTTCTGGTTGAAGGGTTAGGGAAGCCTTGATTCTGTAATATTGTGAGATCTAATTGATTGTTATTTTAGTTCATTGTTTATGGGTATTCATATGTTTTCTGCTAATTAACTGTGAGGATTATTTTTGTTGATTAAGCAAGAAGGGCCCATTGCTCATTCAATGGAAATAATCTATGGCCGATTGAACCTCCAGTTTCGTATATGATTGGTAGGTTCGATCATGGTGACAACTAACATAAATTGATTGCAAAAAAGTTTTTGATCTATGTTAGGAAAATATATGATCTGGTTTAAACGATCCGAGCTTGTGAGATCGCTGACCAGAATTGGGTCTCTCCCCTCTTAATGCTATTAATAGGTTAAATCCTAAGAGCTTGTTTAGGACTGCCTATTAATAAGGGAAGCAATCAAAGAGCTTGTTTTGGTTGTCGAATAATAAGAGTAGAGGCTGGCTGTTAGAGCTTGTTAATAGCTATAACCAATTTATTCATAAACATATGAATCTATCTTTGCATCAAGGATCAATGCTACGAATCAAAGCTAAACTTATCCCTTCAATCGGAAGTTTTCTCCCATCGATTTAATCTTTTGTTTTCTGTTATTTTCTGCTATTTACTCGTTTTCCTTAGCTTTACAAATCCCCCTTAATCCATCTACATGGAAATAAACCCACCCAATCCCTGTGGAGAATGACCTTGCTCATCACTATCTGCAAATTATTAACCCAAAGCAAGAATATTTATCTTTGGTTGGGTTCGACACCCACCAATATCTAACACCTTTGTCACCTAAACCAATTCTCAATCCCCTACTAAAGAGCTTCAAGATGAGCGAGTATTGCTCTTATCACCAAGGACTGGGACACTCGACAAATAATCGCATAGTTCTCAAAGGTAGCATCCAATATCTCATTAATGTCGGACAATATCCCTTAACATAACTAAAATATATAATCAAATTTGTAACATTTTCAAGAACTATGACTGGTCTAATCACTCACAAGGGGTATGTAGGCAGCCTGGGTAGTGGCGCTTAGGTGCGACTCGAATAATAAAATAAAAATAAAACTTTAGGACTCTCAAATAAATATCTTTTTAGACTTTAAAGTCTAATGCTCTTTGTAGGAAAGATGACCTCACCTACCAAAGATCAATTCAAAATCCAACAAGAGGTTGAAAAACTCCGAAAAGTAGTGAAGTTGTTAACCCTCAAAGTTGATTGGTTAATCTCCCATGCAGGGGCAACAACACCAATTTTTGTCTCGAATCATATGCCACCACCCCAACTAGCCAAGAAAAAAGTGAAGAAGTTCAGCCCATTTTACCTTGCCAACATTCCCAACCTTTGTTCATCTTGGTCAAGAAAGGATACCTTCATTTATTGCCTTAAAAGCCTCCTGTAGATCCAAAGAATTTCAACCAAAAGGCTTACTGTGCCTATCATCAAGGACCATGACATAAGACTAATGAATGCTAGCAATTGAAGTATGCTATCCAACACCTCATTGATGATGGCCAATACAACCCTAGGCTCAAGCTTATAGACATGCTACCACCTAAAGAACATTTGTATTAAACTTTGTTTTCTTTGCACCTTAAAGCTCAATGTACTTAGTTTTTACTTAATAAAATCTTGTTTATGTCTTTTATCAATCTATGTTTATGTCCCAATGATTACTCTCGACAAAACAATGAATTCAATTTGGCCCAATTTGTCTTTCCAGTGTATTCAAATTTGATGATCAAAAACTTACAACAAGTCTCATTGATATGTTCTTGAGAAAAGTTGATTACTAAGTGGAAATTCAAAAAGATGAAATATTTGGAGAAAAGGACAACCCTGGGTAGTACAGGCACTAAAGACAATGGAGCATTAAATCGACTTCACAACAGCTACTCCAAAGTTAGCATAAAGACATCAAAACCAATATCAATTTCTCATCGATCAAAGAAAGGATAGGAAGCCATTCTTGGTCGATAATTTCCCTCGGTCCCTCATCATTCATTCAGGCGATAGTTAGTCCATTTGAACCTTTCATTTAAACATTTCTTGACAAAACCCACAAGTTTCCAAAAATGCTTGAATCAAAAGGGAAAATCAATGGGCAAAAAAAAAGAAAGAGGAAAAAAGAAAAGAAAAGGTATGAAAAGAGCATGAAAAGAAGGCAAAAAGAACTAGGGGCAAACTCACTAAAGGGTCCCAACATCTTCAAAAGAATAATAATTCTCCCTTGAAAGATCAATAGGGACAAGCTTAACATGTATTTCATTTCATAAGTCATAGATATAATCAAAGGATGAAGGGAGACCATTTATCAATCATTTTACATTGTCCACTAACCAATCCTTTCAACCTCTTCTTTGACTATACCTCTATCTCAAGAGACAAATGTCAAATGTTTAAATGCCCTTACAACAAGTCAAAAAAAGGGAATGAAGTCAAAAGGAAAAAGTGCAATTTTGAAGGAAAAAACAGGGGCAGTTAAGCTAAACGTATGTTTCCGATTTCATCATAACCTCACATCATTCTTCACCTCAACAAAAAGTCCTCCTGTATCAAGAAAGATATCATGAAAAACATTTTTCATCCAAAGGGAATAAAAGAAAAAGAGAAAAAAAAAAGAAAAAAGAAAAGAAGAAAATCCAACAAAAATGTGTTAAAGGCCCCATTTATCAATTCAAGCATCAGAAACCTATGTCAAAAAAATATTTGAGCCTCCTATCTTTTGATTCAAAACAATATCCTAAGCCACGTTGCATCCCACCTAATAAGGCCTCTTTGATCTTTGAGAGATTAGCAAATAGGCATTCTTCTGCTAACAATGGAATTAAGTATAAGCACCCTAGAGGTTAAAAAGAAAGAAAAAAGAGAAGTCAAACCTGGAAACACTAAACTAAGGGCAAAAAGGACAAGAAAAGGGAATGATACATTCCAAAATCGGGGCAAGCATATCAAAGCACAAGAAGTCTGATTCAATAAGTCATGAAGATTCAATCTTTGCACGAAAGGGGCAAAAACCTCTTTCTCGAAATAAATTTCTAATTAGCATCTAACATTTATAAGACACATACTTTAAAACCAATAGTGCTTCTATCATCAAATCTCACACCACATTAAGGGTAAGGTGGATCTTTTGAGTGTCATTGGTTTGTTGGAAGTAAGCTCTAACCATCCACGTAATCCTTGTTTGTTCAAAAAAAAAGGAAAAAACAAAATGAAAAGCTCAATAGCATCATTTTTTTTCTTTCATCTAAAGCATCCAAAAATTTCTTTTCCAAATCACTCAAAAGTTTTCTCGAAAACCCAAAATCACCCGAAAGTCTTTCATTCCAACCATCTAAGAATTTTCATACAAATTTCTTTCATTATCCAAAAACCTTTCATCCAAAATTTTGGCATTAGCCTAATCTGAAGTTCTTTGCATCGTCTATCCAAATCCAAAGTTACCTAAAACATTTTCTTTCATAATCCTTCTATACAAGTTGCTTTCATCTAATTTGTCCAAATCCAAAAGTCATTAGTCATCTAATTTTCTTTCATCTAAATCATTCAAAATTTACAAAATCTATAAAAATTCATCAAAATCTCATGCTTTGTGCAATCTGCCTTTGGCTATAATCGAATACTCATCTAAATTCATCAAAATCTTTCACTTCGTGCGATCCACCTTTGGGCATATCAAATACCCATCGAAATTCATTGAAATCTCTCACTTCATGTGATCCTCCTTCGAGCATAATCAAATACCCATCGGAATTCATCGAAATCTCTCACTTTGTGCGATCCGCCTTTGGGCATAATCGAATACCCATCGAAATTCATCAAAATCTCTCACTTCGTGCGGTCTGCCTTCAGGCATAATCGAATACCCAACACAATTCATCAAAGTCTCTCATTTCGTGCAATCCGCCTTCGGGTATAGTCAAATACCCATCAAAATTCATTAATATTTTTCGCTTCATGCGATTTTCCTTCAGGCATAATCGAATACCCATCAAAATTCATCAAAATCTCTTGTTTCGTGAGATATGCCTTCGGGCATAATCAAATATCCATCGAAATCTATTACTTTGTGTGGCTTGCCTTCATGCAAAATCTTGGAATCAATTAAAAGTATTCACTTGGCATAGTCCAAATAAAAAAAAAATCTCGTGTGAACTACTTTCGAGCAAATCACTCATAAAAAAACTTTTAGTTCGAGAATTCCTAAAATCAATTGTAGAGTTCAAAAATTTTTTGCCCCCGATACAAGGCAGTATGTCCAAAAGCACAGAATGCTTAATAAATTGTAACCTGATCACCTTATCCCCAAACCACCCTTATAAAATCCAAATTGTTACTAGGGCCCTTAGATTTACTTTAACATCATATACTTTGCACCACATAGTTTTCATTGCCCAAATTATCAAAGTTTTAATGCGTAACTAACTCCTATCTGAAGGGCTTTTATTACCTATCAGAACAGCAGCATGCGCTATAGCAATCATAGGACCTTTGTCAAGTTTTCAAAATGGTTTTCTTAAATGATTTCAACATCAAACATCAAAAATCAAACCTGTAGAAACTCAAATCAAAAGCCAAAGTCCATATTCAATTAGTAAATTTCCATCAAATATTTAAATCAAATAACCAATTTAAAAAATCAAAATCCATAAAAATTCAAACCAAAAGTCAAAATCCATCAAATATTCAAATCAAATAATCAATTTCATCAAAAGCCAAAGTCCATTTAAATCAAATATCTAAAACCCGCAAAAATTCAAATAATTAATCAAAACCCATGAAAATTCAAATCAAAATTTAAAATCCATCAAATATTTAAATCAAAATCAAGACCTATAAAAAACTCAAATAAAAAACCAAAATCCATATTAACTTTGTAGAATTCTATCAAACATTTGAATCAAATAGCAAATTTAGGCTTCAACATCAATTATCAAAAACCTAAATCCGTAAAACCTCAACAATCTTTTGAATCAAATTGAAATCCATAGGTCAAACCCATACATTTATAGGCCTTCATCAAATCATCAATTCAAATGTCACAACATACAAAGGCCAAACCCATACGAACTTAACATATAAGCATCCATCAAATATCAAAATTGAAATCCATAAAAAAAAAAAAAACTAACAAGCTACAACCAAATCCAAAACCTATTAAATCCTTCGAATTATCAATCACAAATGCATGCATTAATAAGAAATCAAACATCAACTAATGCTATCTATTTTTGGGATGGCACCACTATGTTTTTCTTGTATTTGTTTGATAGTTGTAATTGCCTTCCAAGGCTTGGATTGGTACAACACCATCCAAGCAAATGTTTTACACTACATCAACTTCAACCTTGACTAAAATTTCAGCAGCGAAATCTCCTCCTCCAAACACTTATCCCTCACAAAAATCTTTGTGTGCTCCTTTTTCTTTGTTGTTTGGAAGCTTGCTACCTCCAACAAAGAGGGGTAGCTATAAACACCCAATTTTTGCTTGGTCCCTTTACTCTACCCTCTTTTGAGACTTTCCAAAACCCAAAATACCCTCTTTTGACATAATTCACAAGACAAATAAGAACCTTGAGATCAATATCAACATCCAATCAGACATCATCTCCAGACTTGGAAAACTATAACTTAGTTACACATTAGCTTTCATGATTAAACTGCAAAGATCCACTGTTCATCATGCCAACTTCCTTTCTAACAGCCCCGATCTATGTGATATTCAAATTCCAACTCCTCCAAAATTAAATCCAACATATCCATCACCTTAATATCACTAGGAAACAATCAATTAGCAAATCCCAATATGAATCTACAATAACTAACCACAAAAGCATCAAGTTACCATTTTGATGGCCTTGAACGATTACCAAGGTTGACCATATCTTTCTCAGATCAGAACCATCTACTTGACCCCTCACCCTAAATCCTATTTCAACAAATCATATTAATTAGAACTTACCATCCGACATCCAGACGTCATGGCCAATCAGACCTTACCATTGTATTCGATGACTAAAAAAACCCCAACATATCAAATTTCATAACCAAACACCTTCATTTGACTATTGAAAAAGTAAGATTCCATTTTGGGCCCTTTTATAAGCTAAGACCATGATTTGAACTAAATTAGTTAATCTGTAGCTTTGATCAAAGATCCACCACTTCTATTAGATTCAAGACGTTCAAAAGTGCCAATCCACCAAATTTCATCCCAAAATTCCCCCGTTTGACCCATCATCAAATAATGATTTTGTTTTAGCAAATCTCGTTGATCTTGTCAACCATAGATCTCCATCATTCTGACCCTATTTTCCCAATCAGGCCCCACTACTGTATTTAGAGACTAAAAAAACCCCAACATGTCAAATTTCATGACCATATTCATCTGTTTGACCATTAAACTATAAAGATATCATTTCAATGCACCAGATAAAATTGCCATGTCACTTGTCCCAACTTGAAACCTCAAAAGGGTGATGGCTGATTCCAGACCCATTCTTGATCCATTAGAACACTTGGACCAAACTTACATTTTCTGCCATTGACTGCCCCAGATATGAGACTGCCATGATAGACACACTCCAAGCTCCCATTGAACACACAAAACCCATGAAAATCACCCCCAAAACGAAGAAAATGTTTCACCAAATAGAAAAGCTTGATTGCATATCTATTTCTTTGAAGAATCTTTGCCTATGTGTGTGAAAAACCTCTGTTGAATCCTATGCATTGTATGTAAATGAATTTAGACCTAACCCCCCTCAATTTCTCTATAAATATTTATCTAATTCAAGCTCAAAAGAGGGGAAAGGGGGAGGAAACTTAAGGAAGGCCTAGAGAGAGAGAGAGAGAGAGAGGAAACCTGAGAGAGGGACAAAGAGAGAGAGAGAAAGGAAGAAAAAGAAGGGGAAGAAAACTTGAATGAGGCCTCTAGAGAGAGAGAGAGGAAAAGATAAAGGGGGAGAAAACTAGAAAGAGAAAGATCTAAAGAGAAAAGAGAAGAGCATTTTTCCCAACCTTTGTAATCCTAAAGTTTTGAAGATCAAATTTCAAATCTACCAATTTGTTTTCAGTTACAAGATTTTGAAGCCAAAAAAGTGCATCATCCATCCCAATATCTCATTCAAGCTTATTTGAACTTGTTTCCACTGTTGGAAACTCCTGTCAAGGTATTATGAAAGGTAAGTCTTCATTTTAACTTTTAAACATGATTTCGTAATCTCAGTTTTTTTTTTTTTAGGTTGCTTGAGGTTCTGAAATGTTGGAGAATCATCATTTGCAATTATTCTTGACTGAGAATAGAGGTAGAGAGGCAATGATCTTAGGGAAACCAGTACTTAAGACCCGATAACATCACCTCAAAAATGGTCTTAGGAGCAGTTGAAAACATGTTCCTCTAAATTTAAGAAATTATTACAACTATTTCTGTTTTTTTTTTTCCGAAAGAAATTGAGCTTGAATAACTCCCATATTGGGCTACTACAATAGATTGGAGAGAGGGGTGCCTAATACCTTCCTCTCTTGATCCTTTGAACCCAAAATCTCTCGGTTGTGTGCCTTTTCTATGGAAGACAGAGTCGCTATCAAAAACTTAAATTGAACTTTTCAAATATGAAAATGATGGGTCATTTCCCCTAAAAAAGGGGTGGTGACTCCAACTTTTTGATCCAATCATGAGCTTCCCGGAGCTCACACACCTCTTTTTGCAATAGTCAGGGATCAATTACTGCACGGTTGCACTCCTGCACTTAAGTTCCAATGTAGCTTCCCTAACCTTCCTAGGCTTACTACCCACACTAGGAAAGTGCTCGCATACAAACATTTATAAGAAAACATAGTTCACATAACTAACAACTGAAGGAAACTTACTATGCCAAATACCATCTAAATCAGAATACAAATGACCGAGAAACATAGGAGCTAGAGCATGATACTCCCCCGTGGCCAAAACACATACAACTCTAATATGCTCCTTTTGGATACACTCCTCAAGAGAATTAGGAAAATGAACCAAGAAAGAAGAACAACAATGAAAGCAACCCAAACTCAAGAATCCATCTTCTCTTCATCTTCTTTAGCCTTCCATAGCTAGAAGTCAGACCAACCGTTGATTGAACATTAGGAGGGCTTTCATGCAACGACTTTTGCCTTTGCGAGGTGGGCCCCATATAGGTAGTCTAAAAGTTATGTTTGGTGAAAAACTTGGAAAGCTAAAATATGCTTTCATTTAGTAGTTGTGGACTTTTAGTATAAATAAAAAGCTTTTTTATTGAATAAAAAAGAAAAATCTATTTTCAAAATTTTGATCGGGCTCAGGTTTGGGCATGGACTTTGGGATTTATATGAGAGTTGGGCTCAAGCTCAAGACCTAGTGTTGATGGTTGGGTCGGGTTTGAGCTCGGGCCTGAATGTATCCTGTTGATATATAAGCAAAGCTTGACCTGGCCCGACCCATGAATAGGTCTAATTCTAGACAAGCTATTTGTACGAGTTCCATGTAGGCCCAAGCTTAGAATGCCATAAGCTATGTTCCAAAAGCCTCCCAAACAAGCACTTAGAAAATAGGAATGCAACGGTGCATTATTGGGAGCATATCCCATCAATGAGTTTGGATATGCTTATTGACAAAACATGCTTCACAAATCACATCGACCTCACAATACGTTTCATCCGTGCATTTGAAGCATCTCCCTAATTGTAAATTTTTACTCATGGGAAATGTCTTCATTTCAATGCATGGCTGAAACGTGCTGTAAGGTTGGTGTGAGGCGCACTATATGCGGAGCAGATCCAAATTCCAATAAAATCATTCAATTAGTGAGATGTTTCCGATGTTCTGTTGCAAGGGCTGTAAGGAGGGGTAAGCGTGTGGATCAATTTTGTGGGGACGAAATCCAAACTCCGTTGTTTGTGTCCCAAATATCATTTTCGTAAACGCATGATGATTTGGATTTGAATTGGATCGAGCTAGGCCCTGGGGCCGGGCCTTGATGACCCCGACTTTGGTTGGGAGCTACGAATCTACGACCAGTCCGGGTCTGTGAACCAAGGTTCAAGTTCATCGGTTCATTTTTCCACGCTCAGGCAATCGCCTTGTTTCCTCCCTCGCATTTTTTCTTTTATAGATCTCCCCCATCGACCGGACTGGATCTGTTCCTTCCCCGTCACGATCTCTCTCCTTTCGATTCCAGATCACATCTTCTATCTCTCTCTCTGCAACTCATTCGCACTGAATCTCAGACACTTCGTCTCCTTTGCATTGCTTCCTCTGAATAACGAAAGCGAGTTCTGTCTCTGAGATCAGAATCTGGTTAGATTCATGGTTTCTAGATTGTAAGCATGGACGCACTGCCTTCCTCCCAATCGGGCAGGTTCGCGGTGGTCGACAGTGGCAGTAACATTAGTGGTAATTTCGTCGGTGCTGGTACTAATTCCAACGAATCGAGCCTCAACGTTCTCGGTCGAACAGGTTCGTCACCGATCAAGTCCATCTCCGAAGAATATGCTTCTTCTTCTGTTTCTTCTTCTTCTTATGGCCAGAGCTTAGCTTCGATTCTAAACAATCCACATGTCGGAAAGTCTGGTGTTTATGCATCTGAAGCTTCATGGGTGGGTTGGTTCTCTTCTGCCTCCTCCGTCGGCCCTCCGGAATTGACCCCCTTGACTCTGAACAAGGCGATTTCGTTCACGGAGGTGAACCGATCCGATTTCCAACCTTATCTATCTTCGATTTCGGAGTCTTATGGGAGATTCGAGGACGTCAGGCATCACAGCAGCAGAGAAAACAATGATTTGGTTGAGACCAGTTCGGTTTCATCGTCTAGTGGGGGTGCCGGAGGAGAGGTCAGTCGAGGTCAGGGTGAAGCACTTGTTGCTTGTTTGAGAGAAGTTCCATCTTTGTATTTCAAGGAGGATTTTGCATTGGAAGAGGGGGCGACATTCAGAGCGGCATGCCCATTCTCCACTATTTCTGAGAATTTGGTGTTGCAGGAGAAGCTTTCGCAGTACTTGGATGTGGTGGAGCTCCACTTAGTGAAGGAGATATCCTTGAGGTCTGATTCATTCTTCGAAGCTCAGGGGCAACTACAAGACTTAAATGTCAAGATCGTTGAGGCGTGCGGTCGGATCAGGGAACTGAAGGAGACCATCAGGCTCTTGGATTCAGATTTGGTCGACTCGGCCAGGCAGATTCAGGATTTGAGTGTTACCAGGAGCAATTTGTTGGCTCTCCAACAAAAACTGAGGCTTATATTATACGTTAATCAAGCGCTTTCTGATCTGAAACTGGTAAATGTCCAGATCCCTTATTGTTTTTGTTTGTGTTCGTTGTACTGCTTTCTGTACTTGCTACATTATATTTTCCTAAGCTCTGTGGTCCTGGGTTGGCTTGTTGATGCAAAAACTGGAGAACTGATTGATGCACAATGGGAGAGCTTAATTAATGCAATGCATATTACTAACATCTTTACAATTAAGTTAAACTGGAAGTTGGGCTTTTCGTTCCTTGTTGTTGCTCTGGCCAAGTGCCTATTGCTGGAAAGAGACCATGTCTCTTAATGCAACAGTCGTTATTGATATTTTTCCTATAAGGTCATGTGAACTCATCTCTGATATGTTGTGAACTCATGAAGATTCCTTTATAGCGAACTGCTGGATTATCTATTTGGAATAAGGAACTATCAAATCAGTCACCAGTTCTATTGTCCTTACACATCTCTGTTTTGTCCTGAATTTGTGAAAATTTCTTTTATAGCAAACTGATGGGTTATCCATTAATTTCACCAGGTTTGATGTGGGATGTGGGACGACCTGAGTCTTGTTTTGGGAAGATCTTTGGTTGGCTGAACCTCCCCTCAATTCCACTTACCCTGGCCTATAGTCCTTGTGAAATTATAAACTATAACCCATCTCTTAGAGTCGAGATCATGGTGGTGATGGAAGGGGTAAAGAAGGCCAATGAGTTGAATATTCAAAAGCTAATTGTTTAAGGAGACTTGAAAGTCGAAACTGGTTATAGGATGGCTGCAAAAGGAGAATAGTGGTCTTTGGAAGTTTGCTAATGAAAAAAGGGAGTTTGAATGGGTAACTAGGGGAATAGAGATTCAGCTCCAATGGGTGAAGAGAATTGCTAACTCCTTTGCAGATGCTCTAGCTAAATAGGGGTGGGAAGGGAACAATTATTTTGGGCTTTGTTGTAATTGTTTCTCTGTTTTCTTCCTGGGGAGGGTTAAGAGATTTTATCTCTCCCCTTTGCTTCCCTTGTAATTTCTATTTGGGAAAATTCCCGATTAGTACCCTATACTTTGGGCCTAGTGCCACTTTGGTCCCCGAACTTTAAAATGCGACAATTTAGTACCCGAACTTCTCAAAATGTGTCAATCCAGTACCTATTGTTAACTGGCTGTTAACCAGCCGTTAAGTGGCATTTGAAAAAGACACAAATGTCCTTTGAGTGTCATCTAATTTTCTTTATCAACCATCCAAATGTTGACAAAAAATTAACAATCCCAAATCCTTGCTTCTTCTATTCAAGAAAGTTGGGGTCACATTTGGATGGTTGATAAAGAAAATTAGATGACACTCGAAGGGCACCTGCGTCTTTTTCAAATGTCATTTAACGGCTGGTTAATGGTAGGTACTGGATTGACACGTTTTGAAAGTTCGGGTATTGAACTATCGCATTTTAAAGTTTGGGGACCAAAGTGGCACTAGACCCAAAGTACAGGGTACTAGTCGGGAATTTTTCCTTTCTATTTTCTATAATTAGTTTTTGTTAATGATAAAAAATGTTTGACAAATAATTGATCAAATTTTAATAGCAAATGAATGTGTGGAGGAGATGAGGAGATTGGTCTATCAAGGCTTTGTCTACAAATTGGATCTTGGAAAGGCCTATGACGTAGTGGATTGAAGCTTTCTATTAGAGGTGTTACGGAAGTGTGGGTTTGGGGACAGGTGGTGCAATTGGATAAGTGGTTGCCTTACCTCATGCCATTGTAGGGTGAGTCAATAAAAAATTGGAGAATAGGAAGAAATAGAGTTTTGATGACTCACCTTCAGTTTGCAGATGATATCATTTTTTTTAAGGGTGTGATTTGTTGAAGGTGAGAAATTTGAAGAATCTCATAATTCTCTTTGAGAGTGTCTTTAATTTGAAAATCAAATTTGGTATGGGTTGTTTGGTGGGGTTGAACTTGGGTGTTAGGGAGTTGGAGTCTGTTGCTACTTGTTTAGAGTGCACCATCTCTGTGTGGCCCTTGACCTATTTAGGATTTCCCCTAGGTGCTAACCCAAAGGAAAGTTGATTTTGGAACCCAGCTGGGAAAAGGTTGAAAGATGTGGCTTGGAAAAAGAATTTTATTTTTTCTTAATCATAAAAAAAAAGAATTTTATTTCTTTTGGTGGGGGTAAAGGGACTTTAATTAGGGCCACACTTGCCAACCTGCCAGTGTTTTTTTTTTTTTTTTTTTTTTTTTTCTGTCTTTAGGATTCCTTCTTGGGAGGCTAAGAAGATAGATTGATGAGGGATTTCTTGTGAGAGCAAGGGAAGAGAAAAAAGGATAAGGTGGGAGGTGGTTAGTTGAAGTAAGGATGAAGGGGGGTTAGGATTAGGGAACCTAGCTCATAAGAATGAAGCTCTACTAGGCAAATGGTTATGGTAATGGCCTTTGGAAAGAGAGAGAGGTTATGACATGAGTTGGTGGCTAATATCCACGGCTGTTCTGGAAATGGTTGGGATGTTGGGGTATCTCAACAGGCCATACTTTTAACTCCTTGGAAGGCAATGAATGGTATTCTCCCACAATTCATTAGTTTTGTAAGGTATGACGTTTGCTCTGGTAATTCTGTTCTCTTTTGTGAAGACATTTGGGTGGGCATTGAAAGGCTGTTTTACTTGTGCCTCCTTCATCAAGTCCCTTTACTCTTAACTCCTTTCCTTGGGTGTTTCCAGTCAAAGAAATTTGGTATTGGCTTATTCCCCCTAAAATAGCTGCTTTTTGGGAAGTTTACCACGGTAAGATTAATACTTTGGATAACTTGTAGAAGAAGAGACCATTTTTGTGTTTGTCCCCAAATTGGTGTACTTTATGCAAAGTGCAAAATGAGGACTGTTACCACTTATTGATATCTTGCTCCTTGATGTAGTTATTTGGAATTCGATTTTTTATGTTGTTTGGGTGTAGGTGGAACTTACCATCTGAAGTAATTTTTTTTTCTATTTTTTTGAAAAAGGTAAGATAAATTTATTAAATCAAACTAATAAAAGTACAAAACAGAACCTGCCAACAACAAGGCAGGCCTGAGAAACCCCCATTACAAGCACCAAATTGACTGATTTCTCAGTATCTGAGTTACATTTATGTGTCTTAATTCTGGGGTGACTGAAATCCAAGAGATCAGTTTACCAAAAGCCATATGAACTATATCCTCGGGCCCTCTCAGTCTTTGTTGAAAAATTCTGTTATTTCTCTCAGACCAAATAGCCCAAATCACTGCTGCCGGGATGGAAATCCAGACCAATTTCCCTCTTTTCTTCAAATTACTGAGCTTCCAACTACAAAGCAACTCCTTAACCAATTTAGGCATGACCCAACATATCCCCACAGCCTTCAAGAAGTGATACCACACCTGGGCAGCAAACGGGCAATGAATGCAGAGATGATCCGTAAACTCCAGATGATCATCACAAAGGACACAAGACTTATCCGGGATCTACAATCCTCTTCTTTCAAGATTGGTTCTGGACAGACATTTGTTTAAGGCCATTGTCCAGACAAGGAAATTAACTTTTGATGGGCAAACTGAATTGCAAACCTGCTCAACAGGGAAGTCCCCCTCTGTCACTCTACTATAGAGTCTACTAGCCATAGATTTTATTGAGAAAATACCCTCTTTGGACCAGACCCAATTCCACTGATCATCCTGATTGTAGTCTATGCTTTGAACCTGTAAAATTTCCAACAGTCTCGTAGCTTCTTGAACTTCCCAGTCAAAAAGACCTCTTCTGGACTGGGGAACCCATGTCACCTCATTGCCCAAAATTGTGTAAACTTCAGCTACTGAAGCATTTTGGTTGGAGGCACATTGGTAGATAAGAGGAAACTCTTCAGCCAAGGTATGGTTCAGACACCAATGATCTTTCTAGAATTTGATCTTATCCCCTTTACCGACTTTGAGACTGATTCCCCTATCAAACAAGGGGAAAACCTTCATGATACTTTTCCATAAAGAATAACCCTAGTTAGGTGGGGGGGGGGGGGGGGTTCTAGTTCTCCAGTTACCCCATTCAACCCCAAATTTAGAAGCAATCGGACTTCTCCACCAAGCTCCCCTTTCGGTGGCAAATCTCCAGATCCATTTACAAAGTAGTGCCGAATTTGTCACCTTAATCCTTCTTCTTCCCAACCCCTCCACAAGAAGTTTTTTTGGAGTCTCTCTATTTTCCTATCCACTTTATCTGGGATAGGGAAAAGGGAAAGAAAATAGGTAGGAAGGTTGGAGAGGGTACTTTTTAGAAGGGTCACTCTACCTCCAAAAAGAAAGGTAATTTGCCTTCCATGAGGACAATTTCTTTTCCAATCTTTCAATTATTGAATTCCAAATGGCATAAGAGGAGCATTTAGCCCCCAATGGAAGGCCCAGATACTTCACCGGAAGCTGATCCACCTAACTAGCCATAATATTAGCACATTCTTCCAGGTTAGGGACCTCACCCACTGGGATAATTTGACTTTTATTAAAATTGACTTTCAAACCAATTACTACTTCAAACCAGCTGAGGATCTCAAGAAGATTTTCCAGCTGTTCATGAGAGGCATCTATAAAGCATAAGGTATCATTTGCAAACTGAAGGATATTCACTTTTTCACCCCCTGGGGAGATTGCAAACCCTTCCCACAACCCCGAATCTGCTGCCTTCTGACTAAAGAGAGTTGGAAATTCAGCAATACAAAAAAAGGGAAGGGGAGATAGGGGGTTTCCCTGCCTTAACCCTGTAGAACTTTCAAAGAAGCCTGCTGATTGGCCATTGATCAGAATGGAGAATTTGGGGGAGGATACACAAACTTTCATCCAGTTTCTCCACTTTTGCCCAAAATTCATTTTTTCTAGAAGTAAATTTGCTTTTTGATCCATCTACTTTTGGGTGGCCCATGAAGAGAGGGAAACTAATGTGGAAATGTATTAGAGCAGCTCTCTTGTGGATTATCTGGGAAGAAAGGAATGCTAGGATATTCCAAAAAAGGAAAGAAGTCTTTCTGAAGTAAAAGAGTGTATTATGACAAGGGCAATTCTTTGGATGAAAAGCTCAACTCTCTTTGAGAGTTATCCCCATGATGATCTTTGGAGGAGTTGGGCAGCAGTGGCTTCCACATCTTCCAAGAAGAATATGATTCAAGCAAGGTGGACACCCCCTCTGGAGGGTGTTGACATGTTGTAAAGTTGAACTTTGATGGGACTAGTCAAGGCAATCCAGGATCTTTGGGTATCAAAGGGACCTTGAGAGATAAGGACATCAACATTCTCTCCATTTTTTCAGGACCAGTGGGAATTGGAGACTCGACAAGGGCTGGGATACTAGCTGCTGTACAAGGAATACAGATTGCTAATCAACTTGGAGTGGAGAGTTTGATAATTGAGGGAGACTCTAAGGTGGTAGTGGGGTGGTTGTCAGATTTGGATACTGTTATTTGCGGTTATAGGGATCTTCTTAGAAAAGTTAACTGGCTTAGAAGGAATAGGACAATTATCAGATTTCAGTGGGTTAGTAGATGGGCAAATGCCTTGGCTGATTCTCTTGCTAAACAAGGGGTTTCTTGGGTTTCTTTGTATTGGGCTACTTTGTAAACTGTAATCTGGTGAGCTATGAAAACTGTAATCATCCTTAAAGAGGAGGAGCATCCCGTGCCTCTTCTTAGACTGATTGTACTCTTTCTTTCTCTTTATTAATGAAAATATCAAAATATCATTCAATTATAAAAAAAAGAATCTCTTAATTTTTTCATATTTGATTTATACAGTTATTTGCTATGATTTTTTGAGCCTTAAATGTGTGATTATATTCTTCTGATGATCTCTTGAAGGTTTGTTAACTAATTTAATGTTTTCAGAAAACTTTCCTAATTTTTTAGATTTTCCAAATATCTTAGCGAAATTTCTCCTACTCTAATTGATCAAAAAAAAAAGTAAAAAATTTCTCCAACTCTACATGCCAAAATATTCATCGATATTGATATCATGAACTGATGATGACGAGACGATGTTGATACTCGTGGCTCGGAGTCCTGGTCTTGCTCCATGTAGGCCCGTGCCCGGGCTATAGCCCTTATCATAATTGTTAAGCCTAGCCTGGCTTGGCCAATGATCACCCCTGATACCTAATAAATGTATGCTTGATTGTTTAAAGTAATGTTCTTCTTCTTCTTATTATTATGGGTCATTTACTAAAACACCTCCTATAGTTTCATGAATTTACTAAACCTACCCTATAGTTTGTGTTTTACTAAAACATTCCCTATAGTTTGCAATGGATTTACTTAATCGACCTTCCATTAGATGAAAGTGGAAATGACAGTTTTAACCCCAACATCCATTCAATTAAATTTAATCAAAAGAAACTAAAAACATTTTCCACTCAGTTTAGGGGTACTTTTGGAATTAGCAACCATGGATCCATGCCCTTGAACATTTTCCACTTAGTGTAGGTGATCATGTTACTATTTTCAGATGGCAAAACAAATATTTCTTAATGAAAGGTCAATTAAGCAAATAGGTTGCAAACTATAAGGGGTGTTTTAGTAAAACGCAAACTATAGGGTAGGTTTAAGTAAATCTGTGAAACTATAGGGGGTGTTCTAGTAAATGACCCTATTATTATTATTTACGAACTTGATAATAATAGAAAAAAACACATTAATAATATGGTTCATAAATTGATCTATTTGTCTTTTATGCAGCTTGTTGCAGCGGCAGATTGTGCTGGAGCTTTGGATGTCACGGATGACTTGCAACATTTACTGGTAAATTTGTGTCTGCAGATGCAATTGTTCTTTCTTTTTTTGTTATTACTTTTTGCATTTCAATTAATTGCTGGAAAGTGTGCAAATGTCATAAAAATGCAATAAATGAATGGAGGAAGCACAATTGAAGGATTCTACTGATAATGGGTAAAAGGATTTGGAAATGATGGGGGCAGCTAAAACAATTTGCTGCTCCCCCTAGTTGTATTCATCACACACTGTGCGCTTTTCTCCAATTGTACTAGGGCAAACACTTTCTTTTTTTTCCTGATCGGATACTAGGGCACATACTTCGAAAACTTAAAGGAGTTCACTACCCAAGATTTGAACTCTGAGAGGGTCATACACAAGGTTTAATCACAAGAAAAAGGCAAAAGCTTGCTAATGGGATACTAACTTTTGTAAGCCTTGGCACCATCTTCATTTTTCCACTCAATGATCTGGTAGTGGTCTCACTCTTTCTAGACTGAAGTAAGGGCAGAATAGTAAGCAGACAAATTGTGATTTCCTTGCTTATAGGTAGAGGACTTAGCCTGCAATTGATAAATTTTGGCATAATGCCTTTGTTAAGGGTAAGTCGACTTGATCTGTTCCTATATTTCACAAGCTGTGTCTGCCCATTTGAAATTCTTCCTCACTATATTGTTTTCACAAGCTATGCTACATAGGTACAAGAAGCCCAGACATAACTATATTGTTTTCTTGGTCCCATCTATCATGTTCAGGAGTCTTAGTCTAAAGTTCTTTCATCTTTCTATTAATATAACCAGCTTTCCTCTTGTTGTAATATAAAATTTGATGCCCATAGATCACTGTTTTGACCTAGGAACCGGTTATATTACAGCAATTCAATGCTTTGGGTCCGGTTTTGGATTGGACCACTTTCTTGAAAAAACATTGAATTGGTCAGAGAACTGCTAACTCAGGCGGTTGAATCGTTAAACCGTTCAACTTGGGCAGCGGTTCGTGGTTTAATAAAAAATTATACTTTTTTTAAGGAAGCATTTATAGAGGAAATAAAGAGATTGAGAGATGGTGGAGGGACTGAGACGAGATCTCAGATCTGAGATCACTGAGATCCAAAAGAGAGAGAAGTGAGATCTCAAGTTTGAGATCACAGAGAGAGAGAGAGAGAGATCCGAAAGGGTTGGTGAATGTCGCCTCCTCTTCCTTCTTCTCCTCCTCTTTCTCCTACCTTCATTCCTTTCTCAGCGGACAACCACCTACTCTCTTTTCTCATAAAAGAGTAATGTATGTATGTATGTATGTGATCCCTTTTTACCCTAATATTCCAGTCTAAAGGTTAAATTTATCAAACCACTTGAACTGTTCAACCCGGAAGGTCGAACCGCTGACCCAGAAACCGGTGGTCAAAGCGGTTCTGTTTCTGGGTTGTTTTTAAAACTTTACCTGAGACCACTCCAAATAGTTCAATCTATCTAAGGGGGGTGATAGGCATAGGGAAATTCATGCTGTCCATCCCAACATTAAGTGTTTCCCAAGATGATGTAACCCTGAAAGAAGGTGAATCTTCAGGTGCCATTAGACCAATCACCCAAAACACTAGAGAAAAAAGGGCTGAAGCAAAAAATGAAAAATTCAATATCAACACAACCAAGAGAAGAAACACTACTAAGCTTAATCACACTGCTATGACTAATTGCAGAGCAAGGGAACACTTCATTTCTAGGATTGGTAGGAGATAACAGAGATGACTTGGTCAGAGTGTTCAGGGAATTCCATAGGAGGGGCGGGCATAAACAGCCTGGGAATGAACTTGACTTTCATAGCTTTGGTCCCTAAGAAAATTGGTGCTGTTCACCCTAAGGATATTCGACCTATCAGTTTGGTTACGACTTACGAGCATATACAAAATAATTGCTAAGGTCCTGTCTCTCAGAGTGAAGAAGGTTATTCTCTCGTTTATCTCTCAGTTTCAAGGGGCTTTTGTTCGGGATAGGCAAATTGTAGATCATATTTTAATCAAGGTTTAAAATGTCGATGTCGATGGAAACATCGCTTACCAAAATATAGGACATATGTCGGAAATGTCAGAAATGTGGAGGGGAAATATTGTAAAAATTAGAGACATTGTGGAAGTATTATGAAATATGTGGAAATATGCAAAGATATTTTGTAAAATGATAAAAGAAGCATTAATACATATTTCTAGACTATTATCTTATTCCCAACCATTATATAAAGCTAAGAAACTAAGATCAATAACAAATTAGTAAATGACGATTTACATTGATCTATTATGCATTTTGATGTTTTTACAAGGTTATCTGATATTTTCTTTTCTTATTTTTAATTCTGATTTATTATAAATTCTAATATATTTATTTCACACTAGTAAATAGAAATACATTTATTCTGATTTTTTAAATATTAAAGTTATAATACATTATGTTTTATTATAAATTTAATAAACTGATTCTCCTTTTTGTTGTATTAGGATTATGATAAATTCTGATTTCTTATAAAACTTAATGAATTTATTATGATTTTTAATACTAAATTTATAATAAATTATGATTTAGTATAAAATTTATTAAATTTATTCTGATTTTTTATATTAAATGTAGAATATGGTTTATTATAAAATTTAATAAGCATTTTCTGATTTTAATAAATATTTTAAAAAATACTAACTAGTTAATATTTTATTACTTGAAAAATATTTTGTTTTATATTATAAAGTAATTAATTTATCCTTTTGTTTTTATATTTTGTTAATTCTTTTTATAAATATTTTATTTGAAATAGTAAATAGAAATTATTAATGGAATAATCTATATTAATATACTGTATTATATTAATATAATATTACTAATATATTATATTTTTAATGTACATTAGTTAACATCCTGTCGACATCTTGTTGACATAATAGGAAAACTGTATTTTTTTGGTTATTTGGACCGATTTGGTCAACATTTCCGAAATATAGGAAATGTCGACCGACATAATGTAATTTTTATATTACCATCCACTTTCATGTTGGTGAGCTTCGACATCGACATACGTCGGGCGACATTAGCGGCATTTGGCGACATTTGAAACCATGATTTTAATTACTAATGAGTGTGTCGAGGCCCAGAAGAGATCAAGGAAGAAAGGAATTGTGGTTAAGTTGGATGTGGAGAAAGCTTATGATCTTGTGGGTTGGGAGTTTTTAATTAAGATCATGAGAAGCTGTGGTTTTGGAGAGCTGTGGTGCAAATGGATAAGAGGTTGTTTGTAATCTACTCATTACTCAATTCTTGTCAATGGTTCGGTGGTTGATTTCTTTGAAGGGATTAGAGGCCTTAGACAAGGTGATCCATTGTCTCCCTTCCTATTTACCTTGGTACCTGAGGTGCTTAGCAAGTATACCTCAAGAGCCAATAGTTTGCATTTTATTAATGGTTGGTTAGTTGGGAGGGATGGAATTCAGGTAGCTCACTTACAATTTGCGAATGATATCTTAGTCGTTTGTGTGGGGGATGGTAGAGATGGGGTGGAAAATTTGAAGTTGGTAGTGAATCTCTTGAGAGGGTTTCCAATTTGAGGATTAATTGGAATAAGTGTATTGGTTGGAATTTAATGTGCATGAAGATTTGTTGGGGGATATGGCAAGTTATCTGGGTTGTGAGAAAGGAATTTGCCGGTCAAGTACCTAGGGTTACCTCTTGATGACAACCCTAAATCATTGAGTTTTTGGAATCTGGTGGTGGAAAGGTTTGAGAAGAGATTAATTGGGTGGAAGAGAAATTACATTTCTCTAGGTGGGAGAATAACATTGATCAAATCTACCTGCTAACCTTCTTGTCTATTTTATGTTGTTTTTTTAGGATGTCCCAAGCTGTTGTGAGAAAGTTGGAAAAGATCATGAGAGACTTTTTGTGGGAACCCGGGGAAGGGAAAAAAAGATCATTTGCTTAGGTGGGAGAAGGTGTCGAAGTTGAAGGCTGGAGGGTTGGGGATTGGGAACATTAGAATGAAAAATTAGGCCATTATTGAGCAAATGGCTATGGAGATTCCCGAGGGAAAGCAATAGGCTTTGGCACAAAGTGGTAGCAAGCGTTCACGGACTATCAAAACAATGGATGCGATGATGGTTGTCTTCATAGAGCTAGCTTGGCTACTCCTTGGAAAGCCATTCACGACCATCTTCTTGTTTTCCTCAGTCACAACTGGTATGACTTGGTCTTGGGTCAAAATATTAGGTTTTGGGAAGATATTTTGATTGGGGAGTCCCCTTTGATGGAGATCTTCCCCTCACTTTATGTTATTTCCAATCTCAAAGGTAGACCGGTGGCTGACTTCATTTGCTTCTCTTCCTCTCCTGAGCTAAACTGGAACTTGGGCCTCATTAGTAATCTTAGAGAGTCTGAAATTCCCCTTGTATCTGCTTTGCTTTCTTTGCTGAATCTAGTGGTTCTTGGGGATGGGGGTGTGGACAGCAGGGTCTGGACCCTTAATTCGGTTGGGACTTTTACTTGTAAATCCTTGTTTAACTCCCTTGTAGCTTCCTTACCTTCCCTTTCCCCTACGTTCCCTGTGATCTCGATCAAGAGGAGAGAGGAGAAGAAGAAGAAGAAAGAGAGGAGAGAGAGAGTGGCGAGAAGAATTTTGACCAAAAAACTCAAACTGGCGGCGCCAGTAATTTTGTATTTATATGATAGGGTGACAATAAAGAAAATAGAAGATAAAAAGACAAGAGTGCCCCTGCGGCATATAACTATAGAGTTACATCACTCCCCCTCAAGTTAGGGCATAGATATCAATCATCCCCAACTTGTCACAAAGATTATAGTGCCGCATGGAGTTTAATCCTTTAGTAAGGATGTCTGCAAGTTGTTCCTTAGAATTGATGTAGGGAGTGCAAACTTCTCCTTTTTCCAATTTTTCCTTGATGAAGTGTTTGTCAACCTCTATATGTTTGGTTCTATCATGGAGAATAGGATTGACTACAATGTTGATGGCAGCCTTATTGTCACAATAGAGCGACATAGGATCATTGAGAGGAAAGCCTAATTCACCCAAGAGATTCTTTATCCATAGAAGCTCTGCCACACCATGATACATGGCCCTGTATTCAACTTTTGCACTCGATCTGGCCACCACACTCTATTTCTTACTCCTCCAAGTAACAAGATTTCCCCCAACAAAGGCACAATAGCCACTAGTAGATTTCCTGTCATCCACAGAACCAGCTAAATCTGCATCAGTGTAAACCTCAACTCTCATATGCCCATGTTTTCCAAACAAGAGTCCTGTCCCAGGGAATTTCTTCAAATATCTAAGAACTTTGTATGCAGCCTCCAAGTGTGTGGCCTTAGGAGCATGCATAAACTAACTAAGAACTCCCACTACATATGCAATGTTTGGTCTTGTCATAGATAGGTAGAGAAGTCTTCCCACCAGTCTTTGATACTGCTTTATGTCTGCTATGGGCTCATCACTGCAATCCCCGAGCTTGTGGTTTACATCTATAGGAGTGTCAGCAGGTTTTGCTCCAAGCTTCCCCGTGTCCTTCAATAGATCTAGAACACATTTCCTTTGGGAGATGAAGATACCCTAATTAGGGCGAGCAACTTCAATTCCAAGGAAATAACGTAAAGGCCCCAAATCCATTTCAAACTGAGTGGCCAAAAATCTCTCAATCTCTGTATCTCTGAGTCCCAATAACCGGTGATAATAATGTCATCGACATACACAATTAAAGTTGCCATTCTCCCTTGCTCTCTCTTCACAAAGAGTGTGTGATCAGACTGGCATTGCTTAAAACCCATCTGTAACTGCCTTGTGGAACCTATTGAACCAGGCCCTTGGAGACTGTTTTAAGCCATACAGAGATTTCTTTAGTCTACATACTTTCTTCTCATTTCCTTCAGCACAAAAACCTGGAGGTTGGGTCATATACACTTCTTCTAAGTCACCATTCTAAAAAGCATTTTTAATGTCCAATTGATGAAGCTCCCAATCTAGATTTGCTGCTAAAGAGAGGAGAACTCGAATAGAATTCATTTTTGCTACAGGTGCAAATGTTTCCGCATAATCAACTCTATACACCTGTGAAAAACCTTTTGCAACTAGCTGGGCCTTGTACCTCTCCACTGTGCCATCTGCCTTATGTTTCACAGAGAAGACCCATTTGCACCCCACAAGTTCCTTTCCCTCAGGAAGATCTACCAGCACCCACTTTCCATTTTTGTGAAGGGTATTGATCTCCTCCTTCATTGCATCTCTCCATTTAGGAACAAGTAAAGCTTCTACAACACTCTTAGAAGGGAAACACTGTCAATAGCAGAGAGGAAAGCACAAAAAGAGGGTGAAACATTCTCATAGGATAAGGAAAGAGCCATTGGGTGGTGAGTGGTGCATGATCTGACACCTTTCCTCTTAGCAATAGGAAGATCCAGATCACAATTAGAAGTATCAATATCAATGGGCCCAAGGTCATTAACTGGAACAATAGTACCTGGATGCGTTGATGGACTCAACCCTTGAGGGTTCGATGGCGCAGGTTCCACAGCTTCAGGATGCTCAGTGTCTATTGAACTTTGTTGGTTTCGGCCTTGACTTTTGTACCGCTGTCTACGAAAGACCCAGAATGGAGGAGGGTCAGGAGGAGAAGGCAACAAAACATGTCTCTGTTTCTCCTCACTTGAACTCTCCCCCTGAGGAGAAGCAGGGAAGAAAGGCACATCTTCAAAGAAAGAAACATCCATGGATACAAAGTACCTTTTGGAAATAGGGTCAAAGCAACGATAACCTTTTTAGGAAAGGGGATAGCCAAGGAAAACACAAACAATGGCTTTGGGATCTAGCTTACCACGGGTAGGAGATAGGTCATGGACAAAACGCTTACACCCAAATACACGCATAGGGATAGGAAACAATGGAGCCGTAGGGAAGATGAGCTGATGAGGGGACTTGTACTTAAAGAGATGAGATGGCATCCGATTGATAAGATAAGCCGCAGTCATAACAGCATCCACCTAGAACCTTTTCGGAACATTCATGTGTATCAGCAACCCTTGAGCAACCTCTAGGAGATGACGATCCTCTCTCTACAACCCCATTCTGTTGAGGGGTTCTAGCACAAGAACTACGATAAATAGAGCCACAAGTTTCAAAAAATTCTGTGAGGTCACCATGAAAATACTCTTTGGCATTGTCTGATTGGCTATTTCGGCCCACATAAAGTTCTGCTTAACTGATGGTAGCATAGTAGTCAAAAGCCATGACATAATCATGCAGTTTTCCTGGTCCCACTTATCATATTCAGCAGTACCAGTCCTAGGTTCCTTCACTTTTCCATTGATATACCCTGCCTTACCTCGGGCTGTGATGTAAGCCGCATCTCCTTAGATCAAGTCAAATAATTTCTGCCATCTAAGGGAGTAATGGTCGTTGGAAAGCTCATAGAGTCAAGATTGCTGTTTATTCCTCCTTGGTTGAAAGAAGTTCCAGAGATTGCAGAGTCTTCAGAGGTCATAACAAAAGCTGTTATCAGAAGATTTAGACCTACAACCCTTCTCCCGCAGTCCACACACTCACAAACACACACAACCCTTACTGTAGGGTTTAAAAACAACTGCAGTCACAGCAACACAGCACTTGCTGTCACAAATCTACAGGTCTATCTGACCTTACAAGGGCTGGTTTAAGTCACACACAACCTCTAGGGTTCTGCTGATGTATTTCTCCATCTGAATAAGGTCACACATGACCTACACAGGTTCTTCACCCACTCAGTTTTGGATCACAGACCCACAAGAAGTATTAAAAAAGTCTACACCATTCGGCTAGAGCAGATTTCAGGGTGTTCTTGATAACAATACCAAGAACCAATGAAAACAGTCACTTCAGTATAGGTTCCTGATCAGTTCGATTAGTTCTGAGAAACAGTCCACAGACGAATGGGAGAGAAGAGGAAAAAACAACTACCGACCTCAATAGAACTCAGTCAATCATCTGTCGAACTTGTTTTCTTTTCCGTTTCTGTTAAAAAAAAAGAGAGAACAGGGTCCACCAACGAATCTCAATGCAGGGTCGAACTTGTTTTCTCCATTTTCAGTCCATATATGTGTTTTGCAAAACCTTCGATAAGATGCCTCTTACAGAGCGATGTCCTGCTCTGATACCATGATCTCGATCAAGAGGAGAGAGGAGAAGAAGAAGAAGAAGAAGAAAGAGAGGAGAGAGAGAAGAGGCGAGAAGAGTTTTGACCAAAAAACTCAAACTGGTGGCGCCAGTAATTTTGTATTTATATGATAGGGCGACAATATAAAAATAGAAGATAAAAAGACAAGAGTGCCCCTGTGGCACATAACTATAGAGTTGCATCACCCTGTTAAGGAAATCTGGTGTTGTCCCATCCCCCTTAAAGTCAGCGCTTTTTGTTGGGAAGTGTTTCATGGTTGCATTAATACTTGTGATAAGCTTCAAAGGAAGAGGCCAAACTGTTACTTGTCCCCCAATTGGTGCCAGCTTAATGGTGGGACTGCAATTCATCTCTTAATCTTCTGTCCTTTTGTTTTTGTCTGAGAATGGTTTGCTTCACTTTTTGGTTGCAGGCGGCTCTCTCCTGTTAGCTTGGGAAGGTTGTTTAGGCCTTCTGTCTGTAGTTGCTCTACTAAAAGGGGCAGACTGATGTGGAAATGCACAAGGGCAGCAGTGATTTGGACAGTCTGGGAGGAAAGAAACTCTAGAATTTTTGGGGAAAAGGAATAAGGAAGCATTGGTTCAGGTCATAACCCTAAGAGTGGCACATTGGGTTAAGACCTTGAATCTGTTCTCAGACTTTAAGATTGATGATTTCTTCAGAACTTGGGGGGCTATAGCTGCCTCATCCTCTGGAAGACAGATTGCAGCAGTGGTCTGGTTTCCCCCGCCTTGTGGCTGGTTGAAACTGAATTTTGATGGGAGTACTGTGGGCAATCCAGGCCCCTCTGGAATTGGAGGGGTTATCAGGGATGAGGAAAGGAAATATATGTGCTTTCTTGTTGGGTCCAGCTGGGCAAAGTTATGTGGCAACAACAGAATTCTTAGCCAGCTGTTTTTGGGTTTGAGAAAGCTAAGGAAATGGGTTTCGAAAGGCTAATTATTGAAAGTGATTCCAAAACAGTTGTGGACTGGTTAAAGAAGGGGGAAGGAGTTTCATAGCACCTAAGGGATGATCTTAGGAGGTTCAAATGGCTCTCTAGGGACATGTTTATTCAAGTTAATTGGGTTAGAAGATCGACCAACAGTTTGGCGGATAGTTTAGCTAAGCAAGGGGTACAAAGACAGTCTATGTTTTGGGCTCAATTGTAATAATTGAGGGTTTTAGACATTCGGTGTTTAATTGTATCCTTCACAACTTGTTGTGCTGTCTTAATTAGCTTAATGAAATCTTTTTTCTGAGATAGACAAAAAAAGCACTAATGGAACAAGGAAGACTGCTGAACTTCACATACACTGGCAACACAACCCCAAAACTTTAAGCCCTAGTCATCAAAAACCCACAAAGACACATGTGGCAATGATGAACAGTACATACCTGATGGAGAAAGGATCCTACAATCCACTATAGCATAGGAGAGAAGGCACAAGCCTCTAGAGACACCTTCACAGCATTTGGCTGTCAACAAATAATACTTTTCTTGGCACTACAACCAAGAAAGGAAAGAAAGAAGAGAAAACAAGTGTTCAGGTTAGGCAGATATAGTGTTTTTCTCTTCTATGTCCAAAAAGGCAGGTTCTAGGAAGAAAAACTTGGTCTGAATGCTTCTACTACCCAGAAACATGCTCTGAGACCATACCATTCAAGAGAAAGAAGAAAGAGAGGGGAGATGAAGAAGAAGACGAGAAACAAGTCAAATTACAGTAGTGCTCTTGCGTCACAATCTACTAGAAAATACGACAGCCTTGTTGGGGCAGGGCCTTGTAATAAATTCAATATAATGTGCAAGAGGAAGAAGGTGAAAGTTAAATCTAGACGTAACAAAAGAATGTTGCAAGACTCTTCGCCTAAGAAGGATCAAGAATACTTGAAGGTGGGGGACATTGTTCTGTCTGATGAGCAGTTAAAGGAATTAGATTTAGAAATTGTTAGGAAAGACTAGGATAAGAAAGAAGAAGGTTTGGAGGTGCTAGAAAGTGATGATGATCAGATTTTTGAGTGAGATTTGTTGAGAAGAAAATTGAGCTGGAATTGTTGAAAAAGAGGTCCAAGTAACTATAATTTTGGGTCTTTTCTTTTTATGTGGGGAAGAATTTGCAAGGCAAATTTTTTGTTAAAAATGCAAGAGGTAAGGATGACACGGTTTGTTCATTTCAGATTTTAAGGAGGAGGTGAATGGAAATATTTGTTTCTATTTGGGGAGAAAAGGGGGTTTGTTTTGAGGTTAAGGGCTTTAATTGGTTGGTAGGCTGGGTATTGGAAAAATTGTTTTAGAATTGGGGTGATTTGTTTTGTCGTGCTTTTGGCAGGGGTGGTTTCGTTTTGCTTGCGGGTGGTCCTCATTAGTTCATTTGGGTGGTGTTCAGCAAGGTTAAAATGTTGGTGTTGGTGGAAATATCAGTCATTGAAATATAGGAAACATATCAGAAATGTCATATAAAATAATGTAAAATCTACAGACATGGTGGAAACATTGTGAAACATGTGAAAATATAGGTTGGTATTTTATGAAATGATAAAAGAAGCATAGGTACACCCTTTGAAATTATTATTTTGTTCCAAACCATCAAACAGAGACAAAATAATTGTGGAGATGTACAAGGGCAAGTGGTGACTTGGACAGTTTGGGAAGAAAGGAATACAAGAATTTTTTTGGGAGGAGAAGAGTAAAGAGATAGATATCGAGATCATAACCCTAAGAGTTGCACATTGTGTGAACACATTGAAACTTTTCTCAGACTTTACGGTGGAGGATTTCTTCAGGAACTGGGGGACAATAACTGGCTCTTCCTTTGGATACCCCCAATTGGTGGTCGGATGAAATTGAACTTTGATGGAAGCATTTTGGGCTAGGTGATAAGGGATGAGGGTTGTAATATATGTGCTATGTTTTCAGGTCCCATACAGCAAGGTGATTCAGTAAGGGTGAACTTTTGGCAGCAGTTTTTGGGGTATAGAAAGCTAAAGAAATGGGAATTGTAATATTGGTTATTGAATGGGACTTGAATATAGTAGTAGGTGGCTGAAAAAAGGTGAGGGGGTGGTTCAGCAATTTAAAAATGAAATTAGATGCTTCAAGTGGTTCTGAAAAGACACAAACATTCAAATAAGATGGGTTAGGAGATCTGCAACTAGCTTGGCGGATGGTTTGGCTAAGCAAGGAGTTCACAAACAACAAATGTATTGGGCACAATTGTAATAGAGTGGTGGGTGTGCATGTTTTTTATTGGGCTGTTTCAGACTTTCACAACTTCTTGTTGTAATCTTTTTATTTCAAGAAATTAATGAATGAATGATTTTCTGCATTGCTGATAAAAAAAGAAAAATAAACATATACAAAATAATATGTTGTGAAGTTGTCTTGTAAACCACATCATAGAGTGAGTTGAAGCAAAATTTAAACTCATAAAAATGCAAATGATTCTAATAGATTGATTAAATAATATATTACATAAATAGAAACTAAGATTTAACTTATTTATCAAAAAAAACTAAGATAACTGCAAAATTTAAACTCATACAATATGCTTTCCACCATTTCTTTTACTCCCCCATTGTGTCAGTAGTTTTCACTGGGGAATATGCTGATTCTAATAACCTTTTTTGTTGGTACCCATGGAAATGGAATATGCCGATTCCTTTATTTTATTTTTTGCGAGGTAAATTTCTAATCACCTGTCATTGTGTGTTTCTTTACTGGTGGCTTTAATAAATTTTCTTTTTTATTTATCTTCAATAAAAAAAACTAGATAAGGAATGGTGTTTGATTTGTTTGTAATGCATGTGCTTATTTTTCTCAGATGATGCTGAGAAAAGAGTCAATATTTATCCACAACCGTTCCTGAAGATACTTCCTATACCTGATCCACTTAGGTTTTACATGCTGCACCCATCAAAGTTTAGCTTGATAAAATTAGGGGCTGGAGGGGATCGGTCAGTATGTGAATGAGATGAATTGCAATACACTTCCATCCTGTAATTATGTTATCAGTTGAGAATGGGCAAAACTGTACACCAAAATTTTCCATTGAGCTACCTTTATTAATGTTTTCAAAAAATAACAGCCTCCCTTGTTTCTTCCTTTTCCTTCCATATTCTTGAAATCATCTCTTCCTACAAAAATTCCTTTTGTATTGGTAATGACAATGGAGTATTTCCTTCTTCACTAGTTCCTCCATGCTTTCCTTCCTGGCAAATTTTTCATCCATTTTTTCTCCTCTTTATCTATAAATTAGATGCATTTGAAGTTATCAGGAGATCAAATAGTGCTTTTGACTCCTCTCTCCATATAGAGGTTGTGCACTAAGAGTTTGTCTTACTTTAATAGAATACTTGTGCTGCTATCCTGAACTGCTGATCTAAATGGGTTTCAAATATTGTCCAAACTCCAAAGTAGGGAAGGAAATGGCATTCTTGTTTGCTCAAGTAGGAAAACATGATATTATTTTCCTCTATATAACCATTTCAAAAAATCCAGTAATAATAGGTGCTTTAAACTTTCAAAATCTTTATTTTCATTTGTTGTCTTTCTTGCTTGTTGTCTTGCTTATCCTACTACATCTACTTATGTTTGACAGGATAGTGATGAGCTTACTGGTCTACACTGCTTTCGTCACCTTCGGGATCAGCTGGCAACATCCATAGAGTCCATAAACAGGTGCCTACTGAGTTATGATTGAATGGTTTTTGCTAAAGTGTTTATGCGTGGTTGCAGTGGAAGCTTGTGCCTGTTATCTACATTTACCATTTGGTATCTTTTGACCACCTACTATTTAATGTTGGATAAAGTACAGTTGAAAGATAATGTAGAAAGCTGACAAACAGTTAGGACTGCAACTTGGGTGGGCCTAATCTGAGCCTGGTCTTGCCCAACTCAAGCTTTTTTAGGGCCTTGGTTTAAGTTTTAGGGCTTCAGCGAAAGTAGGGTCTATTAATTCAAGCCTGGTCTAGTTTATTCAACCCAAATGTGGCTTCGCTTCATTGATATTACATGCTAAAAGTATGATGTAACATACAGATGTGGTTTCAGAAAAAGTATTTTTTTTCTAAAAACCTATGTAAGAGGATTTGAACCCTAAACCTGATGTCTATGGAACAACCTTTCAATCATTTGGTCACATCCAATCCAATTCATTTTTAACAGTACAAAACAAATGTGCAGGTCCAACATGCCTTCCCAACCCAAGCTTATAAGTGTTAGAGTTTTGGTTGGGCTGGGCTTGACCTGATGTTTGGCCCAAGCTTTCACCTTTAGGCTTGGGGATGAGTTGGTGCTAAACCTTGCTTCAGTCTGCTCAAGTTGCAGTCATACCAATAGTACATTGCCTAGTGCAGTTGATTTTGTACATCAGGAGCATCCACTATGGTGTGTTAAACATGGTCAATTAGAAGGATATCAATACAAATGGAAGTAATCAGTTCAATAATCTTTTGGCAATTTTGACATCTACATTACAGAAATTAAAACAGCTGTTTAGAATGCATCAATAATAGGAATTCATGTAAATTTTAATATATCCTCCAAAACATGAAAAGATAACCTCTGAACAGTGTAGTGTAGAGTACTGAGCACTCATTTAACCCATCAAAGTAGTAGAAGATGTAAATTTTTACAGACTTAGAAAACAATAATTCTTTTTTAGGGAAATTGTCTAAAACTCACTACAGCATTTCTCTTAAACTCACCACAACTTTTCAAAACGTCCAGGGATACCCATGTCAGTAAATTGACATTAAACAGACTAACAGGTATTAGTAGATTACCATTTTACCCTTTGTTATATTCGATCCATTTTTCAATATTCCAGAAAATATCCCTGTTATTATTCAACCCAAAACCCGTTTTTCAGCTTCATTGGAATACTTTCAAGAAGCACAATGAGAGCAAAATGTCTCTCAACAAGAAGAAATCTTATGTATAAGTAAGGAAGTTGGGTACTTGAGGGCATTTTAGTCATAAAAATATATTTAATAAGGCTGACTTTCCATTCAGGGGTAGTTTGGTCATGAAAATTGTATTTATGCTGTCATGGACTTCTTCTGTCAGTGTACACTAACGTTGCTCTAGCGGATGGTGAGTTTTGGAAAATAAAAACTCACTGAGATGTGGTTCCCTGGACGTTTTGAAAAGTTATGGCGAGTTTAAGAGAAAAGCTGAAAAGTCATGGTGATTTTTTAGACAATTTCCCTTATTTTAAAAAATAAAAGATGTGTTTGTTACAAAAAAGAAAAATCTTTCCTATGTTTTAGACAAAGCATATTTTGATGGGTAACCAACAAAAGATTTCATCAGTGTATATTTTTATTGGTAAAATGAATGAAAATTTTGCTAAAAAGGATGAAAAGAAAAGGGCCTGAGAGCTACTCTAAGATTTCCTTACTGTATGACTTGGAGATTTTCATAGGGACAATAGCACACCTTGGAGTTCTCTACAATATAACAGGGCTATAAATGAACATTTGAAAAAGAAGAAAGGTCAAGAGTTCTAATGCCTCGAAAACATTTATTGTATAATTTTGCTTATGACAGTACAAAGTAAGAAGCCAAGTAAAAACAAAGTTCTTTTGTTATACCTTGCAAAATCAACCTATACAAAATCCTTAGAAGTCAATGTCTTATTTCATTAAATGTATGCCAGCACCAGCATGTAACTGACATGAAGGATGTTTGTGCACTTTTGGAAATTCGTTTTCTTCTTTCAAATGCTCTAGCAAGTTGTAAGGATACCATCATTCAAATGATGGAGTCCAAGGAATCCAAGGAGATCTGAGGGAAGGAACTAAGAATCCCACTGATCTAAAGGAGATTAAAAAGATACATATGAAGGGAGAACTAAAGAGAAAATTTGAGCAATGTAGATCTTTCAGAGTTCAGGTATGTTTAGATTGGTTAATCAGTCATGGAGGAGAGAAGAGAACTTGAGTATCTCAGGGTCCTGACAGGTGACTTCACTTCTCTTTAAGCCAGGGTTGATGGAAGAATACTTGTGATACAACTGTAGGAATGTATAAGTGCAGTTTGTAATTGTTTTATTTACTTTTTTGAAGGTAACCATGGGTAGTTTTTTTTTTTTTTTTTGATGAATGAAGATAATTTATTAATCCAGAAATTAAGGCAATACAGGAAACCCATGAAGAGGCACGAGCTGTTACCTCTTCTAACAAAGTATTACATCAAATTACAACAGGAATAAACAGAAATAAAATTACATAGCAGCCCAAAATAAATGTTCCCTTGAACTCCCTTGCTTAGCTAGGCCATCTGCTAAGGTATTTGCTGATCTTCCCACCCAAAGAGAGGTAACTGTCATATTTCTTGTGAGCCAGTTGACTTTCCTCAATAAGTCTCTGTATCACCACATAGCTGAAGCTGACTCTGTCAGCCATCCTACAACAATTTTGGAGTCTCCTTCAACTACCAAATGTTGAACTCCTAATTGTTCTGCAATCTGAATACCTTGTACAGCCGCTAAAATCTCAGCTCTATTAGAGTCTCCTATTCCCACAGGGCCTGAAAACAAGGCTAAAATGTTGCTCTCCTTATCTGTCAGCACCCCTCCTATCCCCGATGGGCCTGGGTTTCCTTGGCTACTACCATCGAAGTTCAGCTTTGCCCAATCTTCAGGCGGAGGCTTCCACACTGCAGATTCCTTGTCCTTCCTCGTATGGCTATTGGCCACCGCTTTCCAGTTTCTCCAAATATCATCAAAGGAAAATGTATGAAAGAAGTCCATAGTTCTTAAGCCAATGAATTGCCCTAGTCAAGATACAATCCTCAATGACCTGAATACTTCTTTCCTTTCTTTGAACACCCTTGCATTCCTATCTTCCCAGATTGTCCACAAGGCGGCTGCTCTAATACATTTCCACATCATTTTTCCTTTTTTTGTAGGCCACACAAAAAAAGAAGGATCAAATAGCTGACTTGATTCTGTGGACAGATTCCACCTGCACTCAAACAAAGATAAAATCCAAGTCCAAATAGCACTAGAAAAGGAACAAGATACAAGTAGGTGGGAGCAATCCTCACCACTAGCCCTGCAAAGTACACACCAGTTAGGGGACAAACACATGAAAGGCCTTTTCTTCTGCAAGCAGTCTAAAGTATTAATCTTTCTATAAAACACCTCTCAGCAAAAAATAACAATTTTAGGAGGAACAGGTCTAAACCAAATCTCCTTAGTCGGAAAACCCAACTCCATGGAAGAGCAAAGGGACTTAAAAAAGGAAGCACAAGTGAAAAAACCTTTTGGATGAGGGGACCATAATCTCACATCCGAACTAAGAGGGTCCAGAAAAACACTACCAAGAAGGGACAACAAGTCTGAAGCACTACTAAGTTCATCTTCCCTCAAACCTCTCCAAAAGCCAAAGTCCCAACTTAAGGATGAGGGTGAAGTAAGAGATGGGAGAAAATGAGAGATAGCTTTTTCCTTGTAAAGGAAAAGAGAATAGAGAGCCGGGAACCTGTCCTTGTAAAGGGAAAGAGAATAGAGAACCGGTAACCATAGGTAGTTTTTTCTGATAGGCATTTTAACTATGAGCAGTTAGGGCTATCGAGTAAAGTGGGAAACAGGGTAGAGTTAGACTTCAGTCTTTGAGGTTCTAATCTAAGGGTGATAATAGTGGAAATTGATATGTTGAAAGCTATGATACCGAGATTCCTATGCAAGGGTGCTGTATTATGTCGGATACTTAAGTTTTTAATGTAAATTTTGTATCTGATACTCATCCAGCCATGTCCTTGCTTATCCAGGTAACATAGGTTGAAGGGGCTGAATTTATGGAAGTACCAAGTTCTGTTACCTAAACATTCCTTTAAGGGGGATGCTGATAGTGCTAAGGGGTGGGTGGAGTGTTGAACTATTCCAATCTAGAGAACTCAAAGTTTAAGTTATTTACTTGTATTTGCACTAAATGCTTCTGATTGTCAATACTAGTTTTACTGTGACTTTCATTTTGTTTTTCTTGGTCTCGTTAAGGTTTTTATTTGTCTGTTCATTCATAAAAAAAAAGGTTTTTATTTGTCTGTTGTTTTTTATCTCATGAGCTGCTTTCTATTATTGTTATAATTTTTTTTGAAGATAAATCAAAATATTTATTAATGATAAAAAGATACAAGTGTCTTGGGTGACAAGATGTCACCACCCAACAATTCAAAAGAGAAACTACAATATAACCATACTAAAACAGACCAAACTCAAAACCCATACAAAATTACACCAATAAAGTAGACCAGAAATTCAAACCAAAATCTTCTGTTTTGCTGCCTACAATTCCTGGACTATTCTTTAGCACCTGGTGCTGGCTTTGTTTCTTTTCAAGTACTTGTAGCATCATGTGGTTATACTAGCAGCATCTAGAGCTTATAAAATTTAGCCGTTTGTTTCTCATATTCAGTTTTTCTATCTATTTCTTCACCTTGGGCAGTTTATTGATACATCTTTTGCTCTCTGTCTCTCTCTTCCTACTTTTTTTGTTGGTCTTGTGAGTTGTGGCATCATGACATGTTGGGCCAGTTTTTCTGTTTTAGCTATTGTTGTTTGCACATTATGTGGTTTCTTTTATCATGTATACACTTTAACCCTTACATCTTAGTGTAAAATACTGAGATGCATGAACTGTATATATGTAGCTTGTAACTTGTGAAGTTCATTCTTGTAGCATTCTTTCAGCAGAGTTCATGCGTGCATCTGTACATGATGCAAAAGATGTGGATTTGGTAATTTTATCAAAGGTGAAAGAAAGAGTTGTCAATTTCAATAATGGGAAAGATGATGAAGTAAGCATCCTTCTTGTTATGTTTTTTCTGCTTTTGAACTGAATGCTCTTGGTTTTATTTTTATCTTGCAGCCCTTTTTATATGTAATACAAGTTGTTGATTCACCTTATGTCAGTATGGTCATATGGTGTTCAATAATCCTTTTCCCCCTTCAAGTAGGCATTACACTAGAACTATTGACCTTATGCTCTTATTTATCTGAAGGCAATTCTTTCTTCTGATACAAGAGAGTTTCAGAAGCTTGCTTTATTACTTTATATGTGAATATCTATTTGTTAAATGACGAATATCTATAAAAAAAAACAGAAGTAATGAAAACAAATTAAACTATTCGGATAAATCTTTCTCTTGAAGCAGTTTCTCTGCAATATAATGAAAATCTAATGAAAAAAGAACCATTACTAATTGATGGTCCAGGCCGTCCAGGGTCGTGGGAGGGTTGGAGGGCTAGACTGGATAAATACCTAACTTTATTGAAATTTGATCAAGAGCAGGAAGAGACATAACCTTATAGACAGGGAGGGAGGGAGAGAGACCCTTAAGCTGAGAATAGATATTCTATTATGCCCAGATTACATGGTACTTAATGAAATCTTGCCCTTGACAGCCCCTACGTAAACACATCTGCCAACTGTCTTCCAAATGGTGTGACAAGAAACAATTCTTTCCCTTACAAAAATGTTTGTCAATCTCAACCTGCTCAGTCCTGTCATGTTGGACTAGAATGTTAGCACTTAGCAATCTAATTGTCATAGTATAACCTGAGAGGGGCAATGACCTTGACTCCCAACTCCTTTAGCAAGATACAAAGTCACTGCAATTCAATCCCCCATGTGCCATAACCAAAGTCTAAAATGTTGGTGTTGATGGAGATAGTGGTCATCCAAATATAGGAAATCTGTATTACCAGACAAAAATATGGGAATTGGGAAGCATGGCGAAAATATCAGAAATGTCTATTGTAAACATTGTAGACATGATGGAAACATATTGAAATATGCAAAAAAATATAGATTTCTATTTTGTGTAATGATAAATGGTGCATGGATACCATTTTAAATTGTTATCTTGTTCTGGATCATCAAAATTACATGATAGAGCGAGTTCAAGCATAAATTCAATGTCATAGAAATTGCAAGAGCAGCTTTGATCTGGACAGTTTGGGAAGAAAGGAATACCTGGAAAGGAATGAATCAAAAGGAAGAGTAGAGACAAAGAATAATAGGCAGGAGAAAAATGAGAATAAGAAATAAGCATAACAATGAGGTGAATAATACATGAAATAACATGTTTACTTATTGTAATAGGGAGGTCTAAATCAAAATAGGGAATCAAAGAATTAGAGTTTTGATTACCTCAACTAGACTGATGAAGTGCTCAACTGGTCACAATGTTTAGCTAGAGGACCCTTATTCTTCCTTCTGTGATAGACCAGCAACTCATTTGTGCCAACAACATCTCTAGTTGGAGCTGACAATAGGATAATTGCTAGAGCTATGTGGATCACTAGAAAAAAAGCAAAAGATCATGAGATATGGAGCATGACAAAGGATCAAAGGGAACGGCATCTTCAGGAAAAGTGTTTAAAGTGCAAATTATTCAGCAACATTTTTTTATCAAGCTTGATTGATTTTCTCTCCAAAGTGTTTCTTAATCATTTTATGAAAACCATAGTAATTCTTGGACCAATAACATACTTTCTAGGCTTGGAAGTGCATCACAATTCCAGTGGCTACTTTCTTAATCAACAGAAATATGCCACTGACTTAGTCAAGCTTGCTCATCTTACTGATACTAAGACAGTTGATACACCATTGGAACTTAATCTCAATTTGAGTAAGGATGACTGACAGTTTACTCTTAGAGGATGCTACTCTCTATTGTCAACTTGTGGGGAGTCTTATTTACCTCACAATGACACACCCAGACATCTTATGCTGTCTAGATAGTTAGCTAGTTTGTTTTGTGCCCTTGCCAATCTCATATGATAGCTGTACATCGTATTATTTGTTATGTTAGGGGGACTGCTTCTTATGGCGTGTTCTTTCCTTCCTCCTTGTCTCTTCAGTTATCAGCCTATGCTGATACCAATGGGGCTGATTGTCTAGATACTAGATGGTCCACTACAGGATGGTGCATCTTTTTGGGTGGGTCTCTTATCTCCTGGAAATGTAAGAAGCAGCAAATAGTTTCTAAGTCATCCACAGAAGCAGAATATCAAGCCATGTCTTCAGCATGCAGTGAAATCATTTGGCTCCAGTCTCTTCTATGTGATCTCAATCTTGATCAGTCTTCTCTAGTGCCCCTATTTGTTGATAATCTTAGTGCAATCAAGATTGCTTCCAATCCTGTTTTCCATTTAAGAACGAAGCACATTGAAGTGGATTGTCACTTTATCAGGGATCTCACTTTTTGCCGCATCTCACTTACTCATGTATCTTCCAACCTTCAATTGGAGGACGTCCTCACCAAAGCTATGACTAGATCCAGATATTCCTTTCTCATGAGAAAACTGATGTTAATATCTACATCAGTTTGAGGAGTGTAGAGACAGGGACAATGAGGGTTAATATTGTAAATTTTCTTCTTGTACATATTTCTTCATTCTTTTGCTGTGTATTATACTTCTTGTATTCTAGGGGTAGATTTGTCCTTTTACTTTTCATTCATATAAATACCCTTTTCTTGGTGTGGTCGACTCACTTAGACACACCACAAATCTGTTCAACTTCTATATTTTGAACTTCACTGACAGAACCGAACCAGTACCACTGGTTTTTGGAAAGCAATACCAAAACTGACCTAAAACCAACCGGTTAACCGATCGACCGGTTCGGTTCTTCTTTTGAATTTATAATATATGATATAAATAAGTATATAATTATATAATATAAATACTAGAAATATATGTAATATATATATATATATATATTACATATACTAGTCAATTCGGTTAACTGGACTTTTTTGTTTTGGTTTCATTGGTTCAGTTCAGTTTTTCAGTTTTTGATTATCACCCCTGTTTTGTATGGGTGACAAATATTGGATAGAGCTCTTGCATAGATTCATGAATCAGATTGGGAGGACTAGGCATCATATGCAAACTGGACATGAAAAAGGCATATGACCATGTCAAATGGAGCTTCCTAGACTACCTACTTAGAATAATGGAATTTGGTATAAAATGGAGAGAGTGGATAAAAGCCTGTCTAGTAACAGACTGTTTCTCAATCCTTATAAACAGAGTACTGAAAGCTTACTTGGAAGGATAAAGTGGACTTTGCCATAATGATCTCCTATCTCATTGATATTTATTATTGTGGTGGAGATTTTAAGTAACTAATTAGAAGAGCAGAAGAGGGAGGTTAAGTTGAAGACTTCAAATTCAATTCAGGCAGCCCAACCATTGCAGTTGGCAGACAATTCCATCCTGTTTGGCAGGGCTAAGCAATCAAATGTGATGATGTGGTGTCTACTCATTTTTTGAAGCAGTCTTAGGGCTGAAAACTAATACTTTAAAAAAAAACAAACTAATTCTGATAGGGGAGGACCAGGAGGTGCCACATATTGGTGAATTGGCAACAACTCTGAAGTGCATGTATGGAACACTCTCATCAAAGTCTCTGGACTGCATCCTGGAGCAAATTACAGGTCGAAAGATAATGGAATCAAATAATTGAATTATTCAGAAGGAAGCTGGTAGGGTGGAAGAAGTCATATCTCTCTGAAGGTGGGAAGGTCACTTTGATTCAAGGTGCCTTGTCAAATCTACAAATTTACTTTGTTCCCTCTTTAGAGCCCTAGGCTTGGTAATCAACAAATTGGTAAAGCTAAGGCATGACTTCCTTTGGGATGGAATAAATAAAGGGCCTAGTGCACGAGGCTCCTGCCAATGCCGGGTCTGGGGAGGGACAGATGTACATACCCCCACACATAAAGAGAGGCTGTTTCCAAGTATGTATCCCTAAATGGAAGGGTGGAATAGGCAAACAGCCTCTAAACCTGTTGAATAAGGATCTCTTGGGGAGAAGGCTTTGGAGGTGCAGCCAAGCGAGAGAGGATCATCCATAGAGGAAAATGATTCAAAGTATGGAGGTGATGTTTTAGATTGGAAGACTGAAAGTCTTCAAATATCTTATGGATCCAGTATATCGTAAGGGGTGATGCTAGTTAAGAGGAATCCTTCAGACTCACCAGATTCAAGCCTGGCAATGAGGGCAAGGATACCTTTTTTTTTGAAGGATGCATGGTGTCAATCCAAGATTTGAAGGAATCAGACCTTCACATGTTCAACATAGCAGGACCAGTGTTTTAAAAGGCGTGGGAGGCGTACGCCGCCTCCAGGCGAGGCGCTCCCGAAACGCCCTGAGGCATATGCCAGAGGCGCTGACACCTCTGAGGCGTACGCCTCTTGCACTTTTCTCATGAGGCGTGCTAGAGGCGTATGCCTCTTGCGCCTCATGCACATCTGATATGAAAATACAGAAAAAAAAGAAAAAAGAAAAAAAGGAAAGGAAAAGAAAAGAAAGGGAAAGAAAAGGAAAGGAAAGAGAAGAAAAAAGAGAAAAGGAAAGAAAAGAAAAGTAAGGGAAGGGAAGAAAACATATGGGGAAAGAAAATGGTTTGCCCCCTGTCCCTTCGGTTGGGGGGCCATCTTTATTCTTCTTAATATAAAAGATCTTTATTAAAAATAAAGAAAAAATGAGATCCCCCCTTCCTTTTCATCCTCCTCATAACCCCCTCCTCTTAAGGAGGCTTACGCCTCCTTGTGTTCGGGAGGCTTACACCTCTTGCGCTCTGAATTACGCCTCACACCTCTAGGTAGTGGAACGCCTCGCGCCTCCGCGTTTTAAAACACTGAGCAGGACAGGTTGATGATAGAATCATTGATTGTTATGAGATCAGTGCAGGTCAAGTCATATGGTCTCCAAGCATGAGAAGAGACCTACAGGATTGGGAGGTTCCAGAACTGATATCACACTTTGGAGATTGTTAACAGGTTCCAATCTAACCCTAATGAGGATGACAGGCTATGGTGGAAGGAGACACAATCACGTGAATTCTTAGTGAGTTCCTTTTTCAACAACTTAATAGAACTAAGAGGAGCTAATGTGCCATGGCACAAGATGGGAAACTAAGGCCCCATTAAAAGTGATTTTATTTATGCTGATAAAGTAAGTGGTTTTTTCTCTGGTCTGCAATCTTGAACAGAACCCTAACTATTAAGTACTTGAAAAATGAGGCAAACTTTGCAGTCTTTGTGGGAAAGAAGAAAAGATCAATCCCACATCTACTGATTCGCTGTAGCTTCCCTCACAGTGCCTGGGTGCATATGTTAAAGCTTTTTGGTAAGACAGTGGGTAACCCTGAAGGACCTCATATCCTCTTGGCCATCACCTGTGCTCAGTAAAAGGGGAGTTGTTTTGTGGAAGTTGGCTCCTCTTGCAATATGTTGGCAGGAGTGAAACAACAGAATTTCCATTGGTAAAAGCTCCCATAGAGAACTGGTTATTGGCAACATTGGGAGACTACTCATTTTTTTTGGTCCAAAGCCTATAAGGAATTTATAGGTTTTAAATATTAACATTTCTTTAATCAGTGGCATAATATTGTATTTGACGTGGATTTTCTGATGCAATAATTTATAAATAGGACCACACATAATGCTCAAGGTCACAGCAATCACCATGCTTTTCTGTAAGGATTTTTCTTTTTTATTTCTTTTATTTTTTTTTGGGGGGGGGGTTGGGAGATCCTTTCCCTCTTATAATACAATATGCTTTCCACCATTTTCAAAAAGCCAAAAGAAGAACCTAAATAGATTATTTTCTAATAAGGGCTTCATAATAAAAAGTCTTCCTTAAGTAGAAACTAAGTCTTGATTGAGTTGATTTGAATCACATGAATTGTATATATAAATAGTAAGGTGTATGAATTAAATCATAGGATTAAAAAAATAATCATAAGAATTTTGCAAAAAAAAAATCAGACTTTAATTTTGAATCTAAACCCTTGGCCTTCATGATTTGAATAATGAATTATTTTGTAAATTGCAGGATTTTGACAACTATGGATTAGAATCATGAGATCTATGGATGAATGAGATCTATACATGAAGAGTCTTGAACCCTTAACCAATCAATTGACATCACATTAGAGATGCTAGATTACTTCTGTCTAGATTGAACATCTTGTTTGGCTGGGTGCCATGATCTCCTAACTGTTTGGAAGAATTTCTAGGAGGGGGCCAGAATTGTTTTGTGTTCTTTCTCTTTCTGGACAATCATTTCTTTGTATTTTCTTTTATCTTGGCTGTTTATTCTTCATTGCATCTGGTTACTTTGGTGCTTCTTTCTCTTTTGCCTTTTGTGAGTCTGGGGGAAGGTTTGTTAATTGTACATTTCCCCATTATTAATAAAGCAAAGTCATTTCAGTTAGTGATTTAAAAAATAATTATTTATTTGAGGACCTTACTTCTTAAGTAATAAAATAGCATAATTTTTATACATTTATTTGATATATGTTTTTATGGTTTGGCCGTTGACATTTTTCCATGTTAGCTACCACATGACTATTGACAGATTACTGGGAATTTAAGTATTGGACTAATAGCTGGGTTTCATTTGTCATAGGTTAATCTGGATGATGAAGAAACCAATAACTTACGAGATCGTCTTCTCCCCCTTATTATTGGATTACTAAGAACGGTGAGTCTTCTGTTGGTTGCTTCACGTAAGGTAGTTTCATGCTGTTTTGGGTATGGATATATGATTGCAAACCTGAAAACCTTATGTGCAAAAACACTCATGTTTTTATTGAACATAATTATTTACTGGATATTTATACCATGTTTCAGAAATAGCAACTTGAACAATAAGTTTCATAGTTCATGATTTGGAGTTAATTGGGATATTTAAATTCCAACAACATGCTTTGAGGATGAAAATATAAGGCATATACCTGTCATGACTTATGTTGACCCATAATTCTAAGTAGGAACTATGCATAATCAGTTACAACATCCGAATTGAAGGTGTTAGCTGGATCACTGGTAAAATCTCTTGCTAGTTGTAGCAGGGACCTTTGATCAAATCCCATTAGGGTTGGGGGCTTTGGTGAACAGGCTAACCTCCATTATATAGTCCATTTTTGTACCCAAAAAAGTGTAGCCTAGACCTGATCTTAAACAAATCTGAAGTTATCCAAAAGCTAGAATCAAATGACACTCTATCTGCAACATTGAAGGAATAAGCCTTAAGGTTGGAAATGGAAACAGAGTGTGATTCTGGCTGGATCAACGGTGTGGCCATACAACATTAAAGGACATGTTTCCTGTTCTGTTTAGTGTGGCACAGTGGCAGAAAACAAATTAGCATCAGTTGCGGACTCCTATATGATGGATGTTAGCAGAACTACATGGGTCTTTTGATTTAGAAGGAGCTTTAATGATTGTGAGCTAGAAATGGTAACATATCTCCTGGCTATGTTTCAGAATCAGCAATTAAATCCCCAGGATTCGAGGTGCTGGAAATGGTCAAACTTGGGATTTTTCTGTCAAATTCTTTTGCATAGGCATAGTTGGGGAATCCAGGCAGCACTTCCCAAGCAAGGCTATATGGAAGACTGCAGTCTGTAGCCCATCAAAAGTGAAATTTTTTGCATGGGTGGTAACCAGGGAGATATGCCTCACTAAAAAATGTTGATGAAGAAGGGCATTCTAGATTTGATATTCCCTCTCTGCAGCATGGAAGTCGAGGCTCCAAACTATTTGTTTATTCACTGAAACTTTAATACAACTATATGCCATCATTTTATCAGGGTTCTAAACCTAAAATGGTGCTTCCTGCATTCAGTGAAAGAATTTTTGGGAGGATGACAGGTCTTGGGTATGTCCAAGAAAGGAAAATGCTGTTGGTCATCCATTCCATTATCTTTGTCGTGGGCCATATGTTATGAGAGGAAAAATAATTTTAAGCAGAAAGCAACGTCTGAAGCAAGGGTGATCAATGGAGTGGTTGAGCAACTTAGGAATTGGTTGTGTACACAATGTATTTAAAGAAGATACTTTTTTCTGCTTCTTTTTTGAAGGTTAATTTTTCTGTAGGTTCCCAAGGCTCGGTTTGGAAAGAGTACAAATACAAATATGTACACTGCAAAACAAGGTTTATAAATAGAAAATACATGTTTTTGCACTGTAAACATTTGTATTTGTACTCTTTCCAAACTGAGCCTAAATGCATATACATGTGTAGCACCTCATTGTATAGAAGACCATACACATTTTTTTGACATAAACACAAATTACATTACCTTTCTCAACCAAAAAGAAAAACAAAGAGCTCTATCTGCATCTTCAAAGTTCAAACTCGGGATGCACCTATCATTTGGACAGTGAAAAGAAGATATTAGCCACCAACCATCTGTTAGAACATTGCTTTCCTTTAAAATTTCTTCAATTTATCTCCTTTGAAGTGCCCCAATAGATTACAAAATGTATAGTAATTCATACATTTTTTGATTTATTACCACCTAAGAAGGGATATTCATGATTGGGAGATTGATGACTTCTCTAGTCTTGTGGGTTTGCCATCCAACAACCAGATCAATCTTAGTGTCCTGTACGCTAGAGTTTCATTCTTTTGTTTTATATCTCCTAGGTTGCCCCTAGCTTTCCTCACCAAACCGTTTCTATGCATGTTTTACCCGCCATGATATCCTTTGTTGGACTGCTGCTTGGAGAAATGTCTCACCGCTGATAATTTGACAAGGGGAAGGGCATTGAAGTCCACCAATTGTTGGCTGTGTTCTGAAAGTGAATTAGTTGATTGCTTTCTAATTCATTGCATTTTGTCCATCTATCTATGGGCTTCTTTCTTTATTTTATTTACAATGTTTTGGTGTCCTTCCTTGTTGGTTAGCTAGCTCTTCAGATTCTGGAAATTGTGGAACCCTAGCAGACAAGGTTCTTCCATATGGAGTTGTCTCATGGTCATATTTTGGGCCATGTGGAAGGAAAGGAACATAATCAATGAGCATTTCACCATGCGGAGATGTGGAAATTTTAGGGATATTTCACACGTTTTACTAAGATATTTGTAAAACCTAACGAAATCAGGGCCCTTGGTTTTCCTCACCAAACCCTTTACCAGCCATGATATCCTTTGTTGCTTGGACCGCTGCTTGGAGAAATGTCTCACTGCTGAAAATTTGACAAGGAGAGGAAGTGCATTGAAGTCCACAAGTTGTTGGCTGTGTTCTGAAAGCGAATTAGTCAATTGCTTGCTAATTCATTGCATTTTGTCCATGTATCTATGGGCTTTTTTCCGTAGAGTGTTTAGAATGTCGTGGTGTTTTCCCTTGTTGATTAGCTAGCTTTTCAGCTGCTGGAAATTGTGGAATCCTAACATACAAGGTTCTTCCATATGGAGAGTTGTCTCACTGATCGTATTTTGGGCCATCTGGAAGGAAAGGAACATGGTTTGCAATTTTGATATCAATGAGCATTTCACCATGCAGGGATGTGGAAATTGTGGGGATATTTCATTAATTCTACTAAGATATTTGTAAAATCAATCGGAATCAGGGGAAAATTCCTGGACACATGATATCTGTTAATGAAACTTTTTTTTATCAATAACAGAAAACTTTCATTAGAGAAATGGAGAAAAGATTTAAATACAATGGTGGGGGAGGTAAACTCTCCCCCAATGAGAAAATTACAATGTAGCCCAAAACAAATGACTTCTTCCCACCCCTTGTTTGGCCGGTGCATCTGCAAATGAATTGGCACGTCTTTTGACCCACTGCAGACGTACTTCCATTCCCTGAGTTACCCACTTGAATTGTCTTCGTTCATTGATATATGTCCATAACCCATCATTTGCCTTCCCTAACCAGCCAATTACCACTTTTGAATCTCTCCTTCAATGATCAACCTATTAACATTCAATTTCTTAATCCTTGGCCCTTTTCACCTCCTCTAACAAAGCCAAAATTTCTGCTCTCAATGAATCCCCAAATCCAATTGGCCTGAAAAAAGAGCTATTACTGAACCTTCCTCCGATCTGAAGATGCCACCAAGGCACCAACCCTGATGGCCCCAAATTACCTTCACTGCTGCCATCAAAGTTGAGCTTGATAAAACCTGCAGGAGGATAACAAGAAGGTTGAGCGATGATTTTGATTGGAGCTGTGGCTGCTATTTCCTACCAATTGTTCAGAATGGTCTCTAAGGGAATGTCATCAAGTATCTACACCGTTTTTACCCAATGAGCCACCCTCAAAGTATCTATAGTTGAAGAAGCTTTGAATACTTGAAGGGGGGAGTCCACCTGCAACCAAATAAAGAGAGAAAATACTTCCAAATAGAAAGGGCAGGATATTAGTAAGTGAAAGCAAGATTCATCATTGGCTTTAGAAAGGGTAAACCAGTTAGGGGACAAGCACCAAAAAGGCTTCTTTCTTTGAATTTGATCACAAGTATTAATTCTTTTCAGATCTGTTTCCCACAAAGTGCCCCAACCCTAGATGGGACCGGTTTCCTCCACACTTCTTTAGCGGGAAAGGAATAAGCAGGAGTAGGAGAAGGTTGTGTTAGGGCTTTGAAAAAGGAGGTACAAGTGAAGGAGCTAGAAGAGGAGAGGGTCCAAATCCAAGAGTCCAACTTAGAAGGATCCAAGAAGACCTTTTGAAGTAAATGAACCCAAGACAAAACCATATCCATCTCTGATTCTCTGAGACCCGTCTAAACCCCAAATCCCAATTAAGCTCAGGCCTTGGACCATAGGAGGAAACAAAGGTGGAGGTTGGCTCATTTTTATACCTAGAAAGGGAGCATAAAGAAGGGAATTGATCTTTAAGTGGTACCTCCCCCACCCACACATGTTCCCTGAATCTTACCAAATTCTTGGAGCACAGGTTATACATGACAAAGGGTAGAAAAAAGGAAGGATGGCATGAATAGCTTTCCAAGGTGCTGCACTAGTTGCTCGAGCCAAAACTCCTGCGTCCTAGCCATCAACCGCCAGCCCATGAATGCTCATAATCACTTTTGTTGACAATTTATCCTAATCCACTGGAAATCTCCACAGCTATCAGTGACTTGTTATTTTGACTTATTTCTTTTTTGTCAATAATGTTTTGATTAGGTTGAGAATCCTCATTTGGTAATGCAATCACAATTGCTATTTGTTCTTTCAAGAAATATTTGCAAGAAAGTTTGATATTATTTTGCATTTCCTCTTAGCATAATATAGCAATGGATATGGCACTAAACAGAATGGAATGTTGAAACAGGATTCATGTCGCTGATTCCATATAGTCGGGATAAGGCTTAGGTGATGTTGATGATGATGATTTTGTCTTGCTCCTTAGCTCCTTAGCGAAATGGGGAGATTTCTATGTGGTATTTCTATTTGTATGAGGTGGGGTGACTACTTGTCATCTATTTCGTTATGAATAATTTTCTTCATAAAGAAGAGAAGCCAATGCATTTGCTGACACATTTGCTAGACAAGGGGGGGGGGGGAGGGACAATTTATTTTGGGCTATGTTGTAATTTGATTGTTCTTTGGGGAGAGTTAAGAGATTTTATCTCTCCCCTTTTTCCTTGTACCTGTTCATTATTAATGAAATTGCCTTTGTTATTGATAAAAAATGAACAAGTTTTCTTGGAGTGAACAATTTGATAGCAGCGGTACAAGGGCCGAGATACTAGCAGCGGTACAAGGTATACAGATGACCAGTCAACTTGGAGTAAACAATTTGATAGTAGAATGGGATTCCAAGGTAGTAGTGGGCTGGCTGACAAGTCCAGAAACAGCTTGTTGGGGCTACAGGAATCTGTTAAATAAAGTTAAATGGCTGACAAGAAATATGACAGTCAGGGTTCAGTGGGTCAGCAGATCAGCAAATGCAATGGCTGATTCTCTGGCCAAGCAAGGGGTATCAAGGGGAGATCTATTTTGGGCTACCTTGTAACTGTGTTTCAGGCTTGTGTATGTTTAGTGTTTATGTTTCAGTCCTTGGAGGAGGTAACACCTTGTGCCTCCTCCTAGGCTGACTGTACTTTCTTTATTTGAATTAATAAAACTACTCTCACTTATCAAAAAAAAAAAAAAAAAAGAACAAGTTTTCTTCTTTATTTATCTTCAAAAAAATGGGGAGATTTTCTGAGATCCTAGGTTTGTTCAGAACCATGATCAAGAGACTTAGGTTGTGATTTCTGAGATCCTAGGTTCTGTTCAGAGAAGTTTGTAGACTTAGGTTGGTTGCTGTCAGCGGTGTGGGCTTAAGAACACTGTTAAGGTCCTTTGGTGGGAGTTGGTAGTGGTTGATTGGCAATAAAGGATCCTAATTAATTGAACAAGTACTTCAATGTTGTGATGGTATTTAGCAAGCTTTTGGTGGGAACAGGATGTGGTAATGTTGCCATAGATTCTTAATAGCTGTATGTTTACTATTTTCTAAAGGTGGTGGTCTATTTTGCATAGCAACTTTTCTATCAGGGTTGTTGTGCAGGGATAGTTCTTTTTGTTGCTGCTTCCTGATTTTTCTATTTTGTTTGTATGACCTTTGTGTGTTTGCTGTTGGTGTACCATATTCCCTTGAACTAAAAGAATGATATTTAGAGAGCTTAAAGGAAGTCATTTGTACGAATATCTTCTAGCCCTCAGCCCATTTCTTCCAGAGATATATTCTTTATGGCCTTATTTTTTGGGGGTCCTAAGGCAAAAATCTTCTGGAATGTTTTTTTTTTTAGGTGGTTTGGGGGGGGGGGGGTTAACTGGTAAGGATTAGAAAAAGATTTTGGAATCATAGAGGTCATGTGTGGATGTTGGATCCCTTGTTTTTGATTGGGTTTTGCTGCTAACAGACTTTGAAGATGTGGTATAAACTTAATGGACTGCCTAGTGCATTATTGAATATGATACATAGGCTCGAAAAAGTTCTATTTCTTTTTAGTCTGATGTCAGGAGATGGTTTTTAAGATTTTCTTTTATGGTTCTCTCTGCCATGTTACTATAAAGCTTTTCTTTTATTCAATTTTAATATTTTATCACTTTACTATAAACAAGGCTTGTTCCCATAGACTTGTAATGTGAGACATATGAACAAGTCAACTTTCTATGGACTGAGAGATACTTGGATCTTACTTATCTTTCTTGATTCAATGGTTTCATGCTTCTGCCCTTTATGTGAACATGCTGAACAGTTGAGTAGAAAGATTGGTTCATTCCTGCATCTGATTTATTTTCCATGAACTAGATGGCTTTATGCTTCTGCTCAACTAGCATAAAGCCATCCGACTCCACAGATTTTAAAATTTTTGGGTGCTAGGATATTTTTATTGTTGTAGGTCTCTTAAGAATATGGTTTTAAACTTTTAATATTTCTAGAAAATTTCTCTTATTTCAGAATTACTACTATGGTAACTTTTAGGCATACTATTCATAGTAATTCCCACATTTATAATTTATACGGAACTTGCGATATGCTATTTTAGTAATTTATGATATCCTTACATTAAGTTAGTCTAAGTAGGATTATTAAAGTTTTGTCAGAGTTGTTTTGAAGTTGGAGCGCCCCTATGGGTTTACCTATGGATTTGCTTTAATTTTAAAGCAATTAGAAGTTGATTTGGGTCTGTTTTCTAGTTAAAATTGGAGTCTGTAATGGGACATCCCGAGTTCATAAGTTGAGTCTATAGATAGTCATTATAATTGCAATTAAGGAAGAGTTATTTGACAATATAAAGTTTGGTTTGGTGAATTATGGTTGTTGCCATGTATTTTTCTCTTTTTTTTCTCCCTCATTCTCACCTATTTCTTCTTCTAAGCGATTATGTTTTTGCTGTTACTTTACAACTAGAGTTCCTTCTATTCCTAACTTCTCGCCCGTTATTTGATAGACAGAAAGCTGAGTACTTGCTTTTCCATCCTTATTTAAACACCCCTAACATCTCCTTCACCCCATAAAGCTTGCCACCAGATCTGAAATTTGTAGGACCTCTATCCTGTCCTATATCAAGTTTTGATGCAAAATAAATATGTTCAAAATTTAGATCACTAATGTAATCTCATATCGAAGTAAATATAGATTGCAAATGTGCAAAAAAGAATGATATAGAACATTCATTTAACAACAGGGTTGGATAGACTGAGATAAGGGTGAAAGCTTTAGTTTTTCAAAGAAAAAGTGCAACCTTGACGGTTTGTGTAGCAACACGATATCAGCACACTGCTGATTAGAAGAAGACCTACAAGAACTCCTCTACAGATATTTTATTTATTGCTATGTTTATATTTTATATATTAGAATCACAGAATCACCCCAACTATGTTTCAACATGAAATTTTAAAGAATATACAGGATAATTTTAAATAATTAGAGACAAGCAGGAAAAAATTAAGTTTTAAAACAATGTTGTTGTTGACTAGGTCAAGTGGTCATTAGTGGATCAGTTGGAATGGTCCTCAACTGACTGATTGTTTGACTATTCGTTGCTTTGATAACACTCCCATTACATTATGTTTTTTATACATTAATGTGGCAATTCTGCATAAAAAAAGGAAAACTAGTTTTCAAATCAGGATTTGTTTTTCTGTTTCCAGCTGCTTCTGTTTTAGGCAGTGTTTTATGCAAGTGGTCATTTGAGAGGCAAGTAGAATTAGTCTCCCTCTATTTTTTATAAAGATGATTGAAGCTCCATATTTGAAATGTTTGCCCTAAGAGTCAAGTGTGCCCTTTATGTAAATGCAACCACTGAATCATCCTTATATTCTGTTATCTGCATTGTTGTGTTGGGCACTTCCGTATTCAGTAATGGAATTGCATTATAAATTCTATTTAGGGCATCTTCTCATGGATCATGGTTCTTTTCAGGCAAAACTCCCTTCTGTGTTGAGGATATATCGTGATACACTGATTGCTGATATGAAATCTGCTATTAAGACAACAGTTGCAGAGTTACTTCCCATTCTGGTTGCCCGACCTCAGGAATCTGATTTGATGACAGGGGAAAGAGCAATTGAAGGGGATGGTCAGATTCAATAGCATAATTACTATTTTCTGTTATTGAATTTTCACTTATGATTTCACGTCAATGTTTTTAGCTTCTACAATAGTTTGTTGTTCTTCTGTTTTGTTTCTTATGACTCAGGTGGGGGCTCAACACTTGCAAGCAAGTTGCGAAACCTTTCACCCGAAAGCTTTGTTCAACTTTTGGATGCTATTTTCAAGGTTGTAAAGGTATGGTAATGCTAACTTATTTTTTTCTTCTTTATTTATTATTTCTGATATTGTGAATATAAAGTAACCACCATGTGAAAAGAAATAACAAGGAATGGGTTGGGAAGATATCCTAGACTTAGAGTATGGCTTTGGTGGCAGAGGCCAGCCTAAAAAGAGGGGTGCTTGGCTTGCATGTACATAAACCATTTTTTGTTACTACTCAATAAAGCTAACAGTTACCATATCTTAGAGGATCATCCTCTAAGGATGTAAAATGCACCTTGGAGTTTGGGTATTTTCTTCTTCTGCTTTCTAAAGGCTTTTCTCACTTATTTCTGTCTTTGATGTGGAATTCTTGGATTGCTATTCCTTTCTTTTCTTTCTCCAATTGGTACTCTCGTTTTTTTGAGCATCATGTGCAATTCTTTTTTTTTTTTGTTTTTTGATATGACAAATATTTGACTATTTTCTTTTCATTGAATTTGTAACAATTAAATTTCTTCTTTGAATCTAAAATCAGGAGGAAGAGAGAGGATGTTGGGAAAGATGGAAAAGGGTCACCAAAGTGAATCACTAAAGACCATGAAGTTCTAGAGAAGTCTAGGGACTGCGTTGTATTGAAAAGTAATGAAAGATTCACTTAAAATGGTTAAGTGCATGTGATGATAGATTTATCATTTTGAAATGGATTTTAGGTGTGCTAATAGCATGTGCACTTCTAGAAATGGTAGTAGGTTACCTCCTTAATATGGTGAACCTGGATAGTCATTTGAATATGGTCATCCCTTTGTTTCAAGTGGTGTGGGGTGGGGGGAATGCATGTGTGGATCAAGTTGTCTAGACTCTAGAGTATTCTTTTAGGCTTGATCTACAAGAGAGAACAGAAAAAATTGAAAAATGTCTAGGGAGTGAAAGGATGTGTTGCCCTTGTTGTAATTGCCACAATTATCCTTAAGGGAAAGTTCTTTTTGAAATCAGTTCAGGTATTTAGATGTAAGCGGCCATTACTTGGTGTAATGGTAAAATTTTGGTCTGACAAGTGTGAGAATTTGGATTCGGGTCTGACAGTGGCCACATTGTCCTAAAAAAAGAAAAGAAAATAAAAAAACACCAATGGCTGGATCTGCATCCAGTCCACCCCTCTCAAGATCCCAGATAGCTGGGTGGTTTTCTGGAGGGGGAGGGTTGTAAACAAACCATTGTTTGGGAAGTGGTTATATAGAGGTTCAGTAGGTAGGAGGGGACTCTGAGGAAGAATGGTTAGCAACAACTTTTTTGATTGGTGTCCAGGGATGTATCATCCACATATGGAGTATTCTATGGTAAGGTATCATGAGATTTCACCATAAGGTTGTATTTGATATTAGCTTCTTGGTGGAGAATGGGAATGGGGATTAATTATGGTGTTTGAGAAAAGTTTGTTAGTTGTGCCCAAGAGCCAGATCTGCACTAAATGTCATGGTTAGCCAGTACTTTCAAGAAAGATACGGGTAAATTTTTTGGTTACCTCAATTCATAAGTGTGTGATGACAAGGGCCATATACATTGGGTCGTCAGAAAATTAGATCCATTCTCTCACCATTCTCCCTTGATGACCTTTGTAGGAATTGGTTTGTGGTGGTAGGAAGTTATTCTAGAAAGGAAAGAGTAACCTCAGTGTAGATGCCCCCTCTAGAAGGATATGTGAAACTAAATTTTGGTTGAAGCAGTCAAGGCAACCCGGGCCCCTTTGGAATTAGAGGGATTAGGAAAAATAAGGAAGGCCGCATCATTACTTTGTTTTCTTGGCCAATGGGAGTGGGAGACTCTATAAGGGCTGAGTTGATGGAACTATTGCAAAGAGTCCAGATTGCATATGAGCTAAACATGGAAAGCTTGTTGATTAAAGGTGATTCTAAGCTGATTGTAGGATGGTTGAAAGAACCAAAGTCTTGATTTGGTGCTACAGAAACAAAATGAAGAAATTTAAATGGCTAACAAGAAACGTGACATTTGCTGATGTGTGAGCTGCTGATATGTGAGCAGATGCAGCTCACACATCCCCCGGGGATGCTTGTAGTTCTTATATTATATGATTAATGAATTTCTTTTACTTATCAAAAGAAAAAATATGAAATACCCAGAAATCAAAGGTAAAGATAGTAAGCACAATAAAGTTTTAATGGTTTGAAGGAATAGTGATTCCATAGCTGAGAATTGAGATCATCCCTGAATGGTGAAAGCTTCATAAGCTGTGAAATGTGTTGGCAACTTGGCCTAAGTCCACACTATTCCTCAAGTCTATAGTTGGATGGTCTTGGGCCCACATTCTGGTCTGAGTTTGGTCTTTGGTTTGGCCCAGCCCATAGTATTTAGGCTTCACTGGACCCAAGAACACCTGGCCTAACCAAACATAGGTCAACCTATTCCCTTTGCTATCAATGATAATGCTGGGAAAATAATAAAATTAGGGGGAAAGGGTTCACAGTTCAGGAGATATGGTTGTAATATCTTTTCTTTTTTATATTGGACCATTACCCAATGCCTAACGTTAGGACTGACTGTATCCAATCCACTGGTTGTAATATTTTTTCTTTTTTATATCGGGCAATTACCCAATGCCTAACATTAGGACTGTATCCAGCCCACCCCTCCCAATACCCCAGAGAGCTGGGACCAACATTGGGTTATGAACTCAAGGTTTTTCATCCATTTTTTTCTGCTACACTGTAAATACTGTCTTAAGTTTGATGTAATTCCTCTATTTAGTGAATGCAGGCACATTTAGTGCGGGCTGCTGAAGTTAAAAAGGCTATTGAGTGGATCATGGGCAGCCTGGATGGATGCTATGCTGCTGACTCTGTTGCTGCAGCAATAACACGGGGTGCAGCAGCTGCAGAAAAATCTCAAGAGAGTGATAGTCAACTTAATTCATATCAGCCATATTCTCTTCAGAAGGATGCTACCAAGGTTTCTTCCTTTCAGGGAAAGGCAAATGATGTTTCAAGTCAATCAAATATGTCAAAAAATTTCAGGTTAGCTTTTCTTTATTTGGTCTTTTAACCTTTTGTACAACTGACATGACTTGGTCTCTGACATTCTACTAAATACAGTCTTCACTATTTAGAATTTTATATTATGTGCTATTTGACTTTTTTAAATGACAAGTTCATTTTATTTTTATGAAATAAATCTATACAAATTATCATGATGTTGAATGTTTAGGAGAGGAGATTTTTACATATAACTTTTATGTTTTTGTCTCAGATAATATTTTCCCCATGCATGTAAAATATTTTTTTCTTGTGATGCTTAATATAATAATTTTGTTATAAACAGAAAAGGGTAAAGTATAAACTTTTCTTTAGGGGTTGGTTGTGATAAAAAGGGGTTTGTGCTGAAATTTTAAGGTTTTCTAAGAGGAATAATCTGTTGAAGGTTTGTGCTTCTGTAGAAATCAATAACATTTCAAAAGAAGAGAAACCTTACGTGGGTGGTAAGACCATTGAACCACTGAGGCAAATATTGTTGGATTGATAGCTATAATTGAAATGGAAAGGAATTTTGAAGCTGTTAAATAATGCATCTTGTCTAGGGTGATACACTGGGTGAAAACTTTGGAGACCTCTCAGTTTTCCTATGATGACCTGTGGAGGAGTTGGGGAGAGGTTGCTCCCAGCTTATCTAGAAGGAATCTGTCTTCTGTTCCTTGGACTACTCCTGTAGATGATTTCATTAGGCTTAAATTTGATGGAAGCAATTGTGGAAACCCAGGCCTTTCTGGGATTGGTGTGGGGTCTTTAGAAACAAAGATGGACAAGTGGTTGCTTTATTTTCAGGTCCACCGGTGTGGGAGATTCAATCAGGGCTGAGCTTTTGGCAGTTCTACAAGGCCTACAGTTAGCAAATGAATTAATTTTTTTTTTATCAGTAAACATGTATTTTATTAAAATTCAGATTGTAAACAGTTTATACAACTTGGTGATGGGACTATTGATCCCCCTTAATCACTCTATTCTATCCCTCATTACGGTGCAGCCCAAAATAATTGCTGTCTCAATGCCCCCTGTTTTCCTAAACCGTCAGCTAGTCCATTTGCACTTCTTTGGACCCATTTAAATTCAGCCTCAACCTCCTTTGCAATCTTCTCCACTTCCCTAATCACATGTTTAAATTAAATTTACCAGGCTAATGGTGGAAGGAGATTCCAAAACAGGAGTGGAATGGTTGCAAAATCCGAAGACAGTTATTTGGGAATACAGGGATGAGTTTAAGAAGATCAAATGGCTTACTAGCAATTTAACAGTGATTTTTAAATGGGATAGGAGATCGGCCAATGGAATGGCTGTTTTTCTAGCCAAGCAAGGGGTTATTTATTCTGGGTTCAAATGTAACTTGTACCTGTATTTTATTTGTATTCTACTGCCTTTGGATGAGATGAATCTCTCACCTCCCCACGGGAAGCTTGTACTGATAATTCTTTGCTGTTAATAAAATTACTTATCAAAAAAAAATCCATGCTTGAACCAGACCTGTAGAGAAGATAAGAAAACTAGAAACAAAAAAAAAAAGAGAAATTGATGTAGAGAGTTAAGATTTAGAGGGAGGGAAGTGCATACACAAAACCAATAGATTGTTAATGCATCAATCAAAACCAATAGAAATATATTACAATTAATGTAGCGGGGATGCATAGATACTATACAATTTTATTGATAATGCATCAATCAAGAGTCCAAGACACATACTATATGGATTTTTACAAGTTAATACATTCAAAGCCATTATTATTTTATTTTCTATTAAAGTCCAAGGGACACAACATATGAAATTATTATATTAATTATTTTTTACTTTACTATTAGTATTTTTAATTTTTAACATTAACAAGAAAGGCAACTAAAAATTAATTCTAATGTTTGGTAAACAATATTTTTATTTTTGTAAGAAATATATATGTTATTATAAAATGTAAATTAAAATATCAATTAATGAAATTTACAAAAATTATAATGTTAAGTTAAAATATTCAAATCTATTAAAATTTCTATGATACATTTCATATGCAAATTCATAAATTTTATTTAGTAAAATAATTATTCCATTATTAATATTTTTATTTCTATAGATTTTTAAAGTAAAAAATATCAATTTTTTGATATAAATGTAGGTTAGTTGATTTTATAGATTCACTTTATATTACATTCTCGAATATTTTGTAGAGAATATCTTATTTTTGTAAATAATAAATATGTTGCTATTTAATGAAAAATAAAATATCAATTAATAATTTATAAAAATTTTAAGATACATATCATCTGAAAATTTATAAATTTTAGGTACTACTGTAATTATTTTATTATTACTATTTTTATTTGTCTAAATTTCTTGAGATTAAAAACCATTTTTGATATAAATATCTATTTTATATATCATTTATTCCTTTAGTTTAGAAAATACTAATTTTGAATATTATTCTTTTTAATCTTTAGTTAGAGTTGTTGAACACAAACATGTGTTAGTTATTTGGATTGCATGTGGACATTAAAGTTAATAAAAGTTATTTTATTTCATTTATTATCAAATGATGGAAGATGGTTCAGGGGTTTGAGGATGCATTTAAGTCTTGGGCGTTGGGCCACTTGCATTCAAATCACCTAACTTGCAACTTTTTTAATAGAGATGGAATGTTTTCTATGCATATCAGTTGATATTGCCTCATATCGGTGAGTATTGTCCAATACAATGCAATACAAGCCGATACGGGTGCATATCGGCCCAATATGTGTGACTCATGGGATACAGGCCTATTCGTAGTGTGCCTATTCGTAGTGTGTCCATATACTCTATAATCAGTACTGATACAATACACACCAAATCAAATATCAATTAAATCAGTATAAATGGATGCCAGGAATATAGCTTGCATCTTTATACTGCCAAAATTGTTTGCTTGAGTATCCAGTTAATAATTATCAGCAGGGTTAGATAGTTCTTATGGTGACACAAAGCAACTACCATGTGATATTGGCAAAAGTTATTTTGTTTGACTAAATTAGTTACAATCTTGATTACATGGAATCTTACCAAGTTATCCTAGATATTCTCTATGACATCACTACACATGACACACAAATCGGGGAAAGTTAATGAAGATAACAAAGTCAAGTTGGAGAGCCATAAGAAGGAATTTGCTGTTAGCTTGCTATGCTCTGCTTTCATATTTTTTTATCTTTTAGAAAGTTGAATTTATGGACTTCTGGATTAGTGTCTTGTTATTTAATTTCTTTATTATATGCCTTAACATACAGCTTGTTGTCATTTTCAGTTTTAATATATGGATAGAGATTTGTTGCTTGCTTATATAATTTCAGCATTCTAACCAGACATGATTTCTAACAGAGCCGATGTTTTGCGAGAGAATACTGAAGCTGTATTTGCAGCTTGTGATGCTGCTCATGGAAGATGGGCTAAGCTCCTTGGTGTTCGAGCTCTTCTTCATCCTAGGTTAAGAGTGCAGGAGTTCTTAAGCATATATACTATCACCCAAGATTTCATAACTGCTACTGAGAAGGTATTGTCAATCTTTGAGGAGCATTTTTTAAATTTGTGCTTATTATTTTAAACTACTTTCAAATAAACAGATTGGTGGAAGGTTGGGCTATAGCATCCGTGGAACACTACAATCACAGTCAAAAGCTTTTGTGGAGTTTCAACATGATTCTCGGGTTAGTCTTTTATGAGGTGTGAAGTGTGTTTAGCTTGTGTGAGATATGCACATTCTTGCCATTCTAACAGCTCCGATTTGTTACCCTAGATGGCAAAGATCAAGGCAATTCTTGACCAAGAGTCATGGGGTCCAGTAGATATCCCTGATGAATTTCAAGCAATCATTGACTCAATTCTTTATTCTGAATCTCTAATGAATGGAAACCAGGCCGATGTTCCTGGAAATATAGAAATAAGTGCTGAAGGGGTCTCAAGAAATGATGGTTCAATCGTGTTAGATACTGGAATATCTTCTTCTGAACAGAATACTGAACAGAGTAGTTCCATTAAAACTTCATCAAATGACACCATAGAAGTCAAAACCAAGGCTGCAGAAAACCAAGAAGGAACTCAAACTTCTGTTCGTTCATCTCAGAATGATGATAATAATACAAAGGAGCATGTAAAATCCACTTGTCAGACTCTTGTGTATAAAGGTGTTGGTTATCACATGGTAAACTGGTTAGTTATTCTTTCCCATGGGTATTTTAATTCTTGGTGCATCTTTCCTCTTGCTTGCTTCTATACCTTCAAATTTACAAGCCTTCAGTTTGAATTGGTTGTTTGGCATATCTACTGTGTTTCTTTCTTGTTTCTTCTTTAAATCAAATTTTGTGTGATTTCTGTAAAAGTGATGTGTCAATTAAATGTTTTTGTTCATATCTTAGAACTCAATGTGATTTAGTTTATTCAGGTCCCTATTTGACACTGTTTTATATATGTTAGACTTAAGTCTTCCTTTTCTTTTATATACAAAAAGAACCATGCAATTGTTTGTTTCTTTTATATCAATGTACTCTGATAAAGATATTGAATAGTGTATGTGTGGAAGTAAACTAACTTCATTTATTTGTTTCTTTTTCAGTGGTTTAATTTTGCTGAAGCTGTTGTCAGAGTACATTGATATGAATAATCTTTTGCCAGCATTGTCACCTGAAATCGTGCATCGTGTTGTGGAAATTTTAAAATTTTTTAACACAAGAACCTGTCAACTTGTTCTTGGAGCTGGCGCCATGCAGGTAGATTTTATTATTGTCAGCACCAAATTGATCACATGCCTTCTAAAGAGGAAAGCCTTGTTGTTGAATTGAAAACTGAGATAAAAGGCAAAGAGATCCTCTATGTGCAAACATATGTTTATGTTTGTGTTTTGTATGGATATTGTTTATGCCAATGGGATACTACATCAAATAGAAACTTTGTTCTTTAAATTTATCATACTCAATTTATATTACTATTTTTTTTTTTGTATTAGTTTGGTTTATGAGTATTAATCATGTCTATATTAAACAAACTTTTATGTTTCAGAGAAAATTCCATTTACCTTAATGCTTTTTCTAATGGAGGAAAGTTTATACTATTTCAATATTTTCTGTTAAACTTCTCATCTTTGAAGAATCAAAATTTAAAAGTGAAATTGATCTGACCTTGTTGAAGCCTAATTTGAAAGTTGATTAGAAGGTCCACTCAATAAATTAGCTGATGCCTAAAATGTAGTTTCCATGTAACCACCCCCACAACAATATCATAGTGTTGCCTAATGATTCTCCCTCTCAACTTCCATGTTGCAAGGGAGTCAGTCTTTTATGTGAATATGTTTTGGCATATTATTATGTATGCTCATCAATCGTACATCACTGATATTCTTAGTATTTTGGTTCTAGTGAACCAGTAATTGGTTTCTTCTGCTTTCTATATTAATACTATGATATCAAGTAGTAATCCTATTCTTGCTTAACTGTATTCTTTTTTATCACAGGTTGCTGGTTTGAAGTCCATAACTTCTAAGCACTTGGCTCTAGCAAGTCAGGTTATTAGTTTCATTTATGCCTTTATTCCAGGTAGGTGATAACAAATCCAATATGTATTCTATCATTAGAAATTGTCACATCTGTGCTACTATTGGGCCAGAATATGCAGTAATAATATAGTTAGTTTATTACTCTTGCTATATGGTAATTTAGTTCTTGATACAACTAACTTTAGAATGATTTGCTGACACAGATTGTCAAAAATAAATAAATCTTGGAAACAGCCTCTCTGTATGTGCAGGGGTAAGGCTGCATACATCTATCCCTCCCAGACTGGCAGGAGCCTCATGCACTGCACTGCCCTTTTTAGTTTACTATAAAGAAGTTGTATGGAGCACAGTGTTGGGCAGTTAAGAAACAGCATGCCCAGAAAATGAGTGGTAGAAATGCAAATGTTCAGATTGATGAGTGGTAAAATTAGAAAGGACAGGGTTAGAAATGAAGTCATACAAAGTAACCTAAGAGTAGTTCCAGCCTCCAATAGATGATAAAATGAGAGAAGGTGGATTTAGATGGTTTGATCATGTGCATAGAAGACTATCTACAGCACCCATTAGGAAAAGTGATCTGTTACAAGTTGAAGGGGCTAGAAGAGCTATGGGCAGACTGAAAAAGACGTGGGTGGAAGTAATAAGAAATGATTTAAGCCCCATAATTTATTGATGGATATAGCACTGAACAGAATGAAATGGTGAAACAAGACTTATATAGCCAACTCTATATAACTGGGACAAGGATTAGACGATAACAAAGATGATAAAAACAGTTCAATATAGGAGGGATTCTGTCTTGACATAGACACAGTTTTGGACACATTGACATGGATTTGGAAATGGCCAACATATCTTGTATTATGACAAACCATAAAAGGTATAAAGAATCTGATTAGGAATGAAGATAATGAAATACAATAGTCAAGTTGCTACTATAGCTTACCACCAAAAGGTGGGGAGGAGTTGAAAAGTAAGCAATCCATACCTGAAAAGTAAGCAATCCCCTTCTGGACAGTACAATTACCTTTTTGCAGGCTTAAGAGATGGTTCACTCTTTTGTATTCTTTCTTCTTAGGGGCCATTTGATAACAGATGAAGGGTCTAGACTAAATTGTTTATTGCTTTTTCTTTTTGTAAATAAGTTATTAAGGAGGTTGTGGGCTCCTCAATGGCTGAAAATGAAGTTGGATTTTTTACCATAATGTCAAATATTTATTATTTAATTATTTTGTTTACTAAAAGACAAAACATAAGTCATTCAGTTCAACCACTATCAAAATGCTCCTTATACAACAAAAAGAGGCTTCTCTCTTATTTTCTCTCTTTGGTTTCTCTTGCTCTTTCCTTATAATTTTTGTCTAAAAAGCTTCTTTGTGTCTATTGAACTTTTGATTACTGCAAGCAATCCCTTTCTATGAGCTTTTGACATGGTTCTTCTTCTTTGATTGTTACTGTTTCTTTTAATTGTAAGATTTTAGTGCATCTAATCCAGAAATTGTTTGTATATTCTCGTAATGTTTTTTCATTTTTTCAAGATATATTCTGACATTGCTTCACTGTGTATCAAAAAGAAATCAGAATAGTTCTTTTCCTGAAAGTACCCAAGTCACGTAAGGATCTGTTGCTTTCTGAGATTGATCGAGTGGCTCAGGTATCTTTATACACATTCCCTCCAATCTTTCACTTCATCACTTGATTTTTGTGATAGAATTACATCATCTGAATGTTTGTAAAGTCCAATAGGGAACACATTTTAAAGAACCATTTGTTTGGTGCAACATTGAAACACTAGTATATAATAAATAAATGGGTTTCACTGGTTGTCAGAGCTGCATCCAATATTGACTGATGGAGAGAGAGAGAGAAAGAGTTGGGAAATTTACCCCTTTAACTGAAGTAGCATAGGGAAAATCGCGAAGTTGAGAAATTTGCCCCTTGTAGAGATTTGTGATTGTTTTCAACATTACAGGTTTTCTTATTTCTTATTTTGTAGCTGACCCCATACAGTTGGGACAAGGCTTAGATGATGATAGTGATTAATTACTTTTGTAGTCAGATTATCTAATAATTTTGAGGAATTATTACTTGATATCAAAACATAGGGGAGTAAATACATATACAACAAAAGATTGGGATAGAGGTCCTAAATTCATCTTTTTTAATTAAAATGT